>NC_143535.1:22233740-22533740 GCF_031878675.1 Megascapheus bottae
TCAGTACAAGGTTCCTTGTGTCAAAGTAAAACCGCACATATATGATTTTTAGAGGGTAGTATTGGTTGAACCCTTTTTTTTTTTTCCACTCACACATTCTAAAAAAAAGTAGGGCTCTGTATTTTTTTTTTTCATCCTTTTTATCCAGAGTGGTAATGACCAACTGAAGAGAAGTCTTCCAAATCAATTGGTAATGTAACTATTTTTCTCTCCTCTAATGCTGCCTGCTCAGTTGGAGCTGCAGGTAGGTTTGTTTCCTGTGTTTCACATAACAGAATGTCATTTTAAGTGTTTGCCTGAACTGCTGTTTTTTACAACCTGTACTTAGATAATCCTGATAGAAACCACAAATTGGTTGCTCTAATAAATGCAGATTCATAAATAGTGATCATTTATTTGCAAGTAGATGAATGAATACATTGTATGCTGCAGGTTCCTTCTGTATACAGGACCAAATGACCTTGAAGGTCCCAACTCTCAAATAATTTGAATGACTTTGAGATGGTACTGAGTTCTAAGTATGTATTAGAACACTTCTTAAGCTCCTTCTCTAGGAGTTTGTCATCTAATAGAATAAGGTCATTTGCATTGTAAAAGTGCATAGGAACTTGGAAGAGTGAAAGGCTAAAGGAAGATGGAGGAGGTAGGTGGAAGGTGCCATGGGAAAGGAGTGCCAGGCACAGGGATGTGATTTGGATGGTTATGGGACAGTGCAAACAAAACACTGACTTGACCTTAAGGGGGATGCCAAGTGAAGGGTAGTGGAAAGAAGTTTGCCAGATAGAGTTAGTCCACCAAAGGCTTTCAAAGACTTTTAGGTAGCTGCAGTCAGAGAATTTCAGTTCAAAGCCAGACTGGGTAGGAAAGTCTGTAAGACTTTTACCTCCAATTAAAAATCAAAAAGCTGGAAATAGAGATGTAATTCAAGTGGTAGAGTACTACCCTTGAGAAAAAAGGTAAGAAAAAGTTCTCAGGCCCTGATTCAAGCCCCAGCACCAGTACAAAATCCAAATCAATTAAAGAACAACCATAACAAAAACCCAAACCAACCTACTGACACTTGTTTGATTCCTTTTAGTCTCAGTATCAAAATAGTATAAAAATTGATCAAGCAGGATAGGTTCCTTTAGCTAATAGTATGAAATGTCAGAAACAGTATCTCTTCTCAAATCAGTACAATGTTAAGTCACAGGATTTAGAAACGTGACTATTTTGGCATGCTCTCAACACTGATTTCCACACAGTTACGATGAGCGCAGGGGTCAGCAGACCTATGGTGCATCTATGCCATGATTTCTTCCTGAAAGTATACTGAGTATAGCTGTGTGCTCCAAAGCTGCCTTAGAGCAGAATGGGATTGCAAGTGGGTCAAGAGGCAGGAGCAGCTCCAGAAAGCTTTTACTATCTGGTAATATGAATGTCATTAGCACGTAGAAATATACTCTAGTTCTTGAATTCTCTGGGCTCCGTGTAAATTAACAGGATGATAGGATTTGTCATTAGAACTAAGGAAATGGAGCCAGGTGGCTGCTCAGTTTCAATCTAATGTCTGAAGGTACGATAGCTAATCTGAAATGACAGAAGACTGATTAGCATAATGGTCCCCAAACAAAGCCAAGTTCTACAGTGGGCACCCTGGAGAAATGGAATCTGCAGGAGAGCCATCATGAAAAACTGATGACTTCTGTCCTTGGAAACTTAACCAAAACTGGGAAAAGGATGTGATGCTTACGTGGCAGATATGCGCTAAACTTTGAATCTTTGTGGAAGCTCAAAAGAGCATCTGTTTATCTGGCTTTCCATGTAGCTTTGGAAGTAGACAGAAATAGTAAGAGCCTTTATGTCAAATAAGTATGCTCAGATAAAGTAAAAAAAAATGAGGGGGCCTCTAAACTGAGAAAGTAAAAGCCAACTTGTGTAGATTAGAAAAAAGATCTGTTCTTAGATTATCTTTGTAGAAAAATCCTAGAAGTAATTTTGTGAATTTCATTTCAAATATAAATTCTATTTTATCAACTTTCAAATTTAGACATTTGTTATGAGCTAAGCCGTCATTAAAGGATATATTTTAAAAAGAGAGTCAAATACGATGCCCACTCCTCAAAGCAGCCCCAGTTAGGAAGACAACAAAATTACTATTTACCTATTCAAGGTAAATGAGAACTGTCTTAAAATATCTCTCGTGGCTTTGTCAGAGGAGCCCTGAGAAGGCACTTTGTTATAAAAATTTGTGTTAGAAAATTTCAGTAAATTAAAAAGAAGTCTCTTTCTTACTCTTCTCAAAATTATGGTCACATCAAATTTCATTTAGAAGCTGCTTTTGGTAAGTAATTAGTAGTTAATGTATTGCTCATTGAATTTGATCATTGCAAAAATAAAGCACTATGATCCCTGTAAATCTTTCATTCACTCTTCCTCCACAGTTGCTAACACACCCATTTACAAATTTGTCAGTACTGGAGTTTGAATCAGGTCTTTGTGCTTGCTAGGCAGGTGCTATAACAAATGAATCACTCTACCTTGTCACAGGTTTTTGAGGGACTTCCCCCCCCCCCCGCCCCCGTGCCTGTCATCTAGAGCTTCCTTTCAAGGTTCAGAAGAATTTATGGATGAGTATTATAGGAAAATATTGATTCTGTGTTCTCTGTGTGAAAGCTGGTTGTGGGATCTGCTCTCAGTGGAGTGTGACTGCATTTACAGCAGTCCTGATGGATTTGCTGTGAGTATCCATCTTCTCTCTCTTTTCCCTGTAACAATCACATGAAATTAAAAGACAGCTAATCATCCCTGGTAGTGCAATCTGTGACTGAAAAAAAAAAAAAAGAGCAAAATTGACCTGTCTAGACAGGAAGTAAACAGTAAGCTTAACTATTAGCATACCATTATAGAACTGACTGGCTAATGGCTAATGAATAGGAGGTGATGAGACATGTCTATATTCTCTTTATGGCACATGCTAATGTGTCATGGCTTTTATTTTTAAATTTTGGTTGTGGGACTTGAACTCTGAGCCTGGGCACTGTCCCTGAGCTCTTCAGTTCAAGGCTGATTTTTTTTTTGGGTAATTAGTTGAAGAGTCTCACGGACTTTTTAGTGTCTAGGCTGGCTTTGAACTGTGATCCTCATCTCTCAGCCTCCTGAGTAGCTAGGATTACAGGCATGAACCACCGTGCCAGGCTGTGTCATGTCTTATAGCCAAACATAGTTGCATAACTCTCTTCATCTCATTTTGAATTCTTGTGCTTATATTGAGATCTATAATTCATATAGCACAAAAATCCCTCTGTGAAAGTGGGGATAGCGCCGGGAGTTTGGCCTAGTGGTTGAGTGCTTGCTTAGCATGCATGAAGACCCGGGTTCAATTCCTCGGTACCACATACATAGAAAAAAGCTGGAAGTGGTGCTGAGGCTCAAGTGGTAGAGCTCCAGCCTTGAGAAAGTACAAGGACAGGGCTCATGCCCTGAGCTCAAGCCCAGGACTGGGAAAAAAAAAAAGTGGGGATAGCCATCAACACTACCTTTTTTTTTTTTAATTTTTTTGTGTTTTTTTAAAATAATTTTTTAATTGTGATTAATAGAAGAGTTACATTATATTCACCAGATAGAAGGTGCATAACTTCATAAACATTGATACCCTTTCTCATGACATGGTCCCCATTTCCCTCCCACTCTCCCCCACTTATCTTGATTCCCCCCCTTCCCTATCCAATTTCAAATAGCCAATTAAGCACATATAAAATATATCAGATCACAAGGTGAAAAACTGTAACACTGTCTAATCCCAGACATTTTCTTTACGTGCTAGTGAAAACTGCAGCCATTTCTGTGTCTACTTGCATCAAGCTTCAAATTCTCTTATCTTTTTCGGGGAGGGGAGAGGGGAGCTTGAACTCAGTTCCTCAAAATCTTACTTGGCACTTGGCTTTTTTTACTCACTTTGTGTGTGGGGGCGGGGGGGGGGCATGGGGCTTGGACTCTGGGACTGAATGCTGTCCCTGAGCTCTTCAGCCCAAAGTTACTGCCTTACCCCCGGGCCTAGGCATTGTCCTTTAGCTCTTCAGCTCAAGGTTACCACCCTACCCCTGGAGCTACAGTGCCATTTCTGTTTTCTAATGGTCAATTAGAGATGACTCTCTTGGTCTTTAGATCTTTAGTGCCTGGGCTGGCTTTGAAACTCAATCTTCATATTTCAGCCTTCTGAGTAGCTAGAATTACAGATGTGAGCCACTGGCCAGCTAAGGCTAGCACTCTAGAGTGCTTGAGCCATTTTGCAGATAAACTAGAGATAAGAGTCTCATGGAGAATGTGGCTTAGTGGTACAGTGCTTGCTTAGCATGCATGAAGTCCTGAGTTCCATTCTTCAGTACTACATAAACAGAAAAAGCCAGAAGTGATGCTGTAGTTCAAATGGTAGAGTGTTAGTCTTGAGTTTAGAGAGGCTCAGGGCAGTCCCAGGCCCTGAGTTTAAGCCCTAGGATCGGGGTGGGGGATGGGGGGAGAAGAGTGAGCTACCAGCTCTCAAATCCTTTTCATCAAGAACTTGAAGACATAATATTTGGGATAATGTATTCTACCCTTATCCATACATGTGCAACATATTCTAAGTCTTCTGTTCCAAATTAACAAATGTTATAAGTCTGGGACTTGTTTCTTCTTCTTCTTCCTCCTTTTCTTCTTCTTCTTCTTCTTCTTCTTCTTCTTCTTCTTCTTCTTCTTCTTCTTCTTCCTTCTTCCTTCTTCCTTCTTCCTTCTTCTTCTTCTTCCTTCTTCTTCCTTCTTCTTCCTTCTTCTTCCTCCTTCTTTCTTCTTCTTCTTTTTTGCCAGTCGTGGGGCTTAAACTCAGGGCCTGGGCACTATCCTTGAGCACTTCTGCTCAAGGTTAGTGCTCTGCCATTTGAGCCACAGCGTCCCTTTCTCATTTTTTTCTGTTTATGTGGTACTGAGGAATTGAACCCAGGGCTTCATGCATACTAGGCAAGCACTCTACCACTAGGCTCAACTCCCAACCCCTGTAATTTGTTTATTTGCAAGTCTTTAATTTTTTAAAAATGGGGTGTATGTGTGTGTGTGTGTGTGTGTGTGTAATATTAGAGGTTGAACCCAGGATCTCATGCATGCTAGGCAAAGGCTAAGTCTATGTCTCTAGCCTACACATGTCCTATTAGAAACATTGAATGTATTGGATGTTACTTCAGTCCTTTCAAAAGAAAACACATACAGAGGTATAACATAAAGACAAAATGAAGTCATAATCTTTGAAAGCTAAACTCCCTTGGGGATGGCTTCCATTTTCAGCATTTTAACCAGGAAAATCTTCCCTTCCCTTTGTGTCCTGGTTTTTGGAGTCTGTGACGGCAAGAAGCTCCTTCTCTTTCCCTATGGATGTGTGATCCACTTGCATTCTCAGTTTCCTCACGACATGATCATATTTCTGTATGTCTTTCAGAATGCAGCTCTTCAGCATCTGTTTATTCGGAAGTCCTTCCGGCCTTTTAAGTGCTTGCAGTGTGGGAAGGCCTTCCGGGAAAAAGACAAACTGGACCAACACTTGCGCTTCCATGGGAGGGAGGGTAACTGCCCGTTGACCTGTGACCTCTGTAACAAGGGCTTCATCAGCAGCACTTCTCTGGAGAGCCACATGAAGCTGCATTCAGACCAGAAGACTTACTCTTGCATTTTTTGCCCAGAATCCTTTGACCGCCTTGATTTGTTGAAAGATCATGTGGCCATTCATATCAATGATGGCTATTTCACCTGCCCAACTTGTAAGAAACGGTTCCCAGATTTTATCCAGGTGAGTCTCTACCACTAACCAAGACTCTTATCTACTTCCTTCTTTTGCTAAAAGAAACTTCAATTTTTGTAAAATTGAGAAGGCCTATGACCTACATTTCCATTTTTTCAATCAAACTACTTTTTGTGGTCTTATGACCCGTAATTGTTCAAATTAGACACTGGCATTTAAATATCTAAGCTATGTTTCAAGTAATAAGCAGTCAGATGTAGTTATAATTTTTTGAAGCCTGCCTTAATCCTTGTCAATATCATTGCTCATAAAATATGACATAGAATCTGTAAAAGACAAACTCTTATTCCTGGGCTATAAACATCTCCCTGGTTTCCTGTCTTGAATTACTAAGGTTATACATTTTGGAAGGAAACAAGAGAAAGGCAGTGTATAATATGCTTTTGTATCTGCTTCCCTGGTAGTATATTCTTTTTTAGAGCAAAATAGGTCAAGATAATTTCCATAATATCTGATTTTAGTGAATTATCAAATCTCAGTATCTCATAAAAAGTACTGTTTTAAAAAAACAGTTACCAGACCAGAAGTTTGGCCTACTGGTAGAGTGCTTGCCTAGCATGCACAAAGATTGGGTTTACTTCCTCAGTACCACATATATAGAAAAGCTGGAAGTGGTGCTGTGGCTCAAGTGGTAGAGCACTGGCCTTGAGGAAAGCCCAAGGACAGTGCTCAGGCCCTGAGTTCAATTTGTGTGTGTGGGGGGGACAGTTACCAAAGCAAAAGCATAATAGATATAATGTTGCTAATTTTGCAAATCTTGAGAATTTCCTCACTTTACATAGGTTCTGCTAAGGCAGAATTTGATGACAAAGAATGGTCAAAATAATGGAGCAAAAATGTAATCCTAGGCCGGGAGTTTGGCCTAGTGGTTAAAGTGCTTACCTAGCATGCACGAAGGCCCAGGTTCGATTCCTTGGTACCACATACATAGAAAAAAGCCGGAAGTGGTGCTGAGGCTCAAGTGGTAGAGCTCTAGCCTTGAGAAAGCGCAAGGACAGTGCTCAGGCCCTGAACTCCAGCCCAGGACTGGCAAAAAAAAAAAAAAAAAAAAAAAAAAAATGTAGGGGCCGAGAGTTTGGCCTAGTGGTTAAAGTGCTTGCCTAGCATGCATGAAGACCCAGGTTCGATTCCTCGGTACCACATACATAGAAAAAAAGCCAGAAGTGGTGCTGAGGCTCAAGTGGTAGAGCTCTAGCCTTGAGAAAATCTAAGGACAGTGCTCAGGCCCTGAGCTCAAACCCAGGGCTGGCAAAAAAAAAAAAAAAAAAAAAAAATGTAATCAAAATGTAATCCTAGCTACACAGGAGGCTGAGATCTGAGGGTTGTGGTTCAAAGCCAGCCTGGACACTAAAGACCATGAGACCCTTATCTCCAATTAACCACTGGAAAACCAGAAGTGGCCCTGAGGCTTAAGGGGTAAGGTGGTAGCCTTGAGCTGAAGAGTTCAGGGATAGTGCCCCGGCCTAGAGTTCAAGCCCCATGACTAGCTAATTAACTAACTAAATAAATGGAGCAAAATGCTTTATGAAATTGTTTGGCATGACTTATTACTTAGCTTCCATTCATAGTACTTTTCTTTTTTTCTCTTCTTTTCTCTCTTTTCTTGATTTTCCCCTCCCTTTCTTCTTTCCTTCCTTCTATTCCTTTCATTCCCTCTCTTTCTCTATTTTTTTCTTCCTTCTTCCCTCCCTCTCTCTCCTTCCCTCCCTCCCTCTTTTTCCTTCCTTTCTTCCTCTCTCCCTCCCTTCCTTCCCCCACTTTCTTTCTTTTATTTCTTTCTGTGCTGGGGATTTGAACCCAGGGCTAACCATGCTAGGGGCTAGGTATATTCTGAACTGAGCTATATCTGTCCCTTTCTTTTTCTTTTTTTGCAGTCCTGGGACTTGAACTCAGGCCCTAGGCACTGTCATTGGGCTTTCTCAAGCCTAGCACTCTATCACTTGAGCCACACCACCACTTCTGGCTTTTTCTGTGTATGTGGTACAGAGGAATTGAACCTGGGGCTTCATGCATGCTAGGCAGGCACTCTACCACTAGGCCACACTCCTGGCTCCTTCTTTTTAATTTAATATATATAGCTATGCGTGTTAAAGATAACGCATGTGTGTATTATATGTATATATGTGTGTGTGTGCACATATATTATGTATACATACATATGCATGTATCTAGGTTATATGTGTGTATATGTATATATACATACATATATACATATATGTATATATATGTATATATGATATATACTGTATATCATATTTTTGGCATGCTAGGAATTGGACATAGGGTAAAGCTATATTGTTATTCTTTTATTATCTAAAATCAAAGAGAATATGTCCCAAAGCAAGGAGATATAACATTTGTGTTGTAATCATAAATGGGTAATGTTTCTTATGTCATTTAATTCATATTTGTAATTCTTCAAACTTAATTTTTCCTTCTAGTGCTGGGATTGAACCAGGGCCTCATGCTTGCTAGGTAATGGCTCCACAACAAAGCCCTATATCCCCAATCCCAGAGTGATTTTATAGAAAAATATAAAAAGCAAATTTTGTCTTGTAGATAATTTTTAGCAAGATTTGTTGAAGCCCCAAACAATCCTGCTTTTAGCCTTAAAACAAAAAGGCAGCGAGAATTGGACACCAAGTGATCAGGGCATTGGCCGAGCAAACGTTTTTCTTTTTTCTATTCTTTGTCTGGGAGGTTCAGAGTTAGAGGACTTTCTGGCGACTTTTTAAATTCATGCATGGCAAGGTTATCTCATCTTATTGGATGGCAGGGTGAGGTGGATGGAAATCCTTGGTAATGCATTAGTGCCCTCTAGTGTTAAGAGCTAGCTGCCTTTGGTCCTTCCCTTTGCTGTCTGAGGGCCTGAGTTTCCCCTGGTCTTTACTGCCAGGTGAAAAAGCACGTTCGCAGCTTCCATTCAGAAAAGATCTACCAGTGTACAGAGTGTGACAAGGCCTTCTGCCGTCCTGACAAGCTGCGACTCCACATGCTCCGGCATTCAGACCGCAAAGACTTCCTGTGTTCTACCTGTGGAAAGCAGTTTAAGGTATGTATTGACAGCCAGCGGAATAGAGTTAGGCAGAAGTTAAATGCCTGCGCATTTAATTTATGTATCACCATTTATGCTGAACTGAATTGGGAAGCACTTTAGGCCTTATGTTTGACTTAGAAAACTAATAGTAAGAAGTTACTTATTTCTCAAGATAATTAAAATCCCCAAACTAATGAATTAATAATGCAGATCCCAATAATGCATAGGAATGGAGGGACAAAGGGTGAATAAATGCAGCAGTGTCACTCAGTAGACACTGTGAAACTATACAACTTGCAGTGGGGATGAGAAAGAAAAACTGGGAAAGAATGAAGGATGGTGCGATACTGTCCAACAAGAAATGTATTCATTACTTGATTTATGAAATGGTAGTCCTCTGCATATCACTTTTATAATAACAATTTTAAAAAATTACAGAATGCAGATCCTAAAAGAATCTAAATGTATAGTAACTAGTATAACTAAATTATTGTTGAGGTATTTCTAAGAGACCAGTATATTTACTGGTCTTAGAAGCACGGGATGGATTTTTTTTTTATTGTCGGGATAATGTATAGAGAGGGATTACAATTACATTCGTCAGGTAGTAGGTGCATTACTTCTCACACATTGATACCCCTTCTCATGTTTTTGTCCCCATTTCCCTTTTCCTACCCCCTCCCAATCATCTTGTTTTCCCCCCATGAGAGCTGGATTTATTTATTTAATTAATTTATTTAGTATTGGTACTGAAGCTTGAACTCAGGGCATGAGCAATGTCCTTAGCTTTTTCTCTCAAGTCTGACACTCTACCACTTAAGCCTCAGATGCTTCTGACTTTTGGTAGTTAATTGTAGGTAAGAGTCTCGTGGTCTTTTCTGCCTAAGCTGGCTTCAAACTGATTCTCAGATCTCAGCCTTCTGAGTAGCTTGGATTATAAATGGGAGCCACAAAGCACCCAGTTGCAAAGGGATTTTTTTTGGGGTGGGTTGCAGGGCTTGAGCTCTGGGCCTGAGTGCTGTCCCTGAGCTCTTCAGCTCAAGGCTACTGCCCTACCCCTTGAGCCACAGTGCCACTTCTGGTTTTCTAGTAGTTAATTGGAGCTAAGAGTCTCATGGATGTTGGTGCCGGGGCTGGCTTTGGATCGTGAGCCACTGGCACCGGCTAGAAAGTAATCTTTTGTGTGTGTGGATGGGGGGGCTCATGGGGCTTGGGTGCTGTCCCTGAGTTCTTCAGCTCAAGGCTCCCTACCCCTGGGCCTGGGCAGTGTCCCTGAGCTCTTCAGATCAAGTCTACCGCCCTACCTTTGAGCCAAGCCCCACTTCCTGTTTCTTTTCCTAGAGGTTAATTGGAGATAAGAGTCTCAGGTCCTTTTTTGCCCAGACTGGCTTTGAACCTTGATCCTCAGATTTCAACTCCTGAGTAGCTCGGATTATAGGCATGGCATAGAAAGGTTTTTTTTTTGTTTTTGTTTGCCAGTCCTGGTGCTTGAACTCAGGGCCTGAGCACTATCCTTGGGCTTTCTCAAGGCTAGGGCTCTACTACTTGAGCCACAGCATAGCACCACTTCCGGCTTTTTCTGTGTATGTGGTACCAAGGAGTTGAACCCGGGCCTTCGTACATGCTAGGCAAGCCCTCTACCACTAGGCCACGCTCCCAGCTCAGAAAGTAAATTTTTTTTTTGTTTTTTTTTTTTGTTTGTTTTTTGTTTTTTTTTTTTTGCCAGTCCTGGGCTTGAGCTCAGGGCCTGAGCGCTGTCCTTGGACTCTTTCTCAAGGCTAGAGCTCTACCACTTGAGCCTCAGCACCACTTCCGGCTTTTTTCTATGTATGTGGTTCCGAGGAATCGAACCCGGGCCTCCATGCATGCTAGGCAAGCACTTTAACCACTAGGCCAAACTCCCGGCCCTCAGAAAGTAAATTTTAAAGCTCAAATTTTTTAAAATTTGTTTGTTATACATTATTGTTGTGCTTTATAGAGGATAGCAGCATGATTTAAAGTTCTGTAAGCAATTCCAATATGGAAAGTATGAGTACATCTGGATTTTTCTTTGTTTTATAAAGGAGATATTCTGGGCTAGGGATTGAACCTATAGCTTTATGCATGCCAAATACCAGCTCTACTACCAAACTGTAGGCTTGGCCCCATAAAAATTTTTTTATTTGAAAGGATCTCTGTCTTGTGATATTAATTACTTGGGCAACCATCCATCCTATCCACTCAACACCCCCTTGATTGTCAATTTTATGACCGATATTATTTTAACACTAAGAAAGGTGTTTAACAACCCTAACATCCTTTTTCTCCTTTAATCTCACCCAAAATATGAGACAGAGTTCAATCAGGGAAGCAAAGCTACTTGGCAGAATAAGAGATTGTCTTAGAGGACTAAATCCATGTTGGAAGGGAGAACTTGGAGTGTCAGAACAGCCACTGGTGCACCTTCTGAAGCAGTGGTCTGGGTGGACAGATGGGAACTCACCTGCAGAGTGTGCGCAGGAAGAGAGCTGCTGTCGTCTATAGAAGTCCATGTGGCTGCATCTCCAACTTGGTGCTGGCTTCTGTTTTGGTTGATCCTAGCAGAACAAGACTGTAAAGAAGATTCTGTTTAAATGTAGTTTGTCTGGCCAGATTGATAGACCTCAAAACTACCTCGTAGTTCGATGAACTTTTTTTTTTCAGACTATGGCTATGGTAATTTGAGAAAATTACCTGGTTCTTGTTAAAAAAAAAATCCTTAATGGGTTTTATTAAAGAGATAGATCCCACAGTTCTTATCACTTAACAGACATGGCAAGATCTAGCTCCTCATGGCTCCTCTATTTCCCGCTTCCACTTGGCACTCTGGCTACACTTCAGTGTAGGGTACACTTACCCTCTTTCCCGCTCTACCCCCAGCTTGAAAGAAGCTTCCAGACTCATATCATTTCACCTAGCAAGTGTCACACTCATCTGGACATTTCCTGGTCTGTGAACTAAGTGCTTCTATTATTAATTTACAGGGAGAAACTCATAGATTTTTGTTTTCAGTCGGAATTGTACCTAGGACCTCACAGATGCAAGTTAAGTGTTCTACTGTTTAGCTCTACTCCCAGCTCAAGATAACAATTTTGAATTCATTGAAGGGTGAGGAAGAGTTTGCCAGATAGGGAAAAGGAAAGGATGAGCATGAGAACACCCCAAGAGAGGAAGCAGTAGGGACTGTAGCAGTGACAAATTTAGCAGATGAGATGGTGAGTGATGGAATGGATGGAGGGCCTAAGGAGAGGCCATTAAGACGATGATGCCAGAGATATAAAGCCATGTATTAGACTGATTAATTAGACTTATAGTGAAGAGAGCCCCAAAGCCACTTGAAGCTGATCCTAAACTCAGACAGAGTACCACTTCTGGCTTTTTTGGAGTATGTGGTACCAAGGAATTGAACCCAGGGCTTTGTGCATGCTAGACAAGCATTTTACCACTAGGCTATGCTCCTGGCCATTTAAGGTAGTATTCTTAGCCCATGTTTTGCAACAGATTGAGAAACTGAGCATCCCATGCGTGAGAGGGCTAGTGGGTTAGGGGGATCCATTGTATCCGTATATCCATTGTAGCAGAGACAGGTGAATGAGGGGTGCCTTGTGTTTAGTACTTGGCATGGTTGCTGATGCTTGGTAAGCACTGGAGCATTTGTTGAATGAATATGCTGAAAACCACAGTGTTGAAGACAGTCCCTGCACTAAGAGATGGGAAGAACTTCTTGTAGGGAGAATCAAAGTCTTTACAAAACTAAAGCGATTTGAAACAACTACCAAGAGCAGAGAACCCTACTGGATAAGGAAGCTGGCTTTTTTCCCTCTCTTTAAAAAAAGTATTAGAAAGGTGATATACAGAGGGAATACAGTTTCTTAAGTCAGCTAATGAGCACAATTCTTCTTGGATGATATCACTCCTTCCTTTGCTCTCTCCCAGTTTTTCCCTCTCATCCCTACCCGTGAATTTTCAGCGTGGTGACTAGTGAGTCCCATTGCTGCATTGATAAACCCTTTGTCTCACCATTTCTGTGCCCCCACCTTGCTCTCCTAAAGATTGATAAATGAACAAACGACAAAAAGAAAATAAAACAAAAATTTAAAAAAAAACCCTCCTTGTTCCTATTTCCTGGAGTTCATTTTGATAAATATATTATCTGTGCAACCAGAGAGCTTTTATGGCTGGGGTAAAAGTCAGTGGGAGTTCTAGCAGGGGCTTGTTTTGCAAGTTTTGACAATTCCCAATCAGTTCCAGGAAAGGCGAGGCAGGTGGTGTTTTGTGCAGGGAAGTTGTTTTGGCTGCCTCCTCCTCCCTAGCGGCCTGACAGGACTGCTTGTTTATATTTCTTTAAAAACAATTATACCGTCAATTCAAATAACACTATGCTAACCTTACCAATTTTCAAAAATTCTCCCCAAATAGCGAAAAGACAAACTACGGGAACACATGCAAAGAATGCATAATCCTGAAAGGGAAGCCAAGAAAGCTGATCGCATCAGCCGCTCCAAAACCTTCAAACCTCGCATCACATCCACGGACTATGACAGCTTCACGTTCAAGTGCCGCCTGTGTATGATGGGCTTCCGGCGCCGAGGCATGCTGGTCAGTGCTGCCTCCCAGCATAGCTTCTTTCTCTTACAACAGTGATGGCTTTGATATTGTGTTGTATCTGTGAGTGTATTTGTCACTGGCTGGGAAGATAAACTGGCAAACAGTTCCCAGTCTGGAGTGCTCTGCTTCCCATTTCCCTTTGCCCTCTTGGGTCATTTTTTAGGTATCTTCTTAGGAGAAACCTGTTTCTGTTTGTTTCTGAGGGTTGAACCCAGGGCCTTGCTCCTGCTAACATGCTTTACCACTCCATCTGATCTCTCATTGTTCATTGCCAGTTATTTTTTTCCCCTATACTCCTTAATCTCTGTAGTCTTGTCCTATTTTATTTCCCTCTTCTCCTTTGTGTTCCTTTGGGAGAGAGGTCAGGGTAAGAGGGAGGGAGGAAGGAGGGGGAGGGAAAGGGAAAGGGAGGGAGGGAGAGAGAGAACAAGCCAGTATTAGAAGTTGAACTCTGGGCTACCTGCATTTGGCTTTTTCATTCAATGTTGGAGTTCTACCACTTGAGCCATACCTCTAGCTCCTTGTCTTCCTGATTATACTTGCCTCCTCTCTGACTTCTGTGAATGCCAGTGCCTGTTTTTGTTTTTGTTTTTCCGTTATGCCTTGTTTGGTTTCCAGTTAGGAAATGGCAGAAGGAAACAACCTATCAAAACAGAGTATATGGTCCCAGTTTAAACATCTGAATATAGCCAATTTACTGCTCTTGACCTACTTTGACATCCTTATATAGCAGAAGTCAGAACCATATTTAAATTTCAGAGCCTTGCTTTGTATTGTATTTAATCAGGAGAATTAACCAAAGAAAAGCCAGAATCACTTTCTATTTTCCAGTAGTACTTCTGTCAGCTAGAGATTTTGATGGGACCCAGGTGACTCAGCTTGATTTCAGTTGTTTGTGGAGTGAATTACTGTTACCTCCTGTTGGCAGGAAGTGGTGTCACATGTACCCGGTGGTGCTGATCCTGGACAAATGCTTTGCTGTGTGGGCTCTGCTTCAAAGCATTTCAGTGTGCAGCACTCTTATCCCAGGCATTTGTTAAGCTTCTCTCATGGGCTCTCTTTCTCATTTGTTCTTGTTTTTCCTTTAGGTAAATCACTTATCAAAGAGGCACCCAGACATGAAGATAGAGGAGGTGCCAGAATTAACCCTACCCATCATAAAACCCAACCGTGATTACTTCTGTCAGTACTGTGATAAGGTAAAAGCAAAATGCCCATCCTGGTGAGCCAAGCTGTGGAAGCCCTGCTTAGAGCCAGCTTGTTGGCACGCACAGATCCACAGTGGGATCTTACAGTTCCTCTTAGCAGATGGCTCCTTGCCTCACGGTAGTTTTCCAGTTAGACACAAAGCTAGACATGCATTTAAGCACATTTCCCCACACCTCCACCCCTTCTCCTTTAGAATTATTGATAAGGTTTTTTTTTTTCTTATTTTCTTATTTTCACTTTTCTCTGTGAATTCTCCTCTAAGAGACTTATTGCCAGGAGCTTACAGTGAGCGCTGTCCAATGAGCACTGTATAATGACCTGTCAAGCTTAGCTGCCTAATTCTGTTCTTGTTTTTGTAAAAATGCTTAATCTACTTGACCATCTGCACGTGGTTACGACCACCCGGGGTGGTTTTATCCCTATGGTTATTGACTGTGGGCATCATAAGGTGACATCATACGATGACCACCACCCATGTGTAGTTATGATCACCTTGTGTAATATTTACCTTTAAAAGCTCAGCCTCACTGAAGCTTGGAGCTGCTCTCTATCAGTCTGAAGGTGGAAAGTGATCACTGTGCTGTTATTAAAATTACCGCTAGCTCAGTTAACAGAGTGCTGATGACTCTGTTGCTGAGGAGGGGGATTCAGGTCTCTCCAAAGTGGCTGGGATATTACAAGAGCATCTGTCAAGCTGAAAGCTGTAATGAAGCCGGAAGTGGTGCTGTGGCTCAAGTGGTAGAACTCTAGCCTTGAGAAAGATCAAGGACAGTGCCCAGGCCCTGAGTTCAAGCTCCAGGACTGGCAAAAAATAAAAGTCTCACAGACTTTTCTGCCTAGTTTGGCTTCAAAGTTTGATCCTCCGAACTCTGCCTCCTGAGTAACTAGGACAGGCATTAGCCATAGTTGCCTGGCCAACCTTCTTTTTTTGCAGTCTTGGGGCTTGAACTCAGGGCCTAAGCACTGTCCTTGGGCTTTCTCAAGGCTAGAGCTCTACCACTTTAGCCACAGCATCACTTCCAGCTTTTCTATTCTATGTATGTGGTACCGAGGACTCAAACCCGGGTCTTCATGCATACTAGGCAAGCACTCTACCACTAGGCTAAACTCCTGGCTCCCAACATTTGTTTTTTGAGACAAGATCTTGTTATATAGCCCAAGCTGACTATAACACTCTTCCTGCGTCCTCTTCCTGAGTGCTAGAATTACAGACATGTACCATCATACCCATATTGTTAATAGTATATTTTATCTGGGTTTATGCCAATATTTTATCTGGGTTTATACCAATATTTTTTCTTATTTTCTTAGAATGAAATTCTTAGTTGAGTTAAAGTCAACTAGGCAGGAAGGTCACAACTATAACCATTTTCATAGTAAAATACTTGAACTTGCAGGTGTATAAAAGTGCCAGTAAACGCAAAGCTCATATCCTGAAGAACCATCCAGGAGCAGAGCTGCCACCCAGCATTCGGAAGCTTCGTCCTGCTGGTCCTGGAGAACCAGACCCCATGCTAAGCACCCATACCCAGCTGACGGGCACCATCGCTACCCCTCCTGTGTGCTGCCCACATTGCTCTAAGCAGTATAGCAGCAAGGTATGTGGCTTGCTTCTGATCAAATGATTTCAAAATCTCTGTATGAACACTGGCCTCACAGAAGAGGGCTTCTCATCCTCATGACCTCCGTGGTTGCTTTTGGGATGGGGGACTGAAGAGACCTAATCTTACTTCCAAGAAAAAGGGACCATGGCAGAGGATGGAAAGAGAACTCTGAAATCCTCAGAATTGGAGCCATCTCCTAGTTTGAGTAATTCACTCTTCTTTGCCCTCCACCTGCTGACCTGCTGAAGGAATATTCTATACTCATAATTTAGAAGCTTAGTCTTCTCACTATGTAGGAACTGAAATGATACTTCTTGGAAAGAGGACTATTTGTGTGTGTGTGTGTGTGTGTGTGTGTGTGTGTGTGTGTGTGTGTGTGTGTGTTGCAAGTTTTTATGGGAATAGAATGTGCTGTGAACTTTATAGATCTTATCCAGTGACCCAGTGATACAGGTTCATATGAGTTTTCATTGTTTTTTCTTTCATATTCTTAGGTTGCTTTTGGAAGGACAGGTACAGAATCAGTTCTCAATTTTTTTTTTGTAGGTCATGGGGCTTGAACTCGGCCTGGGCACTCTTCCTGAGCTCTTTAGCTCAAGTACCCTGGGCCTGAATGTTGTCCCTGAACTCTTTAGCTCAAGGCTACCGTCCCACCTTTGAGCCAAGCCCGACTCCTCATTTTCTAGAGGTTAATTGGAATGAGAGTCTCAGGCCCTTTTGAGCCCAGGCTGGCTTTGAACCCTGATCCTCAGATCTCAGCCTCCTGAGTAGCTAGGATTACATGCGTGAGCCACTGCTCCCGGCTTTCTGTTCTCAAGTTTTATTTATTTATTTTTTTTGGCCACTTCTCGGTCTTGAACTCGAGGCCTGCACACTGTCCCTGGGCTTCTTTTGCTCAAGGCTAGTACCCTATCACTTGAGCCAAAGTACCACTTCTGGCTTTTCCTGTTTATGTGCTACTGAAGAAGGAATGGAACCCAGAGATTCATGAATGCTAGGCAAGCACTCTACCACTAAGCCACATTCCTAGCCTTGAATTTTTTTAAATTGAATTTTAATCAATGAATTTTGAATTGATATAAGAGATAGAATGAGAGTCTTAATGTGTTGTCTAGATTGGACCCAAACTGCTGACCCCACTACTGACAAAAAACCAAAAAAAGAATCTTAGCTTCTGTAGTAGCTTGGATTACAGACATGAGCCATTGGCACAT
Source organism: Megascapheus bottae (assembly GCF_031878675.1). Taxonomy (NCBI): domain Eukaryota; kingdom Metazoa; phylum Chordata; class Mammalia; order Rodentia; family Geomyidae; genus Megascapheus; species Megascapheus bottae. The sequence goes on from NC_143535.1 coordinate 22,251,237, forward strand.
GACTGATATTTTACTTTTTCTTTTTAATGCTAGTATTGGAGCTTAAACTCAGGACCTGGATGCTGTTCTTTACCTTACTTAGTACTCTACAACTTGAGCCACAACCCCACTTCTGGCTTTTTGGTGGTTAATTGAAGAGAGGAGTCTGATGAGCTTTCTTGAGCTTTCTTGCCCCAGCTGGCTTCAGGTTTCATTCCTCAGATTGCAGTCTTCCTGAGTAGCTAGTATTAGAGCCACCAGCATCTGGGTTGACATTTTATTTTTTCAAAAAATTTTAATTTCATTTCAAAGGTAACTTTTCTTATTACCATGAAAGTGATGTACAGAGGGGTTGCCGTTACATAAGTCAGATAAAGAATACATTTCTGTTTGGACAATATGCCCCTTCCCTTGCTCTCTCCCAGCTTTTCTCTCTGATCCCCATCCACAAGTGATGTAGTTCATACCCACAAATTATATAGTTTATTTTCAATGTAATCTGTAGTGTACCAAAACATTGGTTTTACTTTTTTTTTTTCGGTCAGTCATGGGGCTTGAACTCAGAGCTTGAGTGCTATCCCTGAGCTTTCTTGCTCAAGGATAGCACTCTACCACTTTGAGCCCTGGTGCCACTTCCCATTTTCTGTTGGTTAATTGGAGATAAGAGTCTCATGGACTTTCCTGCCCAGGCTGGTTCTGAACCATGATCCTCAGATCTCAGCTTCCTAAGTAGATAGGATTATAAGTGTGGATATTTTACTTTTAAAAGCCTACATACATATACAAAAGGGGGTTTAAGAACCATTGAGAATTTGTATATGAGAAATAGCAAAATAATTCTACTCACTATGCTGTGTGTTTGTGTCTGTGTCTTTATCTGTGTTTCATTTTGATTTTTTTGAGACCAGATCTTGCTACCTATATCGCCAGGGATGCTTTTGGACTTGAACTTCTGCCTCAACTTGTAGTAATTGCTCTTGATGCTCCTTTGATGTTTTTCAGACTAAGATGGTGCAACACATTCGAAAGAAACATCCTGAATATGCACAGCTCCCCAACACCATCCACACCCCCTTGACAACTGCTGTGATCAGTACTGCCCCCGCTGTGTTAACCACAGACAGTGCTACTGGAGAGACTGTGGTGGTAAGCATGTGGCGAGGAAGATTGTTTTGTTCCCTTCAGTGCCTAGGATATCTTGAAACAGCAAAGCCATATTGATCTAGCTATTTATCGGCTGTAGGTGAAACCCTCATCTTTCAGTTTGCTACACAAGGCTTTATGCTGCTAATTGGATCTCCAAGTCAGTGCTTTTCAAAGGAGTAGCAGGAAAGTTACAGCGGTGCTTCTTTACCCTAATATTATCACGACCTCCAAGGAAGCTCTACCAGATCAGACAAGGGCACTCCTTATTAATTTGTAGTTCCATGATCTGCCAGTGTGAGAAAGTAAATTTCAATAGAACTTAATTAGGAACACTGAAATTAACAGGGTGCTGGTAGCTTCCACCTATAATACTCAAGAGGTTGAGATCTGCAGATTGAACATGAGCAAACATTTAATGAGCAAAAAGCTAGAACCAAGCCAGGCGTTAGTGGCTCATGCTTTAATCCTAGGTACTCAGGAAGCTGAGATCTGAGGATCTCAGTTTGAAGCTAGCTCTGGCAGGAAAGTCCTTAAGACTCTTCTCTCCAATTAACTATCAGAAAGCCCACAAATGGGGCCAGGAATTTGGACTAGTGGTAAAGTGCTTGCTTAGGATGCACATGAAGACCCAGGTTCGATTCCTCTGTACCATATACATAGAAAAAAGCTGGAAGTGGTGCTGAGGCTCAAGTGGTAGAGCTCTAGTCTTGAGAAAGTCCAAGGATAGTGCTCAGACCCTGAGCTCAAGCCCCGGACTGGCAAAAAAAAAAAAAAAAAAAGAAGAAAAAGCCAGAAATGGAGCTTAATATGGTAGAGTGCTATCCTTGAGCAAAATAGCTCAGGGACAGTGCCCAGGCTCTGAATTCAAGCCCCATAGCTGACCTCCCAAAAAGCCAGAAGTGAAGCTATGGCTCAGTGATAAGCACCGTACTTGAGTGAAAAAGCTAAGAGAGAACTCGAGGCCCTGAGTTTAAGCCCTAATATGAGAACACTGAAATATGTACAGACAGTGGTACTGCTAACTAATGTGTACTGTGTGATTTTTCTAGACAACAGATCTGCTAACCCAAGCAATGACAGAACTGTCCCAGACCCTGACAACGGATTATCGAACGCCACAGGGCGACTACCAGAGGATTCAGTATATTCCTGTGTCTCAGTCTGCATCCGGTCTCCAGCAGCCTCAGCACATACAGCTTCAAGTGGTGCAAGTGGCCCCGGTACTGTATTTATTTCTCTGTACCTTTGTGAACGTCACATTGCCCTTGGCCAGGATGGTAGTTTTCAGTGGAACAAAGCACTCAGGTCTCAGAATTGACCCAGCTGTATGTAAGAGGCTTCTGCATGGAAGCTCTATGCCTTGGGCATTTAGTATAACACCATTTCTGTTGACCTCCCTAAACTGAGGAGGGCCTTAGACTTAGTACATGAAACTTCTGTCTATTATAGTAAGATCTTACTTTCCAGCTGCATCTCTTTTTCTGCACCATTTCTGAACATTGACCTCCAACCCCTTCACTGAGTACTTGATGATGAGCCAGTTGATAAATCTCCACATGAATACCAAATGACTGATTTTACTTTGTAAAGATAATTTTGGCTGGGCACTAGTGGCTCATGACTGGAGGTTACCTCAGGAGGCTGAAATCTAAGGATTGTGATTTGAAGCCAGCCTAGGCAGAGAAGTCTGTGAGACTCTTATTTCCAATTACTCAGCAAAAACTGAAAGAGAAGCTGTGGCTCAAGTGATAGAGCACCAGCCTTGAACAAAAAAAGCTAAGGGACAGAATCCAGGTCCTGAATTCAGGCCCCAGTGCCAATTCACAAAATAGGATAATTTTGTTTTAATCCCTGAATTTTTTGGTATGGAGGTATAACCCAGTTTTTTTCTACCCACTGATGAATAGTTCATGCATACTGCTTAGATATAAGAAGATATCCTCCCAGGAGTACTCTTCATCTAGTTATATGCTGAGAAAGTATACAGCTTAATGATCTGAAATCCTTTTCAAGATTATAACAAATAAAGGTTTAAACTTGTGGAAATTGTGGAGCACTGGTGGCTCGTCTGCAATGCTAGCTACTCAGGAGACTGAGCTCTGAGGATCGTGTTTTGAAACCAGCCCAGGCAGGAAAATCCCAGTACTTACTTATCTCTAATTAAACACCAGAAAACTGGAAATGACACTGTGGCTCAAAGTAGTAGAGTGCTAGCCTTGAGCAAAAGAGCACAGAGACAGCACCCAGGCTCTGAGTCGGGCTTCATGACTGAACAACAAAAAAAACCAAACTTGTGGAAATTGGAATTTGCCACTGTCCTTAACAATTCTTGTTTGGGGTGTGTGTGTGTGTGTGTGTGTGTGCGTGTGTGTGCGTGCGTGCGCATGCATGCGCATGCATGCACGCGTGTGTGCCAGTGTGTGTGCCATGGAGCCTGAACTCAGAAGCTGGGTATTGTCCCTGAGCTTTTATGCTCAAGGTGAGTGACCTACCACTTGAGCCAAAGCTCTATTTCTGCCTGTTTTTTACGTCTCACTTTGCTGCCAGGGCTGGCTTCAAAACATCCTCAGATCTCATTTTCATGCATAGCTCGCATTACAGGTATGAGCCACTGGAGTCCTGCTTTTCTTTGTGTTAAAATTTTGTTCTTTGTTTTTATGGCTTTTTTGTTTTGTTTTTGAGACACAGTCTTATTATATTGCTGAGGTCAGCCTCAAACTTCCAAGAGTCTTTTTTTTTTTTCTTTACAATGGGAAAGCAAGAGGTTTAGTAAGAAACATCATTAAGGATGATAGCAGGCTTTAGCGAGGTGGCTCAAGAGCCAGGTTAAAGGAGAGAGTGAGCTAGGCACGGTGTCTCACTCCTGTAATCCTAGCTACCTGGGAGACTGAAATCTGAGGATTGAGGTTCAAAGCTAACCCGGCACTAAAGAAGGCGAGGCTCTTATCGCCAGTTAATCATTAGAAAATGGGAAGTGGGGCTTGACTCAAGGGTAGGCAGTAGCCTTGAGCTGAAGAACTCAGGGCCCGCAACCAGGTCCAGAGTTCAAGCCCCATAACAACCCCCCCACCAAAAAAAAAAATAAACAGAAAGACAGAGACATAGACTGAGACTGTGATAGCGATAGGGACATACAGAGACAAAGAGACATTTTCAGGTCCCATTGTAAGAAATGAAAGCTAAAGATTCTGGGATATTGTATTGTTTGGTTTTTCTGTTGGTCGTAGGACTTGAACTCTGGGCCTGCGCTCTATCCCTGAGCTCTTCAGCTCAAGGTTAGCATTCTACCACTTTGAGACACCACACCACTTCCAGTTTTCTGGTGATTAATTGGAGATGAGTCTTATGAACTTTCTTGCCTGGGCTCAGATCTCAGCCTCCTGAGTAGCTAGCATTAACAGATTGAGCCACCAGTGTCTGGCTTTGGGATATTGTTTTTAAGTGAACTTTTTCTGGAAGGATTTTCTTTAACCTCAGTCAATATGTATTTGGTTGGGTCTGTGTTTTCTCCTCCAGGCCACATCCCCGCACCAGTCTCAGCAGTCCACTGTGGACGTCGGCCAACTCCATGACCCTCAGACCTATACCCAACATGCCATCCAGGTGCAGCACATCCAGGTCACAGAGCCTGCCACCACAGCCCCACCATCATCCCAGGTACAGGTCTCTAGAGACTATGCACAGAGCTCACTGGGCCCTGGGGATCAGAGTTCCGAACAGGAATATTATCCTTGACTGTTGAGATGAGGTCCTTATTTTGAGATTTTAATGAGTCCTACTGTTGCCTTCTTTTTTTGTGTGCTGGTACTGCAGCTTGGACTTAGACCCTGGATACTGTCCCCGAGTTCTTTTGTTCAAGGCTATATCACTATATCACTTGAGCCACAGCTTTACTTCTGGCTTTTTTGTAGTCAACTGGAGATCAGAGTCTCTTGGACTATTCCTGCCTGAGCTGGCTTTGAACTGTGATCTTCGGATCTCAGCCTCTCAAGTAGCAAGGATTACAGACATAAACCACTGATGCCCAGCTAATTTCACTTTTTATATTAGTATTGCATTAAGCTATCAACGAGCCTGTCCCATACATTTTAGAAACAACACAAGTCTTTCTTTCCATCCTAAATGCAATCACTCAGGTGCTTCTATGATTTAAAACAATGATTTTGTGGGGTATTTTGGGGATTGTACATTATTGTATTTGTGTGATTGAGTCTGTTACTGAGATATATAGGTATGGACTCCAAAGGAGGAAGAGATTCTGTTTAACAGCAGATCAAGGACACTTTTGTCCTCTGATTTTTGGATTAGGTCTTGAAGGACAGGTACAGTGCGGTGTGGTGTTGACATATTTGGAGCAGGCATTGTGACCTAAAAAGGCTCATATTGTGAGGAAAGACACAGAAATGGGAGATTGTGGTACATTTTTATCCTATGTAGGAAGAGGAAATCATATTTGTAAAGGTAGTATGACCTAGATTATTAAATAGCAGACAAGATTATGGCCTTTTATCCTATAATTGGGAATCATCCTCTCCAGGGGATGGCTTAATGGGCCTGTGCTTAGCTCCACAGGCTGGGATTATCCAGGCCGAGTGCAGTTGAGTGGAAATCATGACTGCTGGCTTCTTTTTCCACTTAGGTCGGAGATTCACTTTGTGACATAATAGCACATTATTTCACTTCTCATTTTCTTTAATCTCATATATAATAATGAAATATGGATACTACTGTAACTGGTGGCATCTTGGTGAATGATGGAGAATTTCTATGCCCATCCCCAGGTGGTAAGCGGGCTCTGCCCCCTGACCAACCCTGTACAGGTCCCACCATTTTAGCTGTCTTTGTGACATGCCTCTTGCCTCCTGATTCTCCTCAGTTCACCATGGCATCCTCTTCAATTAGTTGATCTGGTTTGTTGAGATTGTTTTTCTGCTCTTCACTAGCCCCAGGGCTCAGTTTCCTAATAGTAGTGTGTTCGAGGCTGCAAGTTTTTTGGGGAAAATGTGTCCTCTCCCAGTTGCCATCTTTCTAATAAGACTCCCAGTTCAACCTCTCAAAATGTGGCTTCTCTATATCTCATGATCAAATCTTCATACAATATAAGCTATTGTACTTATTTTATTTTTGTGGGTTATGGGGCGTGAACTTGGCCTGGGTGCTGTCTCTGAGCTCTTCAGCTCAAGGTTACCACCCTACCCCTCGCCTGGGTGGTTTCCTTGAGCTCTTCAACTCACAACTCAAGGCTACCGCCCTACCCTTGAGCCAAGCCCCACTTCCCATTTTCTAGAGGTTGATTGGAGATAAGAGTCTCAGGTCCTTTTGTGTGGGGCTGGCTTTGAACCTTGATCCTCAGATCTCAGCCTCTTGAGTAGCTAGGATTATAGGCGTGAGCCACCATGCCCTGCTACTTATTTTTCTTTCAAGCAAGTTTACTGAAATTAATTCTTGAATACTTTTATAACTAATCCTTTGGAAACAAATCAGAATGTCAGGGTGCTAATTGTTTTTTATGAATTCGATGCTTATGATGCTTATATGTATATTGTTCCTTTAGATGAGATACTTTTAGTTTCTTGTGAGCCTTAAGTCTACTGGAATCTCATCTTGTCCTGGGTTTGCTTTGTCTTTTCTCCCTAGGTAGGTGGGCAGCCATTAAGCCCTTCTCCCCAGCCAGCACAGCAGGGGCTCAGCCCCTCTCACATCCAAGGCAGCTCTTCCACACCAGGGCAGACTCTGCAGCAGTCCCAGCAGCAGCAGCCCCAGCAACAGCAACAGAACACCTCTGTGCAACACACTTACCTCCCCAATGCCTGGAATGCCTTCCGTGGCTACTGTGAGTACAAAAAGTGGAGTTATGGGTAGGGAATCCTTAGCCACATGTTTTAATGTCATTAACTTTATAATAGATTTTTAGAGTATAGTACCAGTTGGTAATTTTTTTTCTTTTTTTTTGCCAGTCCTGGGCTTAAGCTCAGGGCCTGAGCACTGTCTTTGGATTTTTCTCAAGGCTAGAACTCGACCACTTGAGCCTTAGCACCACTTCCGGCTTTTTCTAAGTATGTGGTACCGAGGAATCGAACCCCGGTTTTCCTGCATGCTAGACAAGCACTCTACTACTAGGCCAAACTCCCGGCCCTAGTTGGTCATTTTTGATACATTGTGGCGTTGTATGTATGTATGTATTTTTATGCCAGTACTGGAGCTTAGCTTTATTTGATCGAGGTTGGCACTCTATACTTAAGCCTCTCCGCTGTTCTGGTTTTTGGCTGGTTAATTGGAGATAAGAGTCTCTTAGCTTTGTCTGCTCAGGTTGGCTTCAAACCTTGATCCTCAGATCTCAGCCTCTTGAGTGGTTGGGATTACAGGTATGAGCCATCGGCACCAGGCCTTATTGATTTCTTCTTCTTCTTCTTCTTCTTCTTCTTCTTCTTCTTCTTCTTCTTCTTCTTCTTCTTCTTCTTCTTCTTCTTCTTCTTCTTCTTCTTCTTCTTCTTTTTAGCCAGTCTTGGGGCCTGAAATCAGGGTCTGGGCACTGTCCTTTGGACACGTTTTGCTCAAGGCTAGCACTCTGCCACTTGAACCACAGTGCCACTTCCAGCTTTTTTGTGTGTGTGTAGTACCAAAGGAAATCAAACCCAGGGCTTCGTGTGTGCTATGCGAGCAATCTACCACTAGGCTACACTCTGGCCCCATTACTGATTTCTTTTTGGAGAGCTCATTTCTATTGTGGTTGGTCCTGAGCTATGTGATGTGGATTTGCTGTGGAGTCAAGCTCATGCTCTATCATTTTAGTTCTTTTTATAGTTCTGTTCACCTAAGTATTGTTGATTAAGATGAGGGCTGAGTCTAGTTTTCATTCAGAAAGACTCTCTTACTAAACCATAGTGAATGCCAATAGAAACCTGGTAAAGATATTGACATAATAATCCAGATTAATTCATGTGAAAGAAAGGGGAATAATGAAGATATCCATGGTAATAATAGTATGAACTAGCATGCTAATATGAAGAAAAGATTCTAGAACTGAATTTTTTTGGGAGGTACTAGTATTAGTACTTGAACTCAGGACATGGGATGTCTTCTCTTGGCTCTTTCACTCAAAGCTGGTGCTCTCTCTACCACTTGAGCCATAGCTTCACTCTGCGGTTTTTTTGGTTTTTATTTTTGCCAGTCCTGGGGCTTGAACTCATCCTGGGCACTGTTACTGAGCTTCTTTGCTCAAGGCTAGCACTCAACTCCTTCGGCCACAGTGCCACATTCACCTTTTTCTGTGTATGTAACGCTGAAGAATGGAACCGAGGGCTACATGCATTCTAGGCAAGCACTCTACCACTGAGACATATTCTCAGCCTCTTTTGTTGTACATGCATTTTCAGTTTACCATATTTTCAATTATGATGGGTTTACAGGGATGTAACCCTAACCTATAAGTGGAAGAGCATTTGTTTCTAGAATTATGTTAAGATCCGAGACCACTGAGCTACGTGTATTTCCTATTTTCAGCTTCTGAGATTCAAATGATGACACTTCCCCCAGGTCAGTTTGTGATCACAGACAGTGGTGTGGCAACTCCTGTCACTTCTGGCCAAGTGAAGGCAGTTACTCCGGTAAGTCACCCTGCGGTGTTGTGCCCTTGTCTCAGAATTTTCTTTTTTTTTTCTTCTCAATACTGGGGCTCACACCTGACCTTCTGAATGCTAGGAAAGCAGTCCATGTTCAAGGTTGCACTGTACCACTTGAGCCACAGCTCCTATTCTGGCTTTTTGCTGGCTAGTGATAAGTGCTTGTCTCCTAGCGTTGTTTTGCCTGTGCCTACTTTGAACCTCAGTTCTTAGATCTCAGTTTCCTGAGTAACTAGGGTTATAGATATGAACCACAGGTGCCTAGCAGGCCCCAGAATTTTTTTTTAATTTTTTTCTTTTTTTTTTTTTGTCAGTCCTGGGCTTGAGCTCAGGGCCTAAGCACTGTCCTTGGGTTTTCTCAAGGCTAGAACTCTACCACTTGAGCCACAGCACCACTTCTGGCTTTTTTCTATGTATGTGGTACTGAGGAATCGAACCCAGATCTTTTTGCCTGCTAAGCACTCTACCACTAGGCCAAACTCCCGGCCACGATTTTTTTTTTTTTTTGGTCAGTCATGGGGCTTGAACCCTGGGCTTAGGCGCTGTCCCTGAGCTCTTCAGCTCAAGGCTACCACCCTGCCCCTTGAGCCACAGCACCACTTCTGGTTTTCTAGTTGTTAATTGGAGATAAGAGTCGCATGGGCTGTAGTGCTCAGGCTGGCTTTGAATCTTCATCCTTAGATCTCAGCCTCCTGAGTAGCTAGGTTTACAGGCGTGAGCCACCTTGCTCAGCAGGTCACAGATTTTAAAGATCCTTTCCTTCCTGTTCTAGGGTCATTATGTGTTATCAGAAAGTCAGCCAGAATTGGAGGAAAAGCAAACGGCTGCCCTCTCCGCGACAGTGCAGGTTCAGCCCTCCACACACAGTGACTCCTTGGACTCCCAGCCCAGCAGCCAGCAGCAGGCCACGCAGTACATCATCACCACCACCACGAATGGCAACGGCAGCAGTGAGGTGCACATCACCAAGCCCTAGTGTAGCCGTCAGGAAGGAGCTCCATTCGAACTCACACTGTGTCTTCTCTTCTTTATCAGTCAGCTCTGCCACCTACCGCTCTCTTTTTACAATGTATTACTCACTGAAGAGTTTTGACACATACGTTGGGGGTGATTTTTTGCCAAGGTCATCTTTAGCAAAATTGACTCTACAAACCCTTGGGCTTTCTGCCACAGAATGGAGGTTTTTCAGAGGAAAGTACACTTCAATATGGAGAAACTTTTATGTTCCCTTGGTAGTTGTTGTGCTTTTCTTTTCTTTCTCTTATTTCTTTCTTTGCCTTTTTCTTTTTTAAAAAACAAAACAAAACACTGATGAGCCTTATTCTCCCTTTGTAGAACTATTAAGTGGTATATTGTGTTCATACCAAAGGTGGAGACAGTATGTGCCATGCTCATGGCCACTGGATTCTGAATTCCAAGCCATGGCACCAGAGGGGCAGGGGCATTTTATGGGCATGAATTAGGTCAAACCTGCTTCATCTTGTGTGTTTTGAGTTTTCAGTAATTTGACAAAGGAAACTTCCTGGATGAAAAAAATTCAAATGATGAGAAAATAGTTTGACAGTGTTCTAAAGGGCAAAAACTGTCATCTAAATTTTTCTTAATACTGATTTTTTAAAATTTCTTTTTTGGTGGGTTAGGTAGGAGTATTGCTATATTGTTCAGGCTAGCCCTAAATTTCTGGGCTCATGTAATCCTCCTGCCTCAGTCTCTTGAGTAGCTGGAAACACAGGCATGTGCCACCATTTTTTTTTGTTTGTTTCTTTAGAAAAAAAAATGTTGGCTAATTGATAATGCTTTCCCTAGAAGCTGGTTTCAGCAGATAAAGTAAACCTTATGATCCGATAGTTCTTCCTTTATTATTCCTCAGCTGACGAGAAAACCTGCTTGCTTTCAGCAGATTTCAAACCCACTCATTAAAATGGTGCCTCCCATTCTCTGGTTGTAGTTGTATTAAGGAGATATTGGTACCCAGAAAAAATAACTAAAACTATGAGTAGATAAAGAGAGAAAAACAGAGAGATAGTCAGAAAGTACCAAAATCTTGTCCTGCTTTACAGGGCACATATCCTATTCATTGGTAAAAGATGAATTCTTTGTTCTTATCAAACGTATGTTTAACTTTATTTATTTCTGTGTGGGTGGTGCTGAGGATCAAATCCAGGCCTCGAACATGCTCAGGAGATGTTCTCACAATGAACCACACCCCGGCATTTAACTCTTGCTTACAACATTCAGAATATTTTAGTACTTCTAATGTTGTCTTAAAATGAACATTCTTTAATGTTGGACAGAAAGGTGGCCTTCTTTATTTTTAAACACATTTTTCACTGTTAATACATTGTAACTCATGTGAACCTGTTTGTAAGAGGACCAATTTCCAAGGTAGAGGGAAAAAAATGAAAACTTGGGGACCGTTTGTAATAGCTTGGGGTAATATAAAGGATTTGGAATAGATTCAGTCTTTATACTGTTTGTTGGAAGACAGAAACTGTGCTGTGAAGATAGTTGGGAGGCTTGTTTGCTATGAATTCAGTGAGGAAAACTATTTTCTTCCTTTTTATTGTACATTCCAGTTATCCATGAAACATTTCAAAAGTCAGTATGTATTTAACAACTTTTGTGGCATATTTTTTTAGAGTAATTATATTGTATAGTGAGCTTCCAACTCCACATCAGAAAGACTTACACATTCATTTCAAATGAAGGTAACTCACTGATTTTATTTGCATTTCTGAGTAAGAACTGGCTATATGAATTAAGAAGTATAGTGGCATTTTTCTGGTAAAGATACCTTTCTGAAAAGTAAATAATTCTTTTGAAATATCTATTAAAATGTAGAGCTTGTACTTTGATTTTGAGAAGTTCATTCATACTGTTATCTCTGGGACACTAAGAAAATTTGAGAAAGTTCTCAAAAAATATGTGAAACCTAGCTGGGCATAATGGCACATACCTGTCATACCTGTCATACTAGCAGTTGGGAGACTGAGGCAGGAAGTTTGTAAATTCAAGGCCAGCATGGGCTACATAGCAAGAGCCTGTCTCAAAAAAAAAACACCAGTGTGAAAACTGAAAATGGCCTCTGTATCTTTGATGAAGAGGTAACATTGATATTTTCAATTGAAAATATCAACTTTGAGTCATAAAATGCAAACTTTGGTTTCTACAGACCCATAAAGTGGTGGTTATAAATAACCTATTATCCAATCTAGAAAGAATAGACTTTTCAAAGGTCCAGTTTTAGTTTTTATAACTTAAATTTGTCCCTGTTAGATTAGATTCTTCTCTCTCTCTCTCTCTCTCTCTCTCTCTCTCTCTCTCTCTCTCTCTCTCTCTCTCTCTCTCTCTCTCTCTTTCTTTTTCTCTTTTTCTCTTTCTTTCTTCTTTTTTTTTTTTTTTGACTCACCAAGGAACTTTCCTCAGGAATACCTTACCAATTAAAATTTATAAAAGGAAACTATCACTGAGTGGAATCTTTGTTTTAAACCAGTTACTTTGCAATTTAAAACACATAGAGGAAAATATTGTTGAAGGATCTTTTTGTCATGTTCCCTTCTTGTGTTTCTTCCCATCTTTTCCGGTCCTTATATATTAGCAACCAGAGATGTGGGTGGTGGGTTTTGCCAAATGACACCACTTTTAGAGCAGGGATTACACAGTCTTCTGAAGGAAGAGACTTGCAAAAGGACTTGGATTTGAAGGGGTGGCAGGTTAGAATTCCTCTGAAGTCCCATCTGGGAAACAGGGATGTAGCCAATACTTATGACCTCTCCCAAGACACATTGACACTGTAGACTTCAGTGCCAGGTGAATATTTTGGAGTAGGTTGAATATAGATTTTTTTTAGATGTTTGTTTGATTTGTACTCTGAAAAATGGACATTTCATCATGTAAAATTCCTGTTCTTCTGGAAAGGCTTTTGTTTTAATGTTCTTAAATTATTTTCTGACCTGGAATTATACTTCAGAGAAAAAGAAACGAAGGTATCGAACGCTAAAAAGCACTTCATGAAATGAGATGCTAAAGCTGACCCATTGGTTGAAAATGTTGACCTTATCCTGTTACTTAAATGTGAACATTTATTGTACATTCAGTGAGTTATAGTGTTAATAGTCTTGTGCTACCCAGCAGGTGTAAAAATAAATATTTTTTCTAATAATCATGTTCCTTGTTTGTGTATACGAAGCTGTGAAGTTATAAGAGCTGTTGATGTGGTTGAAATGGTTTGGGGTTTTTAATTGTCATTGTTTTGATTTTTTTGTTGTTGTTTTTTTGCCAGTGCTGGGGCTTGAACTGAAGGCCTGGACACTGTCCTTGAGCTTTCTCAGGGCTAGCACTCTGCTACTTGAGCCGTAGCACCACTTCTGGCTTCTTTCTGTATATGTGGTATTGAGGAATCAAACGCTAGGGCTTGTGCATACTAGGTAAGCACTCTACCTATTCCACACTCCCAGCCTTATTTTTATTTTTGTTTTTTATTACACCTAAATTTTGGTTCCTGGTTGGGCATTTAAGAAACTTGAAAGTCTTTCTAGGCATTGGTGGCTCACATGTGGAGACTGTGGTTCTAAGCCAGGCCAAGCATGAAAGTCCATGAGACTCCAATTAACCAGCAAAAAAACCCCACAAAACTGAAAGTGGACATATGGCTTAAGTGGGAGCCATGAACAAAAAAATCAAGGGATAGCACCTTAGGCTTGAGTTCAAGACCAAGTACCAGCACACATAACACATGCAAAGAGTCCAGTTGCCAGGCCCATGTCTGTAATCTTCAGACAGCCTAGGCAGGAAAGTCCTGAGATTCCTACCTCCAATTAATGACCAGAAAGCCAAAAGTGAAGCTGTAGCTCATGTGATAGAGTGCTAGCCTTAAGCAAAAAAAAAAAAAGTAAAACAACTCAGGTAGCATGGCCTAGTGGTAGAGTGCTTGCCTAGCATGCACGAAGCCCTGGGTTTCATTCCTCGGTACCATATACACAGAGTTTCACAGTGTTTCATGACCAGGCTGGCTTTGAACTGCGATCCTCAGATCTCAGCCTTCTGAGTAGCTAGGATTACAGATGTGAGCCACTGGTCCCTGGCTTGTACATTACTTTTGTAGTAAGACATTAAAATGTTAAAAAATCTGGAGAGGCAGATGATATCACAACCACTTATAATAAACATGTATTAGCAGAAGCTTCTAATGGAGGGCAAGAAAACCTGGCTTGTAATTAATCTATTACTGAAGGTACAATCTAGATAAGCCTGACAGATTAATAACTCTAGAGGGTCCCACACCGCGACAAAAGAGATTTGTACTACCTTTTTTTTTTTTAATGCCAGTCCTAGGACTTGAACTCAGTGCTTGAGCACTGTCCTTGGGCTTTCTCAAGGCTACATCCCTACCACTTGAACCAAAAGCACTACTTCTGGCCTTTTCTATGTATGTGGTACTGAGGAATTGAACTTGGGTCTTCATGCATGTAAGTCAGGCACTCTATCGCTAGGCCAAACTCCTGGCCCTGAGATCAGATTTCTTTTTTGAGCATTGCTCCTGAGGTGGCAGGGTGGAGTGTAAGTGGAGGAAACAGAAAACATTCTGAATATATCAGAAGATTCCACTTCTTAACAATGACTGTTTTCAGAAGAAATTAGTTAATCAGAGCCCAACTTGAAGATGTTTTTATCAGCTTCTAACTGATCTGGGCAAAGGAAGTAAATAACCAATTCCTCCATCTAACTATAGCTATCCTTTACCACCTGAGGAGTAAAACTGAGAAACAAGAAGGTCATCACTCAAAATCAGGCTAAGATCAAACCTAGGATTCTAAAATATAGCCCCCCATACACCATCTTAATCCCATCTAACTAGATACCTACTTGCAGAAATTGTCTTTAGCTAATACATTGTTTAGCTACCAAGAAAAAAAAAATCCAGGGCAAAGAACTAGGGGCTCACTCCTGTAATCCTAATGATTCAGGAGGTTGAGAGCTGAGGGTGAGGCAGGAAAGTTATGAAATTCTTATCCCCCAGGTAACTAGCAAAAAGCTGGAAGTAGAACTGTGGCTTTCATGGTAGATGACAGACTTGAAAAAACTAAAGGACAGATCTCAGGCCAGGATTGGCACCCCCCCCCCCAAAAAAGGAAATTTTTAAAAATGGAAAGAAAATGATTCATTGTGTGTGTGTGTGTGTGTGTGTGTGTGTGTGTGTGTGTGTGTGTGTGTGTGTGTGTGTGTGTGTTGGTCCTAGGGCTTGAATTCAAGCCATGGGTACTGTCCCTGGCTTTTTTTGCTCAAGGCTAGCACTCTACGCCTTGAACCACAGCTCCACTTCCAGCTTTTTGGTGGTTACTTGGAAATAAGACTCCCACAGATTTTGCTGCTTGGGCAGGCCTTGAACTATAATCCTCAGATTTCAGTCTTTTGTGTAGCTAGGATTACAGGCTCTTGATCTGTGAAATTGAAACCCCTTTTATACAAATAAAAATATTAGCCAAAGACACCGCGGGAAAGAATATGTACTGATGACAAGAGCGTATATTAAAAGATATTTCAGGCTGAGCGTTTGGCCTAGTGGTAGAGTGCTTGCCTAGCATGCACGAAGACCCAGGGTCGATTCCTCAGTACCACATACATAGAAAAAAAGCCAGAAGTGGTGCTGTGGCTCAAGTGATAGAGCTCTAGCCTTGAGAAAGCCCAAGACAGTGCTTAGACCCTGAGCTCAAGCCCAGAACTGGTGGGGAAAAAAAAAAGATATTTCAGTTGATATCATTTGGAAAATTCAAATTAAAACTATGGCTAATCTCCAGAACAGTGACAATACCAAAATGCTACCAAGAATCTTTGTTATAATCCCAAGGAAAGAGAAACCTTGTTGATAATGATGAATGACGTTTCACTTCATTTATACAAGGGTTGTTTCTAATTCAACAACCTCCCAGAGTCTTGAAAGAAGGGTATCTTTTCCATTCTGGAGCAAGTAGAGGAACAGAAATTGGGAAATCAATTGGAGGACAGTATGGTTAACTTGACCTGCCATCTGGCAGGTCTTTGATATACTTCTATTTAATCCGGAGAACTGAAGATGGTCTCTCTATCACTAGGGGAGCAACTGAACTGTGTCATACTTAACAAAAAACATACTTTGTGTGTGTGTGTGCCTGTGCATATGTGTGTGCACGCCCTACACTCCCACCTTCCCTAAAACCCTGAGACCTTTTGGATTTTTTTCCCTTAAAGTTAGTTCTTTATTAGTTGAGATGCTTATCCACTTCTGGCTTTTTTTGTTAGTTAATTGAGTTAGAAATCTGACAGACTTTGTTGTCCAGGCTGGCTTTGAATCCTGACCCTCAGATCTCACTCTCTTGAATAGCTAAGATTTCAGGCCTGAGCCACCAGTGCCTGGCAGAACACTATAATTTTTCAGAATTTAATTTTGTTGTGTTAGGGTGATGTACAGAGGGTGACCGTTATATACATAGGGTAGTAAGTACATTTCTTGTTGGAGAATACTATAATTAAAAGTGCAGGGGAGCGTGGCCTAGTGATAAAGTGCTTGCCTAGCATGCACAAAGCCCTGGGTTCGATTCCTTGGTACCACATACACAGAAAAAGTTGGAAGAGGTGCTGTGGTTCAAGTGGTAGAGCGCTAGCCTTGAGAAAGCCCAAGGACAGTGTCTAGGCCCTGAGTTCAAGGCCCAGGACTGGCAAAAAAAACAAAACAAAAAAAAGCAGCATTTTCTGGACTTTGGGAGCATGGAAATGAGAGAAAAGACATTCAGGGGCACAGGTTGAGGTCCGCCTTTTCCTCACAGAACCCAGAGAAACCAAGATTTCCTCCACTGTAAAATAAGCACTATTAGCCAAGCACAGGTGGCTGGGGCCATGCAGGCCCAGATCAAAGATAGGAGAGAGAAAATGGTTGGTATCGTGCCTGTGACAGGGTATGCTAATGTACATTCTAGCTTGAAGGACCCTCATTTCCCAGGCAAACAAAATCCAGCTGCTTTCTGCCCTTCAAAATCCCCTAAATCGGGTGAGATCACCGAGAATCGCAGCTCGCGTCAGAGACCAATGGCCAGGGTGTTTACAGACAGGCCAGCTCCGCTCTGGGCTCCGCCCCTTGTTCCGCCGCATCCAGGCCCCGCCCACCAAAGCCCCGCCTCTTCCGCCGCTCGAGCCCGGAGCGTGCACGCACCCGCACGCCTGCGGGAGCGAGCGCGTCCGGGAGCCCGCGGCTGGAGCGGCGCTGCGGGTTGGGAGACCCGCGTCTAGGATTCTGGTGAGGGCGGGCCCAGGGCGGCGGGAGGGTTAAAATGTGGCCCGGGGGCGGAGAGAGGAAGTGGGGCTCTTCGGGCGCCGCCTCCCGTGGGCTAGGGGCAGGAAGCTGGGCGTTGGGAGCGGGGCGGCGGGAGTGGGTGAGGGTGAGGGTTAGGCACCGTGTGGGGGAGGGGCGGGGCGCTGTGCAGAGGGGCGGGGCTGGGGGCCGGCGTGGGGTTGGGGCCGGGTGGGGTGGGCTTGGCTGCCCGAGGGAGGATTGTGGAACACGCAATTGCTCAGGGAAGAACTGTTTAATTCTGCTTGGGGAGGGTCCTGGAGGGAAGGTTCGTTAGCCAGGTGCGGGCGGGGGGGGGCGGGGGAGAGGCCTTCCTGATCCCCTAAAGGAGCCCAGGACACCCAAGACTCACACCTATGGCTTCCGGGGTTCCAGCTCTCAGGTAGCTGCTTGCTTTTCGTTCATTTGAGATCCGTTGTAGAATAGTTGGCAGGTCACTGGACATTGGTGAAAGTCAACTATGCAACTCGTGGGTGGGCATGGGAGGGAGGAAATGTGAGAGGAGGGAACAGTTGACACTGAGAAAAAAAATGTACTTATTACCTGATGTATGTAACCCTGCTGTATCAGCCCCGCTAAAACAACAATAAAGTAAAATTTTAAAAAGTTGGCAGGGCAGAGGTCGTCATAGGGATATATTACAGTCAGCTAAATATCTGCTGTAACTGGAGAAATTTACAAGAGAATTGTATATGTAAGTGCTTGACAGCGTTAGTTACTGTTCTGTTTAGTATTGATTCTGTTATGGGGATTTTATGCTAACCAGTTGCTTCTGCCTTAGGAAAAAAGCAACAACAAACTTGTGCAGAAGGCTGATAGGACACAGTTATCTGGGAATCATTCAGCTTCCTTGATCTAATACGAATCTCTGCCGTATCTTTACATAGATCAGAAATCTGTTCAAGAGAACTTTAAGGGGAAAGACACTTCAGGGTTTGCTCATTATCATTTGAGAATTTTGGAAATGAGACATCCCTACATTAAGTAATACAAACTGTCACTTTGTTGGAAAATATTGCGAGATTCCAGGATTGGAAATAATAATAGGTCCTGGGCCAACTCCTCTGTGGCTTACAGGTAAGGAATTGATATCTGTTGAGGTAAGATTTTTCAGAAGGTCACAGAATTGCTAGCTGACTTACACTGGAAGTTTTGAATTTGGACCAAGGCTTATTTTTTTCCTTTTCATTTTAGTATACTATATTTGTTCTTTTGGGGGAGCAGGAGCTAGAATGATTCAGTAAAGTTTACAGAGGATCCAGTTCCTGTTGGAATTATTGACAGTCCTGTGGCTTCAACTTCTCTTGACTGTAGCCATCAGCTTTGTGAGATATTCTCTGAAAACATATTAGTGTGTTATTTTCTTTTTCTTTTCTTTGTGTGTGTGTGTGTGTGTGTGTGTGTAGAGGTGGGGGATCATGGGACTTGAACTCAGCCTGGGCACAGAGCTCTTCAGATCAAGGCTACGCCCTACCCTTGAGCCAAGCCTCACTTCCCATTTTCTAGAGGTTAATTGGAGATAAGACTCTCAGGTCCTTTTGTAACCTGGCTGGCTTTGAATCTTGATCCTCAGATCTCAGCCTTCTGAGTAGCTGGGATTACAGATGTGAGCCACTGTACCTGGCTAGTATTTTCTAAAGGTGGCCAGCAGTTATTATAGGAGGAGAAAAAAAGTGTTAATTCATGGTTGTAAAGATCAGCTAATTCACGCCAAACACTGGTGGCTCACACCTCAAATCCTAGCTGCTTGGAACTGAGATATGAGGATAGAGGTTCAAAGCAGCCAGGGCAGGAAAATCTGTCAGATTCTATCTCCCACACCTCAAATCCTAGCTGCTTGGGACTGAGATATGAGGATAGAGGTTCAAAGCAGCCAGGGCAGGAAAATCTGTCAGATTCTATCTCCAATTAAAAAAAGCTGGGGGGCCAGGAGTTTGGCCTAGTGGTAGAGTTCTTGCCTACTATCATGTACAAAGACCGGGGTTTGATTCCTCGTTACCACATACATAGGGGGAAAAAAGCTGGAAGTAGAACTGTGATAGAGCTCTAGTTTTGAGCAGTAACATTCAGGGACAGTGCCCAGGCATTGAGTTCAAGCCCCAAGGACTGACCTCAAATCAAAAACTGTTCAAGTAGACTACTACCTTTACTGGTTGTCATCAGGTACTTACAACATCAGGATTGTATGTGGACTAATAATGCTTTCAAGATTTAAACTGAGTGTTTCTGCAAAAGTATTGTGGACTGTTAAGAGCTTGGATTTGGGCCGAGTGTGGTGGTTTATGTCTGCAATCTTAGCTACCTGGGACTTAGAGACAGGATCTCCATTTGAGGTCTCTAAACCAGCTCTAGTGACACACAACCTTCATCCTAGATATTTGAGAGGCAGAGGTAGGATCACAGTTCAAGGCTGACCTCACGCAAAACGTTTGTATCTTGGGCTGGGAGTTTGGCCTAGTGGTAGAGTGCTTGCCTAGCATGCACAAAGACCCGGGTTTGATTCTTCAATACCACATATACAGAAAAAAATCAGAAGTGGTACTATGGCTCAAGTGATAGAGCCTTGAGAAAAGCCCAAGGATAGTGCTCAGGCCCTGAGTTCAAGCCCCAGGAGTGGCAAAAAAAAAAGCTAAAGTAAAAAGGGCTGGTGGTTCAAGTGATAGAGAATTTGCTTAGCATGCATGAGGCCCTAAGTTCCTACTCAACCTATGAAAAAAGAACATGGATTTGCAGGTAGGTAGAATTATGACCTCTGGAGGAAAAGTTAATTACCTATTTTCATTTGTTTTATTTATTTATTTACTCATTCATTCTTTTTATTTTTGTGTGTGTGCAGTACTGTGCTTGAACTCAGGGCCTCCACCTGTCAGTTTTTTTCTGCTCATGGCTGGCACTCTACCACTTGAACTACATCTTCAGTTCCAATTTTTTGCTGGTTAATTGGAGGTAAGAGTTGCAGACTTTTCTGCCTAGGGTAGCTTTGAACTGAGATTCTCCAGATTTCAGCCTCTTGAAATTAGAATATAATTAGAATTATAGGTGTGAGCTACTTGCACCTTGTTATTCTTTAATTTTATATCGTAGAATAAGTGTAAATATCCGTGTTGCAGTAATTATATGAGATACATGGATGTTTTACTAGGTCCATTTCAAAATAGTTGGGCAAGTTTCACTGTGGCTCAAGTGGTAGAGCACTAGCCTTGAGCTCAAGATCTCAGGGATATAGCCCAGGCCCAGAGTTCAAGCCCCACAACTACAAACAACAACAAAAATCAAGTAGTTGTTGCTGTTACTATCTGAGGCTTATTAGTATACATGGGTTTTCAGTGTGTTTCTATAACAATGAAGAACTAACTGCCAAAAATTATTAAATTATGCTATCGTGGAGTGATTATTGACCTGAAGAACTCTTTTTGTCAGTTGTGGGACTTGAATCTGGGCCTGGGCTCTGTCCCTGAGCTCTTCAGCTCTACCACTTGAGCCATAGCACCACTTTTCCAGTCTTTTTGGTGGTTAATTGGAGATAAGAGTCTCTCTGACTTTTCCTCATATCTCATCCTCCTGAGTAGTTTACAGGTGTGAGCCACCAGCGTATGGTTCTCTGAACGTTTTTGCTTAAGGCTGGTGCTCTAACAGTTTGGGCCATAGTTCCTCTGCCAGTTTTCTATTGGTTAATTGGAGGTAAGAATCTTACGGATTTTCTTACTCAGGCTGGCTTTGAGTAGGCAGGATTATGGTCATGAAACCCCACCTAACTTTGTTTTCTTTTCTTTTTTTTTTTGTTTTTAAATCACTCTTGGGGCTTGTGAACTCGGGGCCAGTGTGTTGCCCTATCACTTTGAGCCACAGATCCACTTCTGGTTTTCTGGTGGTTAATTGGAGATAAGAGTCTCCTGGACTTCCCTGCCTGGGCTAGCTTTGAACGGTGATTCTCAGAGCTCAGCCTCCTTCGAAGCTATGATTTTGGCATGAGCCACCATTGCCTGGCTCACTTGGGAACTCTTAATTATGACTGTGATCTCTTTATAATTTATATTCTAAGTGTCATTTTATGTCCCTAAGTGGAAGTACAAGAAACTTATGAATGTAGGAGCTTGTGTAGAAGCATCTTAAGAAAACAGCTCTTCTAGAAAATTCCCGTGGAGGGATGGAGAAGAGCTGTTTTTAGTTGGGGTAGAAGGATAAGATATGAAAGTCAATTTGAGAAGGAATATTTTCCAGAAGAGTGTTAGCATTTCTGTATTTCTGCCTCAAGATTCATGTTTTTGTCAAGGGTACCTTGGAGAACAATGGATTCTTTAGATCATATGCTGACGGATCCCCTGGAACTTGGTCCGTGTGGAGATGGCCACGGCAGCCGCATTATGGAGGACTGTCTGCTGGGAGGCACCCGGGTTAGCCTACCAGAGGACCTTTTGGAGGATGTAAGTAGTTACTTCGTTGTAAGCATTTCCCAACTTCTAATAGCACCTGTTCTCAAGCTTTCCTACTAGAGTTTTCAGGCCTGCTTTCTGTCTTTCTGCATTGTAGATGGAGTGATCTCTTATCTTCTAAGTATAAAATGACTAAGGAAGAAAGAATATATGCTGATATATATATCATATATATACCATATATATGATATATATATTATATATATGGTATATATATGATATATATATTATATCATATATAATATATAATATAATTTTTTTTGGTCGTGGTGCTTGGATTCTGGGCCTGGTCATTGACTCTGAGCTCTTCAACTCAAGGCTACTACCCTACCCATTGAGCCACAGCACCACTTCTGGTTTTCTAGTGGTTAATTGGAGATAAGAGTCTCTAGGTCTTTAGAGACACTCTACCATTTGAGCCACAAGACCACTTCTGGTTTTCTGGTGATTATTTGGACATAAGAGTCTCATAGACTTTCATGCCCTGGCTGGCTTTGAACCATAATCCTCAGATCTCAGCCTCCTGAGTAGCTAGGAGTAACAGCTGTAAGCCACAGGTAACTGGGCTTCCTGTCTTTTTTTTTTTTTTTAATTGTTCACTAATTTTAATGCCTGCCAATTGTACTAATGTGATATACATATTTGGCATGCTATTAATTGCTTCGTGCTAATATTTATAAAATATTTATATTAGTGCCTAGTGGTTTGCTCCTTATCTCCCTGCCCCTACCCTATTTTTCACATTAGATCTCAAAGAATGAAAAGTATAAGTCAGCTGTTTGAGAGTTATTCATAACCTAATCACTGTGACAAACATCAGGGTACCTATTTTCTGCTTTGTAATTATCAATATTTTTAATAATTATTGCCTTCTCTAAAACATTTTGACCTTTTATATTAATTTGTTTTTATGGCTTTGACCGTGAATTTTTAATTTCTCTGTTAGCCTTTTCCCCCCTTTCTTTACATCCTATTATCCTTATGTCTTATTCTAGTGGGCCTTTTTTTCTATGCTGTATTGTTTGTATATTCATCAGCACATCTTAAAAACTGGACTTTAATTGTATATTTAATTGTTAACCTTTCAGGTGGTATCTGTGCTAGTCTAGCTTAGTACCTGGCAGATGCATCTGGTAATGAGATGAAAATGGCCTCTATCTTGTTGATTCTCAGTTTTAGCAAGTGACTTTAGCTCTTAGACTCCTCTCCATGTTAACTTTGTCCTCACTGGAGTTTAACCTGGATTCAGGTGTTCACCGTTACTCTTGTGGGGCACAGATGGCTTCTGCGTGGGTTTCTGTCCGTTGAGATCCTTTTCCTCTGGAATTACTTGCTGTTATGTATAATATTGTGGCTTATATGTTATTTTTAATTTCTTAGTTTTTGAGAGTTGAGTAGATGTCAGTAGAATTTTGTTTTCTTGCATAACAACAAATGTGAATGAACTGGAAACCACTGAACTGAAAATTTAGAAATGACAAAATGCTAGAGTCTGTGTTATATACCTTTTACTACATACACCCTCACAAACTTTGTCTGTTATTGTTTTGTTTTGCCTGAATTCTAGCCCGAGATATTCTTTGATGTGGTCAGCCTCTCCACATGGCAGGAAGTCCTGAGTGATTCTCAGCGTGCACACCTCCGGCAGTTCCTGCCTCGTTTTCCTATGGACAGTGCGGAGCAGCAAAACGGGCTCATCCTCTCCCTGTTCAGTGGGGAGAACTTCCGCTTTGGAAATCCTCTGCACATCGCCCAGAAGCTTTTCCGAGGTTCATAGCTCAGTGTTGATTTTATTAGATTGGAAAATGGGGATACTTTCACACTTACAAGAGTAATGCCTTCATTTTATTGGGTACTTTTTTATGCTATTGGGATTTGAACTCAAGGCCTTGCTAGGCTAGCACTCCACAGCTAGGCATTGCTTGTAGCCTGCTTTTGTACTGGTTATGTCTTAGAAAAGTGTCTTGTTTCCAACCCAGGTACTACCTATCTGAGGCTTCTCATTCTAGCTGAGAGGTTGGGCACTGCTGTTGTTATAAATTTTATATCTCAGCCTCCTAAGGAGCTAGGATTACAGGTATGAGCTGCTGGTGCCCAGCTCAAATGAGCACTAGACACTAGAATTGAATAATGATGTTCTAATTTCTGCAAATATATAATCTTGGTTGTTTTATAATTTGATTTTGTCAAGTTTTCTTGTTTAGAATACTATATAGGAAATACTATTTCATTGTGTCATCTCCAGAAGTAGTGCCAGTTTTCTATCATTGGCAATGCGTATACGATAATTTGGCTAAGGCACTGGCTCATGCCTGTACTCCTAGCTATGAAGGAGGCTGAGATCTGGGGATCATGGTTTAAAGCCAGCCCAGGCAGAAAAGTCCTCATGAGAGTCTTAACTCCAGTCAACTACTTAACAAGTAGAAATGGAACTATGTGGCTCAAAGTGGTAAAGCACGAGCCTTGAGGAAAAAGAGATCTCTGGGACAGCACCCAGGCTCTAAGTTCAAGCCC
This sequence comes from Megascapheus bottae, assembly GCF_031878675.1. Taxonomy (NCBI): domain Eukaryota; kingdom Metazoa; phylum Chordata; class Mammalia; order Rodentia; family Geomyidae; genus Megascapheus; species Megascapheus bottae. The sequence goes on from NC_143535.1 coordinate 22,275,254, forward strand.
TAACGACCAACAAAAAGAAGAGGTATTTGTCAGACCTGTTGATTATAAGGACATGTCTTTTCCTTTATAGTTGCAAAGCAATTTGTCAAATGATACTTTGGGATCAAGTGATAGTCCTATTTCTCTAAAGCCAGTTTTGTTTTACTCAGTGGTGTTTGCTACTACTGGTCATCCTTGCCTGAACCAATTATTATTGAGAGGTTGTAACCACTGTTAGTTAGAGGTTGCCAATTCTAAGTCAGTTTCCTCTCTCAGTTATATAGAGAAATAGTTGCTGTTTCTTCTTTCCTTTTTGGGATGCCTTTGCTTTGATAGGACAGCCTGAAAGTGCTATACATCTTGAGTTGTGTTGAATTGGACATTCTGGTTGTTACTAAAGACTGGAGAGATAAGGCTTGTCATTTCTTCCTTGTCATCATTTTAAGAACCTTAAAATTAGTGTGTGTGTGTGTGTGTCTATGTGTGTGTCTATGTCTGTAAGGCTAGCACTCTACCACTTGAGACACAGCTCCACTTCTGGCTTTTTTTTTTTTAATGATTAATTAGAATAAGAGTCTCATACACTTTTCTGCTGAGGCTGGCTTCAAACTAGGATCCTTAGATCTCAGCCTCCTTAGTAACTAGAATGATAGACATTAGAGTGCTCACCTAGCATTCCTTGCTACCACACACACAGAAAAAGCCGGAAGTGATGCTGTGGTTCAAGTGGCAGCGCACTAGCCTTGAACAAAAGTGTCCAGGCCTTGAGTTCAAGCCTCAGGACTGGCAAAAAAAAAAATTAAAATTGATATTATAAAGGTGATGTCCATAGGGGTCACAGTTAACAAGTCAGGTAATGAGTACATTTCTTTTTGGACAATGTCACCACTTCCTGTGCTTTTCCCCAGTTTTCCTCTCCTGTCTCACAAGTTGCACATAGTTCATTTTCTATATAGTATATTCTGAGTACCTATGCCTGCATTGTTCTTCCTCCTTCCCTCCATTTCTTTACCACATCCCTTTTAGTCCCTGCAAAAGACAGAAAAAAGAACAAACAACAAAAAGCAAAAACAGCACCAACAACCAAAAAAAAAACCCCACATTGATTCCTCCTTTTTTTTTTTTTTCTCTTCTTGTGGGTCATGGGCTTGATTTCTGCCTGGGGTGCTGTCCCTAAGCTCTTCAGCTCAAGGCTACCACCCTATCCTTGAGCCAAGCCCCACTTCCTGTTTTTTAGAGGCTAATTGGAGATAAGAGTCTCCATGAGTCTGGTCCTTTTGTGCCCGGGCTGGCTTTGAACCTTGATCCTCAGGTCTCAGCCTCCTGAGTAGCTAGGATTACATGCACGAGCCACTGTGAGCCACTGCATGCCCACTGCGCTCCCGGCTGATTCCTTCTTTTATGTAGGGCTGAGACTCAAACAAGGCATTGTGCCTGCACCACTATATCCCCTGCCTTTTTTTTTTTTGCCAGTCCTGGGCTTGAGCTCAGGGCCTGAGCACTGTCCTTGGACTTTCTCAAGGCTAGAGCTCTACCACTTGAGCCTCAGCACCACTTCTGGCTTTTTCTAAGTATGTGGTACCGAGGAATCGAACCCCGGTCTTCATGCATGCTAGGCAAGCACTCAACCACTAGGCCAAACTCCCGGCCCCTTTTTTGTTTTTAAGAGACAGGGTGTTCTTTTGTTGCTCGGTCTGGTTTTGAATTCCTTGGCTGAAAGTTCAGCTTGCACAGTCCCTTTGATAGCTGGGACTAAGGCACATCCTTGTGCCCAACTGTATTTCCTACTGTGACACCAAATGCACATAGCTGTTGTGCCTTTATGATCCTTTCCTAAGAATATGTATTCTCCTTTGGGGGTCAGGAGTGTGGCCTAGTGGTAGAGTGCCTGTGTATCATGTTCAAAGCCCTGGGTTCAGTTCCTTGGTAAGATATACACAGAAAAAAGGGGAAGTGGTAGAGTGCTAGCTTTGAGAAAGCCCAAGGACAGTGCCTAGGCCCTGAGTTCAAGCCCCACAATTGGAAAAAAAAAAAAAAAGAAAAGAAAAAAAAAGAATATCCTGCTTGGTCTCACTCAGTGTGAATGCCTAGAGACCTTTATAATTTATCATGTGATTTTTTTTTAATAGTTATTTTTCCAAAACTCACTAAATCTATGTGGACTGACATGTCAGTTGTACTTCCGGGCTTTTTTTTTTTTTTTTTTAAATTTCAGATGGACACTTTAACCCCGAGGTAGTCAAGTATCGGCAGCTATGCTTCAAGTCACAGTACAAGCGATACCTCAGCTCTCAACAGCAGTATTTCCATCGGCTGCTAAAGCAGATTCTTGCTTCCCGGAGTGTAAGTAGTGCTGGGAACTGGATAAATAAAATGTGGACGCTGATGAAAGGTTTCATAAATTTTATGTTTAGTGGTTTAGATATAAAAGATACCACTAAGGAGGGGCTGGGAGAATGACAGTGGTAGAATGCTTGCCTAGCATACACGAAGCCCTGGGTTTGATTCCTCAGTATCACATACACAGAAAAAGCCAGAAGTGATTTTGTGGCTCAAGTGGTAGAGCACTAGCCTTGAGAAAGCTCGTGAACTTTCTTTCCCTGATTGGCTTTGAATCCCGATCCCCACATCTCAGCCTCCTGAGTAGCAAAGATGTGAGCCACTGATGTCCAGCTTCTTTAAGCTGTTCTTTAAGCTTCATTGTAGATTACTTTGCTGTCTGTCTAGTCTAAGTATTCTATCTCAGTGGGACAGTTCAGCATTCCAGTTCGAGGTCAGGCATAGAATTTTTCATTTGTGATTTCATGTTGGCATTCACACATTCTCCGGTTTATATTAGGAATACAGTCTGTAAATGGCATAGGCCCTTATTGTTGGCATGTATTCCTATCTGTATTTTCCTTTGGGACAAGGAATTGCATTTAACATGTAAGAGAATAAAATGTAGGTTGGCAAAGTATACAAAGAACAAGATTTGGTGATGCTGGGTGCTCTGGCTACCTGATTCCGTCCTAGGATCTGCTGGAGATGGCCCGTCGCAGTGGCCCAGCCCTTCCCTTCAGGCAGAAGCGCCTCTCCCCCTCCCGCAGCCCTGAGGAGCGGGAGTGGCGGACACAGCAGCGCTACCTGAAGGTCCTGAGGGAAGTGAAGGAGGAATGTGGTGACACAGCCCTGTCCTCTGATGAAGAGGGTGAGTGTCTTTTGGTACTTGGGATGGCTGGGTATCAGAGCTAGTGGCAGTTACTCATCCCCCCAGTAAAGCAGCCCTTGGAATTCTTGTCTTGGGGGTGGAGAGTGGGATTCATTATTAGCCTCTTGTCTGAGTTGCTGAGATGCTGGTAGATGGGATGGCTCCTTGCTCTTATTACCCTTGTGCTTGTGTGGCACTTGAATTAGATGAACGCCTTTTGGATGGATCCCTGCTGGGCAGGGTCTCTCCACAGTAGGCCTTCTGGTCCCATTGTGCCACTTGAGAGAACTGCTTTTCCCCTTACAGGAGAGTAGTAGTGACTGTTGGCCTGCTGCAATGCGACCCCATCACTGTTGAAGTCTCTCTCCTGGAAGAGCCGTTTAAATGACCTAAGTGTGCTCCAGCTCGTCTGGGGAAGGGTCAGAAAGGAATGTGGAACCCTGACCTCCATGTTGTTGGCTTAGCCCTGTTGAACCCAAATGGCCACTTACCCAATCTCCCCTATTGGAGTCCACAGCCACGTTGGATTTACAAGAAACATTTTCTTTTGAAGATCTCAGCTCATGGCTTCCAAGCTCTCCTGCGCGTTCTCCTAGTCCTGCGGTGCCCCTGAGGGTGGTGCCCACGCTTTCCACTACGGATATGAAAACTGCAGGTGAGAACCGGGCTCACTCCGACCCTGTTCTGACAACTTACAGGACAGAAGTGAGAACTCTAGTGGGAAATGGGACTAGATTCTTCCCTGCCAGGAAATAGCAGTGCTCCCCATTAGTGGGACATTTGGTATAACAGTCCACATTTTTAAAATTTTCGTCGGTTGTAGGGCTTGAACTCTGGGCCTGGGTGCTGCCCTTGAGCTCTTCATCTCAAGGCTAGTTCTCTACCACTTGAGTCATAGCTCTGCTTCGGGCTTTTTGGCAGTTAATGGAGATAAGGAGTCACAACTTTCCAGGTCTGGTTTGGATCCTCAATCCTCAGACCTCAGCCTCCTGAATGCTGAGTGTTGTTAGTGTGAGCCACCAGTGACTGGCCTCCATCGCACATTTTTCCTTTGTTTTGGAAATTAGTCTGAGTAGCTGGTGATTTGATATTTTGGGATAAAGAGAACAGAATCTTGAAATCTCAAAATTAGGGGAGAATTCAGTACTAGGACACAATGGGTAGCCAGAGCCAGCCATTTGTCTTATGAAAATCAGAGAAGAGTCAGTATTTAGGAATCAAAAAAGAATGCTAAGGTTTTAGTATGTTTTCAGACCAGCTTAATAACTGGTCACTTACTGACCAGTATATAGAAAAGTAGAAGTGCTGGTCCTTTGACTGTCTGAGTAGTATACACTCAGCAGGAAGAAACCCGTTACATTTGAATATCCCATGATATAGATGGAGCATCGTCCTACTGAATGATCTAGCCCATATGGTTTGGTTCTTTTTCTCTCAGATAAAATAGAACTGGGAGACAGTGACCTGAAGATAATGTTAAAGAAGCATCATGAGAAGCGGAAACATCAACCAGTAAGATTGGGATGGGAGTGGCTGTGTGTAGTGTTTGTTCAGTCTCAGGTTTGGCTATCCTGAGTAAGACACTGGTCGTCACTACCTTATTTGTGTTTCCTGTTACTGCTAGGGAAAATAGCACTCAGAGTCTAGTTAGCATAGAGATGTGAGACAGAACAAGTACTTTGGCTTCATTCTTCTAAAGGATGCTAGACACTACTTGCTTTGGTATTTTTTTCCCCAGTCCTGGGACTTGAACTCAGGGCCTTGGGCACTACATTTGAATACTTTTTGCTCAAGGATAGCTCTCTGCCACTTGAGCCACAGTGCCACTTGTGGCTTTCCCTGTGTATGTGGTACTGAGGAATTGAGCCCAGGGCTACACTCCACAACTGTCCTATGCTCCTGGATCTTGCTTAGGTTTTAATGGTAACAATATGTATGAATGTTATCTTCATGTTGCTTGTGCTTAGGAGGTTAATCAACTGTCCTTGAACTTACCACTAGTAGAATCATGCTAGAATCATGTATCTGACTTTATTCTTTTCCCACTTTTTACTGACTCCATTATTCAGTTCCAGTAGAAGGTCAGTACTCAGCTATTGAAGCAGAAAAAATGGAAAAAGTCCTCTGTAGAACTGAATTCTTTCTCTTGTCCACTTACTGTGATATTGAGCAGATCCTTTTAACTTCTTAGAACCTATTTTTAGACTTTGTAAGATTGAAGAGTACATGAGATAAGGAATACAAAGGAACTTTATGAACTATAAATACCATACATGAGTTTTCTTATGCACAGTAAGAAGAGAAATAGTCTTTGTTGTTGTTGTTGTTTGTAGGTGGTGGGGGCTCGTCATCAGGCTTGAACTTAGAGCCTGGGCACCGTCCCTGAGCTCTTTCACTCAAGGTTAGCATTCTCCCACTGTGAGTCACAGCACCACTTCTGGTTTTCTTGTGGTTGGTTTATGAGTCTCACAGAGATTGCCAGTCCATTCTGGCTTTGAACATTTCAACTTCTGAGTAGGTTTACAGGTGTGAGCCACAAGTGCCCAGCTTAAAAAGAACAATAGTTTTATCACTGTGTATTTTAACTCAACATAATTTTTTTTTTCAGATGTACCTGACAGCTTACTCTGTTAAGTAAATCTGTTAGGTAATCTTCAAATTTTGGTCCTTTTTCGGTCTTCTGTAACCAAATCTCTATATCACATCTAGGATCACCCGGACCTTTTGACAGGGGACCTGACTCTCAATGACATCATGACTAGAGTAAATGCTGGCAGGAAGGGTTCTCTAGCAGGTAAAAGACTGGAATCTCCCCTGGTAGCCTTTACCTGACTGCTGTTAAATTGTATGAGTCTTTCTATATGTGACAAAAATAAATAGAACAATAGTTTCCTTTGTGCTAAGCACTTTTATGCTTGCTCTTGTGAATGTAAAACCAAAACAACAGATCATTAGACATTAAAAATTAAGATGTAAATCACTCACTGAGTTTAGTTTAGGAAAAAAAAGTGTCCTAAGACTTTTCTGTCTTTTGATGTGCCTTGAGAAGAGAATATGCAGATAATACCCCTTACTTCTGATGTAGAGAATGACGGTCTGTGTCTTATTTTTTTTTTCCTCCCCAGCCTTATATGACCTGGCAGTCCTTAAAAAAAAGGTGAAGGAAAAAGAAGAAAAGAAGAAGAAGAAAATTAAGCTAATTAAATCAGAGGCAGAGGATCTGGCTGAGCCCCTGAGTAGCACTGAAGGGGTCCCACCTCTTTCTCAAGCCCCATCTCCATTAGCAATACCTTCTATTAAGGAAGAGTAAGTGGGCTGCATGCTGCTCAATGAAGTGGAAGGTTTAGCTGCGGGCTTTACCCAGTCCTTTTGGACTTGGTGAGCTAGTTGTTAGTGTACTAAACCTGTGTTCCCTGAGTCCCAGGAATCCTGCTGGGAAAATCTGTCATGTACTCCTTTCTTGAATTTTTAGGACTTCTGGGAAGCTCAGGCACCTGAATGAATCTAAATGTTCTGATGGTGTTCTTTTGTTTTTCTTCCTTTAGGCCCCTTGAAGACCTCAAGCCTTGCCTTGGAATCAATGAGATATCTTCTAGCTTTTTCTCTCTTCTGTTAGAGATCTTACTGCTGGAGAATCAGGCTAGCCTTCCTATGGTAAGAGTCTTGGAAAAAATAGGTATATATAAAAAAATTTTGAGATTGTCGAGCTAGTTCTTTGATGATCTCTAGCATGAGAAGCAAACTGTCAGATTCTGCCCAAAGTTACATGCTCTCTTGCCTTGGGGCTTGAACATACTTACACCGAAATCCTTAGCTTGCCATGGCACATCCTTAGAATTTGTGGTAGCTTGGTTCTGCTTTTTCTTCCCCTCAGCTGGAGGAACGCGTTTTGGACTGGCAATCATCTCCAGCCAGCTCTCTCAACAGCTGGTTCTCTGCAGCCCCCAACTGGGCTGAGTTGGTGTTACCAGCTTTGCAGTATCTTGCTGGAGAAAGTCGAGGTAAGGTCCCTTTTTGTGAAGTGTCACTGTTTTTCCCCCGGGGTACTCATTTGGTTTATTGTCCTTTGCATTATCTTATCCTGGATATCGCTGTCCTGATGCACTCCAGAAGTCAGAAGCTAGCTCAGGATGCAGACTGTGCCTTACTCATGAGCCTCATGTCCATTTCTTACAGCTGTTCCTTCTAGTTTCTCTCCATTTGTTGAATTCAAAGAGAAAACCCAGCAGTGGAAATTGCTTGGTAAGTAATTTGTATTACCTTTCCCTATCACTACCTCCCCTGATTGTTTTGCCTTCTGATCAGTACAGTCTAGGACACTGGACAGAAAGGCAACATTAGACATTTTCTCTGTGAAGGAATCCTTCAAGATCACCAACTGTACTTCTGCTTATCAGAGCTCAGGTAGAATAGCTCTTTCTTTTTTCCTTTTTTGTCAGTTGCGATGCTTGAACTGGGTCTGTCCTGAGTGCTGTTGCTTGCAGCTAGCATTCTTCCACTTTGATCCACAGCTCTACTTCATGAATTGCCCTTCTGTTTCAGTGCAGCTGTTGTGTAATTGCCAAATTTAAATATGTAAGAGTAATAGTAGCATCAGAAGAAACCCTACCAATGTTTTTGAATTCCACAGTATAGTTGTTTTTCATTACTAAGAATGTAGTGAAATCAAATAGCCTCTAAAAAGCTATTTCCAGTGAAGTGTGTGGGGTGTGTGTGTGTGTGTCTAGATCCTGGACCTTGAACTCAGGAGCAAGAGCACTGTCCTTAAGCTTCTTTTTCTAAAGGCTAGTACTTTAACACTTAAGTCTCATGACTTTCCTATTTGGGCTGGCTTCAAGCTGTGATCCTCAGATCTTAGTCCCTTGAATTGCTAGGATTACAGGCATAAGCCACCAGGTTCTTGCTATTCCCGAGCTTTTTTGCTCAAGGCTAATACTCCACTACTAGAGCCACAGCTCAACTTCTGGCTTTTTTGATATTGAATAGAGAGAAGAATCTCATATACTTTCCTGCCTTGACTGTCTTTGAATCATGATCCTCAGCTCTCAGCCTCCTGAGTAGCTAGGATTAAAAGTGTGAGCCATCAGCACCCCACTCAAAAAGCTATTCTAAAGCATAGAGTTGTAGGGTCAGGAATATGGCCTAGTGGTAGAGTGCTTGCTTAGCAGGCATGAAGTCCTAGGTTTGATTTCTTAGTACCACATACACAGAAAAAGCTAGAAGTGATGCTGTGGATCAAGTAGTAGAGTGCTACCCTTGGGAAAGTCCAAGGACGGTGCCCAGGCCCTGAGTTCAAGTTCCAGTACTGGCCAAAAAAAGAAAAAAATTTAACATGCGGTGAGTCAACGAATTGTTTTAAGACATATGAGACTGTTGTGTAGCAGGTTTCTAGACCTTATTCGTCTTGCATAACCGAAACTTTGTACCCATTGAATAGCATTATCTTTTCTGTCTGCCCTGTGAGAAACATCCTGCTTATATGAGTTTGACTATTTTAGACAACTCATATAAGTGAGATCATGAAGTACTTGTCTCTGTATACGATTTGGTTAGGTTACTTGGCTGAATACATTACAGATTCATCCATTCCGTTGCAAATGGTTAGATTTCTTCCTTTTTAAGGTTGAATAATATGGTTGTGTATGTTGTGTATGCATTTTTTTTCCTATTAGTGGATATTTAGGTACATTTTTAGGGGCTTTTTGGCTGTTGTGAATAAACTCAATGAATCTTGGAGTGAAAATAACCTGAGCACTGTTCTTGGGATTTCTCAAGGCTAGAGCTCTACCACTTGAGCCATAGCACCATTTCTGGCTTTTTCTATATATGTTATACTGAGGAAATAAACCCAGGCCTTTGTGCATGCTAGGCAACCATTCTACCAGTAGGCTAAACTCCCAGTCCTCCTTGGAATCTTCTTTTTTTTTTTTTTTTTGGCCAAACCTGGACCTTGAACTTGACCTTGACCTGAGCACTGTCCTTGAGCTTTCTCAAGGCTAGACCTCTACCACTTGAGCCACAGTACCACTTCTGAGCTTACTACTAGGCCTAATTCCTGCCCCCCCCCCCACCACCTTAGAATCTTTATTTCAGTTATTTTGAGTATACCTAGAAGTGGGGCTGGGCACATTGGCTCACGCCTTTTAATCCTAGCTACTCAGGCGGCTGAGATCTGAGGATTGCAGTTCAAAGCCAGCCTGGGTTCAAAAGTTTGTGAGACTCTTCTCTCCAGTTAGCCATCAGAAAACTGGAAATGTCACTGTGGCTCAAGGGGTAGGACAGTAGCCTTGAGCTAAGGAGCTCAGGGACAGTGCCCAGGCCCAGAGTTCAAGCCCAAGGACCGACCACAAACTTTAAAAAGAAGTGAGATTATATGGCAGTTCAGTTTTTTTATTTTTTGAGGAACCTCCATACTGTTTTTCCGAAGAGCAACACAATGTTCTGTTCCTACTGACAGTGTGTAACTGTTCCCTTTTCTCTACGTTCGTGCCAACCACCTTCTTTTCGATTTTGGATGACAGCATATCTGACAGATGTGAGATGATGACTCACTGCGGTTGTCATTTACATTCTTTGTAAATGAGTAGGTATCATGGGTAACTTTTCCTATGCCTACCAGGCATTTGTATAATATTTTTGTGACAATGTTTGAGTTCGGTGACTCGGCCTGGGCGCTGTTCCTAAGCTTCTTTTATTCAAGGCTAGTTCTCTACCACTTGAACCACAATGTCACTCCTGGCTTTTTCTGAGTAGTTTATTGGAGATAAGAGTCTCACAGACTTTTCTGCCTGGGCTGGCTTCAAATTGCTGTCCTCAACCTTCTGAGTAGATAGGATTATAGGCATGAACCTACATTTAAATCTTTATGTGGTGCGACATAAAAATTGAATTTCATGTGGATGTCAGTAACTCAGGAGGCAGAGATCTGTGGATCACAGCTCAAATCCAGCCTGAGTAGGAATGTCTGCAGACTACCAAAAAAACTGGAAATGGCACTATGGCTCACAGTGGTAGAGCACTAGCCTTGAACAAAACAACCTAAGAGACAGTATCCAGGCCCTTAGTTCAGATTCTTAACACTTTGTCCTGGGGTCCTAACTGATGTGGTCCGAGTTAGATTTTTAAATGTCAGGACAAAGATCCAACCTAAGTGCAGCAGAATATGTGTGTTCATGTAAACATTCCTATTTACATCAAAAAGAAAAAAAAAATTCTTTTTTTTTTTGGCCATTCCAGGAGCTTGAACTCAGTTCAAGCTGTTCTTAAGCTTCTTTTGCTCAAGGCTAGCACTCTACCACTTGAGCCAGAGTACCACGTCTGGCTTTGTCTGTGTATGTGGTACTGAGGAATTGAACACAGGATTTCATGCATGCTAGGCAAGCACTCTACCATTAAGCCACCTTCCCAGCCCCCAAAATTTGTTCTTACAAATTTGGATATCTAGTTTCCCTACAATTCATTGTTTTGCAGAGGCTATCTTTACCTTATTTTGCTTTCTTGGCCTTGGCAAAATGAATTTATATGTGTGTATATTTCTGGACTATTTTTTACTTGTATTTTAGTGTTGGGGAGATGTGTAGAGGGGTTACAGGTACATTCGTCAGGTAGTGGGTGCATTACTTTTATTTTTTATTAAGTTTTGAGAAGAACTGACAACAGATGTCTGAACCACTGTGGAGAGGAGAAGGATCCTGACTCTGTAGGACACAGCCACTAGAGAATGAACAGTCACATCCAGGGGTGACAGGTCTGGGGAAAGCACCTCAGAGATCTTGGAGGGAGTGTTGGGAGAGGATGATTAAATTAGAAGCAAAACCATCAGGTTACGAAGTAGACTTTCCAGAATGTATGGTAGGAACAAGGAAGGCTGATAGTGGAATAAGCTTGCAGGGGTTTCTGGGGAGGTGGTTTTGGTGGTATTGTATATTGACTAATGAAAACAGGGATAACCATCCTGGTGTATATACCTGCTGAGCCTCCTAGGGAAGGATATTCACACATAGCAGATCTAGGTGGTAATGGTCCTGTGGTAGTTCTAGCCTGGGAAAGAAATTTAGATCACCAGCCAGGTGCTATACTAGTAACCTGAATGAAGTAGCAAGAGATGAAGACACAGACTGCTTTTCTCTTTCTAGGAAGTCAAGCTTTTTTTCCACATCAAGAATTAGAGGGGAGGGGGAGTTTAGCCTAGTGGTAGAGTGCTTGCCTAGCATGCATGAGGACCCGGGTTCGATTCCTCAGTTACCACTTACATAGAAAAAAACCAGAAGTGGTACTGTGGCTCAAGTGGTAGAGCTCTAGCCTTGAGAAAGTCCAAGGACAGTTCTCAGGCCCTGATCTCAAGCCCAAGACTGGCAAAAAAAAAAAAAAAAGAAAAGAAAGAAAAAAAATTTAGGGGGAGGGAAAGGAGGACAAAATCATGAGAAAGGGGTATCAAGGTTCGAGAAGTAATGTACCCATTACCTGACGAATGTAACTGTAACCCCTCTATACATTATCTCGACAATAAAATACAGTTAAAGAATAGGATGACCTCTCTGTATCATTTGTCTTTACGACACTTTGTAATTGGTTTTGCTTACCATATGCTCTTTCCTCCCTTGATTATAAACACTACGAGCCAGAGACCTTGGCGTGTGCTCCAGGCAGTGTGTGGAAGAGCCACACGTATGCAGCGGGTCATTGCTATGGTCCTGGTGCGTTTTCTCTCTGACATGGAGAATTGTCACCTGACAAGAAGGTAGGATTTTGAATAATACTTCTTTTTGTCTTTTTATTCACCCTTCTATAGGTCAGTCCCAAGATAATGAAAAGGAATTAGCTGCACTCTTCCAACTGTGGCTAGAGACCAAAGACCAGGTCTTTTGTAAGGTATGTTTTTTTTTTTTCTTCAAAATAGTAGGTCTTTCTCATTGAGTTTCAAGATCCCTCAAGTTAGTGAAACTTAGTTTAGTCCATTTAACTGTTAATGTTTTCCTTTTCTCCAGCAAGAAAATGAGGACAGCTCAGACGCCATGACACCTGTCCCTCGAGTGTGAGTATAACATTCTATCGGTAGGTGGTGTCCATGAAACCATGGTGGCTACATCGCCCTGGTTCAGCTGACATGTCTTGGTATGTTTGAACCAGTTAATCTTGGAGATCCTAGGAATCTGCTGAGGACAGCAACACATACATATCACTAAGAACAGCTCCTGGTGGAAAGCTCTTGATTAGTAGAGGGGACTATATACAGGCTATGTGCGAGCATGACTTACCTGCTGGGTAGGCATAGATTTTCCTATATTCTTACCTGGGTTCCCATTTTGGAATGACTTCCTTATTTCATCAGTAGAGTAATTGGGGCCTGACGTTCAATGACTTGTTGAGGTTTAGCCACAGGACCCCCCACTAGAGTTCAGAGTCTTAACACCTGTCCTAAGGTCCTAACTGGTGTGGTCTGAGTTAGGTTTTCAAATGTCAGGTCAAAGATCCAACCTAAGTGCAGCAGAATATGTGTGTTCATGTAAACAGGAATATGCAACTCAGGTTCTGGTACTTTCCTTGGGAGGCACAAAAACCACCCTTGTATTTGGACAAACTTTGGTGCTTTAGTCTGTGAAGGTTGGTACTTTTTGTTGTGGATACATTGGGCTTGAGTGTTGGAAGCAATACTAAGAACAGAAGTTAAAAATAACGGTTTCTTGAGCCAGGAGTTTGGCCTAGTGGTAGAGTACTTACCTAGCATGCACAAAGACCAGGTTCAATTACTCAGTACCACATACATAAAAAAAAGCCACAAGTGGTGCTGTGGCTCAAGTGATAGAGCTCTAGCCTTGAGAAAACTCAAGGACAATGCTCAGGCCCTGAGCTCAAGCCCAGGACTGGCCAAAAAAAAAAAAAAAAAAAAAAAAAAAAAAATCATTTTCTGCCTACCCCAAAATTTCTGGATTCTAAGAATTGAGTAATTCTGACAGTACCAGAGGAAGTAAATAGAAGTTAGAAAGTGGACTTTTAAGGAGTTGAGTACTTTTGAAGGGATTTTCTTGTTGCCAAGGAAAGTATTCTGGGTGCTGAAAAAAGATGATGGATTTGTGACTCATCTTCTGGCTCAGAGATGATATAAAGTTCTTTGTTTCAGAAGAACTGACTACGTTGTGCGGCCCAGCACAGGGGAGGAGAAACGAGTTTTTCAGGAGCAGGTAAGATGTACCTAGAGAGCTAGATACTGATAGCTCATATCGGTAAGCCTAGCTACTCAAGAGGCTGAGATCTTAGGATAGAGTTTGAAGCCAGCCTGTGCAGGAAATTCTGTGAGGCTATTACTACTCAGAAAAAGCCAGAAGTAGCACTGTGGCTGAAGTGGCAGAACACTAGCCTTCATCAAAAGAAGCTCAAGGACAGCACATAGGCACTGAGTTCAAGCCCCAGTACTGACACACTCACATCCACAAAAAAATACTTTTGAATCTAGTATAAATCTCTGCCTATAAGAAGCCAAGTAGAGAGAAGTACTTTCCTTGAGTCTAGATTCTTTGAGGAAATTGGTACTCTTCACCTTAGATATTCTGATGGTTGAGATTCCTACTTCAGGAAGGGAATGATTGAGGAAAGAAAATTGGATAATCTTTTTTTTTTTTTTTGAACTGTATTTGTTTTGTTTTTGCTTTTTTTGATACTGGGGTTTGAATCTAGGACATTGTACGTGTTAGGCAAGCACTTTGCCACTGAGCTATGTCCCAGCCTTGGATAGTCTTTTCTTCCAAGAAAGCAACATTTTGCTTTGTTGTCCTTTGCTGGGTGACCAGCTCAGGAAGAGCCCTACTAATTCTGACTTAGGAGTGTTCTGTCTTTTTATCTTGGCAGGAGCGTTATAGGTATAGTCAACCCCATAAGGCATTCACTTTTCGCATGCATGGCTTCGAGTCTGTGGTGGGGCCAGTGAAGGGCGTGTTTGACAAGGAGACCTCCCTCAACAAGGCTCGAGAGCATTCACTGCTGCGCTCTGACCGGCCTGCCTATGTCACCATCCTGTCTCTTGGTATGTAGTGCCTGTTTATCATTGGAGTTTCTGTCTTCCTCCCCTTTCCCTTCCTCTCCCCCTCCCCTTTTCTTTCTTCCCACCCCAAAGTTTTTCTCAAATCAGTTCTCTTCTCTTTACACCAGATCCTCCTCTTGTGTCATCTCGTCAGAGCTGGCATTGAGAGGGACAGGGATAACATTTGGGAAATGAGGGAGGGATTCTGCTTCAAGATATTGATGCCAAGAATCAGCATTTCTTTCTGCAGTTGGACTCAGAGTTATGTTCATTCAAGAATGAATGCTCCCAGGCCACCTAAATAGTTAAGTGTGGGACTTTGCTTTCTTAGATTTTTATGTTGTCCTGAATCTCCTTGGCAGTCTGGAGAAACCTGTGGACCCCTTTCTGGAATGATGGTTTCTAAGAGCATAAAGTAAAAATTCCTCATTACAGAAGAAGTCAGTCATTTGAAGGTAGTTAATAAGATATTAAGACAAGCTTATGTGCAAAAATCTGTTATTTGGGATAGTCAATGAGAAGATTTAATAGTAGGTCTTACATAACTTACTAATTTCTGTCAGTTCTAAAAAGAGATGAATAGAAATGATTCTGAGTTGTCTTCAACACCTACAGTATGTGAAACTGTTGGACTCATACTACAGCATCAAAGCACTGCCAAGTGTGCATATATATATATATATTTTTTTTTTTTTTTTGGTCAGTCATGGGGCTTGAACTCTGGGCCTGGGCATTGTCCCTGAGCTCTTCAGCACAAGGCTAGCACTGTAGCACTTGAGCCACAGTGCCATTTCCAATTTTCTGGTGGCTACTTGGAGATAAGAGTCTCATGGACCTTTTTGTACCTTGACTGGCTTTGAACTATGATCCTCAGAACTCAGCCTCCTGAGTAGATAGGATTATAGGCATGCGCCAACCGGTGTCTGCCTCAGTGTATACTTTTATGGCCTTTGTTTATAATTTAGGGAAATGTAAATTTTCAATAAGAGATGTAATATTGAATTCTAAGATACCCAGGAACGTTTAGACCTCTCTTAAAGTGATGAGTATGTAGGACCCTCCAGTGGCAGAGATGCTGGCCACTAGAGGGCAGTAGGCACCTAACTCAGTCAGGTGAGAGTAAGTTCAAGGAGCATTGCTCCTTCATAGCAGGTCAGAGGACCACTAGTTCCTCTGTGGAGGCCTTGCTTGACCCCTGGATTTTATACTTTCTGATATTATCAGTTCGGGATGCTGCTGCTAGGCTACCTAATGGAGAAGGCACTCGGGCGGAGATCTGTGAACTTCTCAAAGATTCTCAGTTCCTTGCATCAGATGTTACTAGCACTCAGGTAAGTGGGAGAAAAACTTTACTTGGCTCTTTTCCAGAATATTACAGAAAACATATTAGAAATGCAAATGCTACTTTTCCCTTGGTGCTAGGGATTGAACCCAGGGCCTTCTACATGTTGAGCAAATACTCTACCATTGAGTTACACCCACAGAGCTTGACATAATTTTTTTTTTTAAACTTAAGGAAGACCTGAGTACTGGTAGCTTATGCCTATTATCCTAGCTACTCAAGAGGCTGAGAGCTGAGAATCATGGTTCAAGGCCAGCCTGGACAGAAAAGTTGATGAGACCATTTCCTCCAATTGACTACCAAAAAGCTGGAAATGGGGCTGTAGCTCAAGTGATAGAGTGTTATTCTTGAGCAGAAAAGCTCAGGGACAGTGCGCAGGCCCTGAGTTCAAGCACCAGAACTAGTATAACCCCCCCGCCCCCAAAACAAACAAACAAAAAACAGTGAAGAAAGACAGTACATAGCTATAATCCCAGCTAATTTTGAGATATAAAGCAAGAGAATTGGGATATTGAAGCTTTGGAAATTTGGCTCTGAGCTTCTATCAGTGTATAGTAAAGAAAAGGCTGTTACATTTACTGAGTTCTCAGTATCCTTATAGTGACAACAGATCAGGACCTTAGGAATTTTACATCATTGTGTTTTGCCAGGTGATTTGATCAGCTTAGGGAAGACAGGGCTAGACTGTGAAATCTGTTTATCAGTTGGCACTCATAGCCAGTGATTATTTTCAGGAATCCAAATAACGTATTTGGCCTATTTCCCTTTATTATGCTTTTAGGTGAACACAGTAGTGAGTGGTGCACTTGATAGGCTACATTATGAAAAAGACCCCTGTGTCAAATACGACATTGGACGAAAGCTGTGGATCTACCTGCATCGTGACCGCAGTGAGGAAGAATTTGGTATGTGAGACCTATGCACAATATGCCAACTACATTGGATGCCTCTGACTTTCTGTCACAGTTCTGTGCCCTTTTTCCATGATATTCAGGCAGTACAGGAATGTGGAGGTAGGATCCAGTCCATCAAGCAAGGCTACCATAGTGGTATTTAGGAATTTTTACTGTTATTTATTTGTTTAATTTATGTTGGCAGTACTGTGATTTCATCTAAAGATCTTATGCTTGTTCGACAGGCCCTCTTATCATTTGAGACCTGTTCCTTTCATTATTTTGAGTAGGTTCTCATATTTATGCTTGGGCTGGCCTAGTCTGTGATCTTCCTTTTTATGTTTCTCATGTAGCTGGCATAGGTCACCTTACCCAGCGTTTATTGATTGAGATGGTGTTTCACTATTTGCCTAGGGTTGTCCTTGAACTTAAATTCTCCCAGTCACTGTCTTTTTGATAGCTAGGATTATGTGCATGAGTCACAGCCCTCAGGCTGTTCATTTTGTTTTGAGACAAGACCTCAGCCTCTGTCTCAGCCTACTGAGTGCTGGAATTACAGGGGTGTATCTCTATACCTGATGAGGTCTTGATTTTCAAAATAAAGCTCCTTTTACTTGTACAAAAAAAAAAAGATCAAATTTGCTGAAGATTACCATTGTTTACAGAGCGTATTCATCAAGCTCAAGCAGCTGCAGCTAAAGCCAGAAAAGCCCTACAGCAGAAACCTAAGCCCCCCTCTAAAGTGGTAAGTGGCATGGGGGCATCTGCCTTAGGGATGCTGGGTCACTGCTGAGCTCTCACTTCGTGCTTTGGAAGTCTCAGGCTGTGCCTGTGGAAGCTTCCTGACAGCAATGGCGGATTCCCATTCTCTCTCCTTCCAGAAGTGCAACAATAAGGAGAGCTCCACAAAGGCCCTCAGCACTGGCCTGTCAGAGCAGAGCCAGATGAGCCTCAGTGACTCCAGCATGCCCCCCACCCCTGTCACACCTGTCACCCCCACCACACCAGCATTGCCTACCACCCCCATCTCTCCTCCACCTGTGTCATCGGTGAGCAAAAATGGCCCTGCCACTGTCTCAGAACCAGCTAAGTCTAGCTCAGGGTAAGCACCTCTGATCTTCATTATTACTGTTTACTGTTGTTTTGTTTGGTGTGGTTCTCTTACTTTAGCTGGCATGCATGTCTTATGTTTTTGGTTGGTGTTTTACCTGGATTTTCTTTACAGTGTTCTTCTGGTATCCTCACCAACAATGCCACAGCTAGGAACAGTGCTTTCTCCAGCTTCCAGCCAGACTCCACCCAGTTCTCAGGCAGCTGCACGAGTTGTGAGCCACTCAGGCTCGGGTGGGCTGCCCCAGGTGCGGGTGGTGGCCCAGCCAGGCCTTCCTGCTGTTCCCCAGCAGGCAGCAGGGCCAGCACAGACATTGCCACAGATGCCAGCAGCACCACAGATGCGGGTGCCAGCCACTGCCACACAGACCAAAGTAGTGCCCCAGGTAAGAGGGGAGCTGTAGGTCACTGGGCGATGGGTACAGTGGACCCTGAAGTGGGCTGAGAAGTCCAATGAGCAGTCTGGGAAAACCCTGGGAATTATGGAAGGTTGTTCCTGATGACAAAACATTTCAAGCTGGATAAGCAGCTTTCTTTCTTTTTTTTTTTTTTGCAGGGCCGGGGGTTGGGGGGGCGGCGGGAGAAGCGGTGATCATGGAGCTTGAACTCTGGGCCTGGGTGCTGTCCCCGAGCTCTTCAGCTCAAGGCTGCTGCCCTACCCCTGGAGCCTCAGCCCCACTTTCTGTGATTAATTGGAGATAAGAGTCTCATGGCCTTATGACTTTGAACCTTGATCCTCAGATCTCAGCCTCCTGAGTAGCTAGGATTACAGGCATGAACCACCATGCAGGCTTGGATAGCATTTTTTTTACATTCTACTGTTGAGAATCAGACCTTCTGAGAAGTGTGGTGAGATGCCCGGCATTCTAACATCTGGGCCTTGGCAGGAGTGAATGTAAATGCAAAGCTTGTGAGTCTACATCTCAGACTTTCCATTGTATTTTAGTTCTGCTGCTCACTAGACGTACAGCTGTAGAGGGACTCATGTCCTCTTTCCTCAGTTTATTACTTCAGTATTTGTGAAAGGGCTCCGCTAATACCCTGTTTGTCTTCAACATATATACGTAAAAAGAGGTGGTAAATATACAGTTATTCTGAAATTTAAGATGTTCCATCTCATTTTCAGTGTCCATGTTAGGGACTGGTGAGCCTTAGACACAGAGCAGATGTGCAGCAGAGGATGCTTCCCTGGGTGGTGGCATGTGAGCCCTGCTTGCAGTGCGGGGCTCCACTTCAGTGTGTGATCAGACTTTTGGCCTCTGCTCTGAACTAGGCAGTTATGGCCACTGTTCCAGTCAAGGGACAGACTGCAGTAGCCACTGTGCAGCGGTCAGGACCTGGGCAGGTGGGACTCACCGTGACAAGTCTCCCTGCTACAGCCAGCCCTATGAGCAAACCAGCCACAAGTTCTCCTGGGAGCTCAGCTCCCAGTGCCTCCACAACTGCTGTCATTCAGAATGTTGCAGGACAGAACATCATCAAGCAGGTAAGTGGACTTGGCTCTCATGCTCTAGAGCAATTGGATCCCTGTGGAGATTTGTCATCTTTGACCCTCCATTTGTAGTCACTGCAAATGTCTCCAGTAAGGGCATTTAACAACATTCATGGCTGCTCAAGTGATTGCTTCTGTTTCTTGCCATGTAATTCAGCGTTCAGTAAATAGTTTTGGATTTACAGTGCCTGAATTGTTATAGTTAAATGTCTGTGATTCCATGTTACTAGCTTTTCCATTTACCCCTGGCAGATGTCTGACGCCTTTGCTTCTCGTGAATATGCAACGTGATCATTATCCTTCACATAACTGTGAAGCAGACTAGCAGTGAGCTATGCAGAGTGTTTCCTGCTTGTCCTCACTGCATTGCACTGCATCACTGCAACACACTGTGTGTTTCATAGGATAGTGGAGTACGCACATTTTGTTGTCCTCATTATACAGATGATAAGTGGAGTAGAGTCGTATTTATATAATGATAGGGTAACATTTACAGTTGTTTATTTTTTGTCAGTGGTGGGGCTTGAACTCTGGGCCTGAGCGCTGTCCCTGAGCTCTTCAGCTCAAGGCTACCACCCTACCCCTGGAGCTACAGCACCACTTCCTGTTTTCTAGTGATTAATTGGAGGTTCTTTTTGTGTGTGTGTGTGTCAGTCCTGGGCTTGAGCTCAGGGCCTGAGCACTGTCCTTGGACTTTCTCAAGGCTAGAGCTTCACCACTTCTGACTTTTTACTATGTATGTAGTACCGAGAAATCGAACCCAGGACTTCGTGCATGCTAGGCAAGCACTCTACCACTAGACCAAAATCCTGGCCCAGAGTCTCAGGTTCTTTAGTGCTCAGGCTGGCTTTGAGCCTTGATCCTCAGATCTCAGCCTCCTGAGTAGCTAGGATTATGGGTGTGAGCCACCACACCTGCTCTTTTTTTTTTTTTTTTTTTTTTTTTATTTAGTGGTATACTAAACAGATGAGGCCTCTGCCTTTGTGGAAGTCGTGTTGTCACTAAGAAATAACTAGGTTAGCATCAGGTGATAGAAAACACAGAGGATCAGTAGTAGGTAGGGGAAGGGGAGTGAGCCAGGATGACAGGGAAGGCCTCTGAGGAGATGGCATTTCAGAGATTGTGCCATGTATGGTGACTTGGAGATAAAGCATTCCTGCCTAGGCTTAGAAAGTGTCTTATGTCAGGAATGTGTTTGAGGAAAACTGTGAATGGAGCTGCATCGGGGAGCAAGCATGCATGTTAGGTCATAAGGTTGGAGAGGTTGCCAGTCGTTAGACTATGTGGACTTCGATTTTGATTTAAGTGTGATCTGCTCCCCTAGAAGATTGTGGGCCAGGTTGACCTGATCTGGTTTCCATTCATTTTAGGAATGTAGTGGAAGCAGGGAAAGCAGGTGGATAGAGTCCCGTGTGGTGTACCTTCCGAGGTGTGGGCAGCGTAAGATGGTGATTGTAGGTGATGAAGCTGAAGACAGCCCGTGTGGCCTGCTGGTGTCTGGAGTAAAGGAAGCTGAGGATGAGCTGTGAGCTGTGTCTGAAGTGACTGGCTAGATGGTGGTATCAATGAGACGGGGGAAATTGAGGTATAGAGGCTGCAGGACAGCTTGCTGAGTGGCCTTAGGCAGGGGCAGTGTGTGTGTGTGGGGGTCAGTGTGAATGTCACCACGCAAGAAATTGGTGGCTTTTGAGGATTGGATTCCAAAGAAGGCAAGGTAAAGAAGCAGAGACAATGAATATAGGTACTTTTTAGAATTTTGCTTCTGAAAGAGTAGAGCGCTGGCAGGAGTGGAACGCAGAGGGAAGTGAAGATGGCAGCGGGTGTGAGCATGTTTTACTACTTTTCGAAGTAAAAGGCTAAAGTGTAAAAGGTAGTGGTGTGCAGAGGTTTGCCTCGTTTTGCTGAGCTGCTTCCTCAATGTTCTTTCCTCCTCCAGGTTGCGATCACAGGGCAGCTCGGGGTGAAGCCACAAACCGGCAACAGCATTCCTCTCACAGCCACAAACTTCCATATCCAGGGAAAGGATGTACTGCGTCTGCCACCATCTTCCATCACCACAGATGCCAAGGGCCAGACAGTCCTGAGAATCACCCCAGATATGATGGCCACTCTGGCCAAGTCCCAGGTTACCACGGTGAAGTTGACACAGGACCTCTTCGGGGCTGGAAGTGGCACAACAGGCAAAGGCATCTCTGCTACCTTGCATGTCACTTCCAATCCCATTCACACAGCAGATAGTCCTGCCAAGACCAATTCAGGAAGTGCCCCTTCCTCCACTCCAGCAGGCACCACTGTAGTCAAAGTGACTCCTGAACTCAAGCCAGCGGAAGCCTCAAGTTCAGCTTTTCGCTTGATGCCAGCCCTGGGTGTGAGTGTGGCAGAGCAGAAGGGTAAAAACACAGTGGCCTCTTCAGAAGCAAAACCTGCTGCCACAATCCGAATCGTGCAGGGCCTGGGAGTGATGCCCCCCAAAGCAGGCCAGACCATCACTGTCGCCACCCATGCCAAGCAAGGGGCCTCAGTGGCCAGCGGGGCTGGACCTGTCCATTCTTCAACAGTGTCCCTGCCCAGTTTGAATGCCACCATGTCCAAGACTGTGGCTGTAGCTTCTGGGGCCACAAGCACTCCCATCGGCATTGGCACTGGAGCCCCGGCCGTGCGGCAGGTCCCCGTCAGCACCACAGTTGTGTCCACGTCACAGACTGTGAGTAGTGGTGTGTAAAAACTAGCTTTCTGCTTAGGAAACTGCCTGCTTTCTTGTTGAGATAGTCTTGCTCTATGTTCAAGGCTGGCTTCAGTCTTCATGATCTTCTGCCTTAGCCTCCTGAATGCTGGGATTACAGGTTTGTTGTCACCATACACAGCCCAGGAAGCTCTTTTTCCTATCCTTCTGGAAGCTCACTCAGAACTAGTAAATTTCCTTGCCACCTCATTTTACCTAGTAGATTTCCCCCCTTTAAAAAATGGCTATAGAGGCTGGGAGCGTGCCCTTTTGGTAGAGAGCTTGCCTAGCATGCATGAAGCCCTAGGTTCGATTCTTTGGTACCACATACACAGAAGGGGGAAAAAAAAAGCCTGAAGTGGTGCTGTGGTTCAAGTGGTAGACCACTGCCTTGAGAAAGCCCAATGATAGTGCCCAAGCCCTGGTTCAAGCCCTAGGACTGGCAAAACAAAAAAAAGAAATTGCTATTATAAATATGATTTACACAAATCAGGCAAAGAGTCCATTTCCTTTTGGATACAGTCACATCTTTCTTGATCTCTCTTGATAAGCTTTTTTTGTTGTCTTATTTTGAAACATAATTTATAAAAGTGTAATATATGCACATATTCTTAAAAAAATTTGTGTGTGTGTGTGTGGGTGCGCGTGCGTGTGCCCGCGTGTGCATGCCAGTCCTGGGTGATGGTACTGGGCTTGAATTTAGGGCATAGGTGCTAGCATTCTACCTCTTAAGCCACAGCTTTTCGGTGATTAACTAGAGAAAAGGGGCTCATAGACTTTCCTGTCTAGACTGTCTTGGAACTGCAGTCCTCAGATCTCAGCCTCCTAAATATTCAGCTACGATAACAAAATATACATCACCAGAGCCCAGCAGTTTTATTATAAAGTGGGTCTTCAGAGTCTTGAGCTATAAGCAGATGCTGATTATGTCCTTTTGAAAGATTATGTGTGGAATGGGTTCTGTGGAGGATGTTTCCCTGTTGCCACTGCCACCATTATGTTCCTAGTGTGTGTGTGGACAACAGTGTGCATCTTCCTGAAGCAGAGGTGGTGTGGGTGAGTCATGCAGGTGCTCATGCTGAAAGTTGTTTTTGTTTTTGTTTTTGCCAGTCCTGGGGCTTGAACTTAGGTCCTGGGCACTGTCCTTGGACACTTTTTGCTCAAGGCAGTGCTCTGCCACTTGAGCCACAGCACCACTTCCGGCTTTTTCTGTGTATGTGGTATGGAGGAATTGAACCCAGGGCTTCGTGCATGCTAGGTAAGCTGTCTACCACTAGGCTACACTCCCGGCTCCTGAAAGTTGTTATTCTAGTAACGTTAGCAAAAGGGACCTTCAAACTCCCATTCTCATCAGCAAGCCCTCCATTGGCATCAGACCCTAACCAGCATGGCTGCTTATGTGGAAAGTGCCTTTCCTTAGGTTCCTGCCTTCCTGGAAGAAAGGGAATTCTTTTCCAATTTTGGTTCTTTGATCTGGAATGAGCTTGAGCTTCCATTTATGTTCAGACTAAAATGTGCTATCTAGTGATGACTGTTAGTTTGTGGGGGAAGAGGAGATAGTTGGCTTTTTCATTTGATTGAGTTGGCCTTTTCTACCTTTATGTTGTATAAAAATATTTTCTTTCTATGTTTTAAGCTAGTATTTGGATCCTTTTGTGCTAAAGATGTTTATAGTTTTATATGATTAAGGTTGTCAGCATTTTGTTCTGTGGCTTCTAAGTTCTATGCCTGTTGTATATCTTATTCTCCAGGATGATAGAGGTATTAACCTCTATTTCCTTAAAATTTTTGATTGTAGGGGAGAGTATAATTTGTCCTTTTGAATTGGCTTTGTGAGTGGCATCGAATAGGGATCACATTTTATATTTTTCAGAGTTGTCTAACATCGTCGACTCAATTTTTCTCTTTTCCGACGATTTAGAATGTCTCCATAACCTCAGACCAAATCCCATAGTCACCTAGAAGTGCTTGTATGTGTGTGTTTTCTCCTTAGCCTTAGGTTGAGGAGCACTGTTGTAGTGGTTCAGTGACTGCCCTCATTCTCTGGAACATCTCTAAGATGCTTGACTTTTGCTTTTTTTTCCTCTCTTGTTGATTTCCCCCCTTACCTTGCTGTCACTCTCTTACTCTTTTTTCTTGGCCCTTATTAGCTTCAGGCCTGAGATTATTCGTAGGTCCCTGACTAACGCAGAAAGCATCTGGATAATGCCCCCCCCCCCACTGTGAGCTTGTGCTCAGGGGAGGGCTTTCTCGGTGAACTCCTGAGCTCTTCTGCCCTTCCTGTGCTTGTCTCCCCTCACGGTTACCAAGGACCTAATAAGACCCTCCCAGGCTAGGGGCTCAGAATTGGTGCTGTACCAGGTATAAGTTTATCCCTTTGAAAGTATGATTTCTGCTCCTTAAAAAAAACAAAACAGGCCGGGAGTTTGACCTAGTGGTAGAGTGCTTGCCTAGCATGCACGAAGACCCAGGTTCGATTCCTCGGTACCACATACATAGAAAAAAGCTGGAAGTGGTGCTGAAGCTCAAGTGGTAGAGCTCTAGCCTTGAGAAAGTCCAAGGACAGTGCTTGGGCCCTGAGTAATTTCATGATGGTTACAATATAACAAAAGTCATCTAAGGGAGAAACAGATATTTTCAACACAGTGTCCCTCATCTGTCACAGGAGTTACATTCCAAAGACAGGTGAAAATCGGCAAAGTAGTAGTACTAGTTATCCCTCACTGTATCATGGTTCATTTATTGCTACACCCAGATTTTCACCGATTGCCGTGGTCTCTAGACATAACTCCCATGATGGGGGAGGGATCACTATTATTTATTTATTTATTTAAGCCCACCATGTAGGGCCGTGAGTTGGCCTGGTGGTAGAGTGCTTGCCTCGTATGCATGGAGCCCTGGGTTTATCCTTGATACCACATACATAGAAACAGCTGGAAGTGGTGCTGTGGCTCAAGTGTAGAGCTCTAGCCTTGAGAAAGCCCAAGGACAGTGCTCAGGCCTTGAGTTCAGCACCAGGACTGGCAAAGAACAAAACAACAACAAAAGCAAAACCCCCACCATACAGCAAAACTTTAAGTAACTGAACCACAATAAGTGAGGGACAACTATAGTCTTGTTTTATTTGTGTGTGTGTGTGTGTGTGTGTGTGTCTGTCTGTCTGTCTGTCTGTCTGTCTACCACTTGAGCCCCAGCTCTACATCCCACTTTTTTGTTGTTTGCCATTCTTGGGTCTTGAACTTAGGATGTGAGCACTGTCCCTGAGCTTCTTTGTGCTCAAAGCTAGCTACCCCTTGGGCCACATCACTACTTCCTCTTTTTTTTTTTTTTTTCTGTTTATGTGGTACTGAGGAATTGAACCCAGGGCTTCATGTATGCTTATACTCTACCATATTCATGTATGTATACTCTACCATATTCCCAGCCCCACCCATCCCACTTTTTGGAGCTTAATTGGAGATGAGTCTCAGACTTTCCTGCCCAGGCTGTCTTTCAGCTGCGATTCTCAGATCTCTGTGTGAGTAGCTATGATTACAGATGTGAGCCACTGGTGCCAACTGAAATAAATTTAAGCAATAACTATTAGTTTTCAGAGAAAGGCAACTAGTTAATGAATTTTATTCTTAAATTCTACTAAACATATATGAAAGTTTTGATAACAAATAGAACTGGAACATTAAAGAGAATGATATGTAAAATGACCCTTAAGTACCTTGTGAGCCATTTCATGAGGGCTCTTTGGACGGAAATACCTGGAATATTGGCAGCAGCAGGAGCTATATCTGTAGGGCTTGCTCTCACTTCTTATCTCTTACAGGTGCTGCCTGGCAGGTTTTCTGATCTTTTATTCTATATAAGTTGACTGCTTTGTTTCTGTAGGGCAAGCTACCTACCCGGATCACAGTTCCACTCTCTGTGATTAGCCAGCCAATGAAGGGCAAGAGTGTGGTCACAGCCCCCATCATCAAAGGCAACATTGGAGCCAAGTGAGTGCTATTGGGAAGGAAGGAGCAAACTTGGGAGTGGGCTGTGCAATGTGTGTCTGTCCTTGGTGCCCCAGAATATTAGTAAATAAATATTAGTAGTATTTACTGAAGATCTCTTTAGGTATAGTGATTAAGGCACAGAATTCCATGCTGTCTCTAGTCATAAATAGTAGAATGGAGCAAGGAATAATAGTCATAAAGTGGTAGAAAAGAAGGGAGGGACTTGCCTTTTATGTTTAAGTTCTGAACTCAAGACAGTTTGGAGGCTAACAGCTTTCTGTGAGGGTTAGTGAATACAATTTCAAGGTACTTTAAGGATGTTCAGGACCACAGGGTTTCATGTTCTTTTTTTTTTTTTTTTTTTGCCAGTCTTGGGCTTTGGCTCAGGGCCTGAGCACTATTCTTGGACTTTCTCAAGGCTAACACTCTACCACTTGAGCCCCAGCACCAATTCTGGCTTTTTTTTCCTATGTATGTGGTATGGAAGAATCGAATCCAGGTCTTCATGCATGCTAGGCAAGCACTCTACAACTATGCCAACCCCCCTCCCCTCATTTTTTCTTTTTTAAGAGATGGTCTCACTGTGTTACCCAGACTGACTAAAATCCTGACCTCAAATGATCTTGCCTCAGCCTCCAAAGTAGCTAGGACTTAAGGTGCCACCATGCTTGCCTGGGAGGGTTTCTTCCAGTGTAACAAAACTTCTGAATCATCTCTTCTTGCTCTTTGGGGGTTCACTGTTCATGGGGTTTTATACAATATCACGTAGGTCTGCCATGGGAAGCACAGAAGCTAGAAGAAAGGAATCTCTGTACCAGTTTTCATTTGACTCCAGAATGCTAGAATTTTCATGGGCACTAGATATTTTCTCCTTGTCCTTTAGTGCCTGGCCTAAAGTTAGGCTTGAGAGATTATCCTATGAGCTGGCCAAAGTTTTCTCCTTTATTGTCTACTCACAGTCTCAGCGGCCTGGGCCGCAATATCATCCTCACGACCATGCCAGCAGGCACGAAGCTCATTGCTGGCAACAAGCCTGTGAGCTTCCTCACGGCCCAGCAGTTGCAGCAGCTTCAGCAGCAAGGCCAGGCTACTCAGGTAAGGTCCCAGTGGGCAGACTCCTGGCCACAGTAGGCTGTTTCACCTCCTTTGTGGTTCTTACCCATGAGCCCCCCAGCAGTCACGACTCAGCCCTTCTCTGTTGCACACAGGTGCGCATCCAGACAGTTCCCGCATCCCATCTCCAGCAAGGTACAGCTTCTGGGTCCTCCAAAGCCGTCTCCACTGTTGTTGTGACCACAGCTCCATCTCCTAAACAGGCACCTGAACAACAGTGACCGAAGAAGTGGCCTCCATGGGGTCCAGAGCTGATCTGTTCGAGTGGAAAGGACAGGAGCGAGGAGGTTGCATATTCCTCTGAGCTTGTCTGCTGTGGCCTCAGTTCGTTAACAAACTTGAGCCCTGAGGGTCCTCTTCAGTGTTCCTGAGACTACTCTCTAGCAGTTCAGGAAAAGAGCCTGTTAAAGACTTGTGGAAAGTCAGTTAGATTGTACAAGCCAGGGTTTTCTCCTGAGAGTGGGATGCCCAGGGAAAGGAAGGCCTGCCCGTTGAGAGTAAGCAGGCAGTCCTGTAAGCCTGGTGTGTGAGGACCGTACTTTTTAGCTTCTTGTCTTCTCTGTGACTCTTGGTCTACATATGAGTTTTGTGTCCAGAAGTTTTTGTGTAACTTATTTTTTTAAGAACTTATTGTACATCTTTTATGAAATATAAACCTGGGCTTTAGCCCCCTAAACAGATGAATTATTCTTTTGACCAGAATGAGAGATTAGCAAGTTGGCGCCCGACTTGATAACTACATGGTCATTAAGAAGCAGGCACATATAGGAAGTGAGGTAATGTGGATTCTGTGGCGTGGAGTTACTTTGGCACTGATTTCCTAAAAATGGGTGTTGGGATCTAGATAGTATGTGCACCTTTACCTGCCAGCATTATCTTTCCATCAGGCTTGTTACATGGAAGTCCAGCGCCAGTAGACAAGGAAGTATCAGAGACATAGACTTCGTCACATTTCAAATTGTCCATTCTGTTTTATTCTAGAGCAGAGTTGCAAACCAGGCCCTTGGAACTGGCCACTTGTTTTTGTCAATAAAGTTGTATTGGAACATAATCTACAACCACTCGTTTAATGTCAGTGGCCGCTTTTCAATTAGAAGGCAGGATTTCATAGATGACATAGAGGCTATATGATAGCCCTTGAAGAAACATTTTGTTGTTCCAGCTCCAGTGGAAAGATGAGGGCTAGGGGTGGGGGTTGTACAGAGTCAGAACTGCCTGACAATGCCAAATTTAGAGCAAGTCAGTCTGGATTTGAAGTTATTCGTGGATGCTTCTTCACCCTTTTCAGCCACTATCATTACGTAGACCTCAGAATGGGATTTTTCAGACATTATCCTTAAAAACACTCATCATTACCAGTACACTAAGTCACCTTATTTGTGGACTTATTTCACCAGATTTTGACCAAGTGTGGTTATCTGAGCTCTCAAACTCTTTCATTGTCAGTGCATTTGTGGTGTTTCCATAGTGCCAGTCTACTTGGAACCAGGTACCCGCAGATGCCATTGGTCTACTGTATATGCCTGCTATCGGCCAGGGGCAGGTGGGAAGCTTTGTAAGTGGTAGAACTTCCTTGTCTCTTGCGAAAGTGCTCAAATTATTTAAAAAAAAAAAAAGTATATTTAATCTGTGAAACTTCAGTGACTTATCTTTTGTGGGTCTGGGTGGGAAAGGTAGCTGGAGAGCATAAAATGGAAATGGCCCAGTTTAGAAAGCAGCAGGGTTGAAGTTAGGTGATTTGTAAGTTGTGGAGGAGGAGAGAAAGGCTAATATGGCTTGTGTTACACAGTGGTTTCATGGTTCCTTTGATCCTCACAGCAATTCTGTGAGGTAGACAGCATGCCCATTTAAGTACAGAAAAGGTAAGTTTGAGATGAAGAGACTCTGGGTCTAAACCCAGTGGGAACAGTACAAACCCAGTCTGATGGCCTTAGGGTTAATTGTCCTGAGAAGCAACCCTGCCTGCCATGGTTACCGGGAGTGATTTGTGCCACACCCTTCCTCATTGTTCCCATATGCATTAACACAAAGCCCTTTCTGCACAGGAAGCCTACCTAAGGTTGAGGTTGGTTTAAGATAGGATGAGCTAAAGGCAGCTGGGCATACACTTTGTGTGAGTAGATTGGCAGATGGGCCCAGGACAAGGTACCTCGGGAGATCAGCATCAGTGGGCATCGATGGAGACCACAGGGCAAGAGGTATGAGACAGGAAAGGGCCATGGAAGCCCATCCCCAAAGTGCACCTTCTGCATTGTCACACAACACACTGCCTTCAGGATTTCTCTTGGACAAACACCAAGAGGGAATCCCTAATCTGGGCCCTGTGTGGAGCATTTGGTATGAACAATCACCTGCCAAAACCAGGATCCCTGAAGAACAGCACCTGATGAAGCACCCCAAGGAAGATAGAGATACCTGTTCCAAACACAACCACCTGGGGGTGAGGGGGTGTGGGGTCGATCATGAACAATGGTGGTAGAGGAGAAAGCCCACACCAAGCAAATGAACAGCCATCAGACTTGTTTGTGTCTGCTTAAGAGAATTCACCCCGGGCTTTTTCCTTTGTTACTGGGATTTCCTGCTCAACTGTCTCAAAGCTAGAATTCTCAGTGTTTTGGAAGTCAATTTACAGGACAGAGCAGCTAAGAGGCCTGATAAGAGCATTAAAGGATGTAGCTTACAATCTCTATAGAACCTAATGTGTAGTTGGGTTCCATATAGAATCAGTAGGGCAGATATGTAGACTCGAAACTCAGTTTTGCCCTCCTTTAACAAGTCCCTCATTTCCTACAGAGGTTCAGATATGGGTGAGGTGGTTGGACTGTGGGATGATTTTCAGGCAATAAGAGTGCAAGGCATATTGGAACCCCGCAGGAGCTATGCCTGTGTGTCCTCAAAGGGGTTTGAGCCCCCGACTGGAGGCTCTAGGAGGTGCTCAGTTACTGGGGGCATGTCCCCAAGTTGTGAGTCCAGTTCAAATAGTGACCATTTCGTTCTTATGTAAGTTCCCATCATGATCTGCTTTCCACACCAGCAGGAGAACCTACAGTGGCCCCCAATGGTGGACTCAAAATTCCAGGTACACCTCATCATAAACACCCTGTCCAGAATTTCACTGAGAGATGGAAAACTTATATAATGGGTCCCCTGAGGGTTGCAATGGAATGAAACAGGACACCTCAGGGTTTGCAATTGGGTGCCTCAGATTTTCTCCCAAAAGATACGATTCCCCCCATGATGGCATTCAGGCAGCTTTGGGCAGTTACTGTGTGTGTGAGTATGTGTACACGTGTGTGGGGCAGCAGGAGTGTGGGGGAGGTTAGGGTGCCATTGAAGGCTGAGAATTACCCACAAGCCTCACCCCCATGGGTTGCTTTTCTTCTTAGGTTTAAATTTTTTTTTCAATTCAGCATGTCAGGTTGTGAGTAGAGTATATCTCGTTCAGTATCACCTCCTCCTCCATCTTCCCCATCTCTCTCCATGGCTGCTTTATGTGATATGGACCACCCAGAGCATATCACTAAAGGCCTGTTCAGGTTTTTGAAGCTCTAGGAGTTGGATTTTTTTTTTCTGGAGGGGGTTATTATATTTCCAATACCTTTTGTATTCTGATCTCCCACAAATTTCCCTTGTCCATCCTTACTCCCTTACCTCCAGCCACGTCATTCCATTACCTTCATTGAGGACTGACATGGACAGCACCAATCTGTCCACCCCCAAGGGCATGATGTGGGTGGAAAGGTAGGTGAGCATGTCAACAATCCCTGAGATTCCAAAGAAGAGGTACATCGTGGAGTGCTGCCAGTTCATCAGCTCCACCCAGTGTTCATCCTGCTAGAGATGGAAGAAGGGCCCATAGCTAGCGAGCTGCTCTGCCAGGAACCCTGCAGGGAAGCAAGGCTCAAGAGTGAGGAGGAAGAGCTGTTCCCACACCAACAGACCAGGCACACAGCAGCACAGACTAGTCCAAAGGCCCACACAAGTCCAGATGTGGGGGACTGTGGCCTGTGTGGGCACACCTGCTTTGCTGCCCTGGGAGCTGCTACCTCCACGTCAAATAAGATGTCTGCTGAGTAATTTGTGTGAGACACATGAAAGATGTTGCCCCTTTGGGGCAATAGAGGAAGCAGTTGAAACGCCAAGTTTTTCAGGCAGCCAAGATGAAGGAGAGCATGATCTCAGGTGACGGAATGACTGATGCACTAGTCTTTGGGCTTCCCTGGTAGGAAAGCCATGGAGCAATCCCAGGAAGAAACTGTCTAAATGAAGACTGAGCCAATGTGTTGTGAAGCAGCTCCCAGATGTGTGGCCTGCGGTAGACTTGGGAGTGAGTACATTCCTGCTAGCCATTCCTTGGTACACAGCTCTGACACCAGTGGCTCCTCTGGCCCTCTGTTTTAAAACACTGGCTGAATAGCGTGAAGCCTGGCTATGCTGTCTAAATTGAGGCAGGACTGGGGCCAGAGGACTGATGAAGCCGTGCCTCAGGGTCACTCAGTTTCATCTCTTCTATTAACACATATCTTGGAAGCAGATTTGCCCTTTTACCCAGCACTCACACGCTTTCCCTAAACATTTGTTTTTCAGAGAAGCCCCTTTTTGACTTCACATGGGAAAGTTCAAGAAGTTTGTGACTCAGGAAAGATCCCAATGATAAATGAAAGCCCTGTGAAGCAAGAACTCTTTTTTAGTCCCCATCATTTTCCTAGTTGTCAGACAGCGGGGCCTGCCATGTGGTTGAAGCTCAGGCTTGGAGCTACTGAATGTTTATCCCACCCAACCGAACTGCCAAGTACAGTTTTTCTCATTTTGTGTAGGCAAAGTTTATAATGTCCTTTACCATTTAGACCAAATTGTCCCAGTCTATTCTAGAAAGAGATTTCTGAAGCCTGCTCTGAGCAGGGGGAAAACAGCTACATGAGGGAATGTTCATTAAGCAAGCTTTGCTTCCTCCAAGGGAAGCTACTAACATCGTTCAGTCCCTCTAATAGAACTGTAGGCCAAGGATGACAATAGCAGACGGCAATCGGCAACAAGATTCCTTGTTATTCCACAGATCCATCTCAAGGAGGGATAATTGTTAATCTCACCACTGCTGGCTCTTCTGTGGCCATCAGCAAATGTAGAAGATGACAAGGAACAATGGAGGTGAGGGGTTTTTATCTGAAGGGGCAGAAGATAAGGAACGGTTTTCCTTGTCTCACTCCCCATCTCACTGATCTCCCTACACAAATGCCCCCCATGAAAAGCTGCTTGAGATTAGAGGATGGAGGAGAGGCCAATGCATTGGGTACCAAGGACCCTGGGATGCTAGCAGGAGAAACAAGTGGCGTTTGAGGTGGGGTACTTATTTTATTAAAATTAGTTCTACAGAGTCACAATATCTATGTAAAGCTTATCAAAGTAATGCTTTTTGAAATGAACTCCAGGAAATGGAAACAAGTTTTTTCTTTGTTATTGTTTTCCTTTTCTTTTAGACTTGTTTGTTTGTTTATATGTCTTTGGGAGTGTTAAGGGGAGGCACAAAAACAGGGACAAAGGGTGAACAAATGCAGCAGTACTTGACACTACGTTGAAAATAAATTGCACAGCTCGTGGTTGAGGGTGAAGGGAGAACCTGGGAGAGAGTAAGGGAAGGGGTGTTATTGTCCAAAAAAAATGTACTCATTACCTGACTTTAATTACCTGACTGTAACTCTTCTGTAATCACTTTTGTAATAACAATAAAAATAGTATGTGTTTTCTTCCTACATCTCTCTATACCTTTCTCTAAGATAAACAATATAGTTTATTTGGTAGTATTTCATAGCACTTATGGTGTAGAGTTTTATTTCAGTTGGGCTTGAACACAGAGCTTGGGCACTGTCTCTGAGCCTTTTCTACACAAGGGTAGTGCTCTACCACTTCAGTTTTCTGGTGGTTAATTGGAGATAAGAGTCTCATGGACTCTGCCTGGCCTGGCTTTGAACTCAGATCTCAGCCTTCTGAGTAGCTAGGATTACAGGTATAAGCCATAGAATGTTAGGGTAAACAGTGGCCTCCTTGAAATTTCTTGTCCTCTTGTGTCTGTTAGTGAATCATCTGTTTCAGAGGGTCAGGAAGTAGACTGAAGGATCTGGTTGTGATGGGGAAAGTCCCTGGACCAAATGACACAAAAGAAAATCCTGACTGCAGCTTCAGTGATTTCAATCCGCTGCTGCTGTTGGCTCAGCCTGTTCTTCTTGCCCTTTTGGTGAAAGTACTTCAGTGGGAACCTCACTGAACACCACACGCCAATGATCAAAAAGAAACTCCCAGGGAGAGCGTGGCCCTTGAAGTTTGCCATCCGTGTGCCAGGACACCTGAAAATCAGGAACAGCTGTTAGGCGACCAAACAAAGAAAACATATAAATACATGTTTTAGTAAGAAGCAAACAGATGGCTGAAGAGTCCAAATTATAAGCAGTGTGGAAAAGGATAGGAAAAGCTTTGATGTTAATATAGGGGTAATTGTGTCAGGTAAGTTAAGGGATGAAACACTAAGGACCCTGGGGCTTTAAGGACAGATGAAAAAGAAAGTACTGGGAGGGGGGAAAAGAAGTATTAAATGTTTATTGACCTGTGTAGAGTAACCTATCCTGAGAAATACTCTACTATGTAAGTAGCATTTTTTTTTTTCTGTCAGAAAGGTAAAAAGGCACATAAATCAGAAAAACTCTAGTAGCTGCAGGACAAATGGCTCTGATATCATAGAAGCTTTACAAATAAAAGTAAAAAGCAGAAGGCCAGGAGCCTGGCCTAGTGGTAGAGTGCCTGCCTAGCATTCATGAAGCCCAGGTTTGATTCCTTGGTACCACATACACAGAAAAAGCTGGAAGCTGTGGCTCAAGTGGTAGAGCTCTAGCCTTGAGAAAGCCCAAGGACAGTGCTCAGGCCCTGAGTTCAAGCCCCAGGACTATCAAAAAAAAAAGCAAAAAACATGAATAGATGATTAACAAAAATAACACGAACTTGATAAAATTTTAATTCAAGCATAACGCCATTTTAAAAAATTCATTTGAATAGTAAAGTTTTGGAATGGCAAGTTCATACAGGTGGACATGCTATGTACAATTCAAACTTGTATAAATGTCAAAATAATTATATGAACATCACTATTAAAATACTTTTTTTTTCCAGCTGAGCACTGGTGGCTCAAGCCTGTCTCCCTAGCTACTCAGGAGACTGAGATCCGAGGATCATGGTTTGTAGCCAGTTTGGTCAAAAAATGTTCATGAAACACTTATCTCCAAATTAACCAGAAAAGGGCAAAAGTTGAGCTTGGTCACAACCTTGAGCAATAAAGCTAAGGGATAGCTCCCAGGTTCTGAGTTCAAGGACCAATACTGAGACAAAAGAGAAGAAAACAAAAGGAAGGAAGAAAAATGATTTCATGAATGGCTTACTTTCATTCCAATTACAGTAGCAAAAGAGCATAGCAGAGAATTTTGTATTTTTTTCCCTTCATTTCTTAGAGGTTGGTTCTGGAATTATGTTCTAGTGGTAGCATCTCATTTCTTAAATTTTTTTCATGTGACTTGAAGCCTTATGTTGCGGTTTCACTGTAGAGGAAGCAGTCCCCTCCTCCAGTCTGCACTGACTTTGGGAGAGGAGCCTCTTCTCCACAGGTCTACTTTGGGTTGGGAGACTCGCAAACCCTTCCCTGGATATTCCCACTTCACACCTCCTCTTCCCTCTTGGGAAGGAATCATGACTATGAATTTCTTCCTAGCCTGAGAAGCCAGACTGAAAGCTGAGAGCTTCCTGTTTCTTTTCCCTGATGGGCTCCCTAAAATGCTGAAACTCTTATTCTTTCCTCCAGTCGCCTCTAGTCCCAGTAAGATCCTTGTATCTTGTATTTTATTTGCGCTCTCTCTCTCTCTCTCTCTCTCTCTCTCTCTCTCTCTCTCTCTCTCTCTCTCTCTCTCTCTCTCTCTCTCTCTCTCTCTCTGTGACTTTTGGGAAGCTAGGATGATGACAGCCAGGCACATGGAGAATGGGGGTGTCTGTGGTGGCCCATCATGTCCTGTGCACAATCTCTGGAGCAGTTCCTAGGTCCCCCAAACTTGTCACAGCTCAGTGCTGCTGGCCCCCTCCCCGCCAGTGTACTTGGAGCGCTAAGAAAGAATATGGACCTGTTGATGAGCTTGCTCACGAGTGGAGGAGATGGGCGCCCACTATAGAGCACAGGTGATTTCCTGGATGTTTATTCCACATGGTTTTCCCCAAGCACTGTCCATACAAAAGCAATTCAGTTTGAAACCGCCTTGGAGCATTGCTACTCTTGAGCAACACGGGTATGGGGAGGGACACCCAGGGCCAGCCTGAAGTCCCCCGGAGCAAATACCGATGACCCAGCCCTCCCCCAATTACTGGGGAAGAAACCACACTGAGTCAGGAGCTGTGTCAGCCACGAAAGCGCAGCAGATCTCTCTTTTATTGCATCAGGCACTCAGTTATATACTGTTGGGGGAAGAGGGGATGGGAACTGGGAAGCTAGCCAATAGGAAGAGGGCCACCGTGCTATCACTAAGGGTCAGGGCAAAACTTTTAGGTACCGGGTGGGCTGAGGACCTGCGCTGCAGAGATGCCTTGAGAGGTATGCAAGGAGTGCGAGGAATGCCTGGCCAAAGTCCTTTAATGGCCGCTGAGCTGGAATGATGAACAGGCCTCAGAGATGGAGATCAGGCCCTCAACAACTCCCTCTTTTTTGTTTGTTAAAACAGGGGGGACAAGCGCAAAACCCTTGTCTTAGGTTGTCCCCTTCAGGGGATCTTACCCGTCATAGAGTACTTTGTAGCCTTCTGTCCCATGGTACTGATCACCCCTGGGCCTGTCTTAGGTTGTCCCTGCTCCAGAGATCTTACCCATCATTGGCTCTCAGGGAGACATCTAAGGGGAGTCGAGGGATCCCTCCTCGTCATAGGGCTCTCATTGGTCATAGGGGTCATTGGTATCGGTAGCAAGCCTCTGGTAATGCACCTGTACGTTCATCAACTGAATGGATTCTATCCTACTTTGAATGAATTGTATGGCCTTATTGATAACACAGGGCCCAAAAGTTCAAAGTAAGAGCAAGAGGAGTATAGGACCAAGAAAAGGAAGGACATAGGGTAGCCATCCATGCAGTCCGGTCCAGAGGAAGTTGGCTTGTAGCTCTTTCCTGCGTCTTTCAAGATCTTCTTGGAGCTGTTTAACCTTGTCTTGGACTAGTCCTGATCGATTAGCATAAAAACAGCACTCCTCCTGTAAGAGAAGACATAACCTTCCCTTTTCAGTGGTTAAGAGGTCGAGTCCTCAACCATTTTGCAGAACTACCACAGCCAGGGAGTCCAGTTGTTCCTGGAGATCTAAAAGAGAACTAGCAACAGCTTGTAAATTAATCATCTGTTGAGATAAAGCTTTATAATAATGTAAGGAGGTTCCCAGCCCCGCCGCCCCAGTAGTGGCCCCAGTGGCCACTCTGAGGCCTATAATCATAGGAATAATTTGAATTGCTCTTTTAGCTCTCCCCCCAATATGCTCAAATGTGGGAATAGGGGGACTTTGATTATTTGGGACCACATCAATATCAGGGCGCACAATAGTAGGGGCACAGAGCCCAGTCCAGTTTCTGGGTAGGAAACTGAGTGCATCCCCTCCACAAATAAAGACTGTTCCGTTAGGAGGGCAGAGAAAGGTACCATTAATGGTAATATTGTTTTGACAAAATGAATGATGAATATGCCCAACATCTATATTACTAGAACTGCCGGGGAATGGGTTGGATTTGAAACATGAGCTCTTGGGAGAAAAGGGGTCCAGATAGACTCCGGGCCTCGGTGGCAAGAAGGGGCACTGGGTATTATGCTGAGAGGAATTAATAAGAATAGCATTGGCCTGTAATGGCCCAGGCTTCATACAGAGCCAGAAGTGTCATGCTAAGTTTGGATTTATAATGTTAAGCAAATTAAAGGCAGCTTGCAGGATCGATTGTGTCTCGGGGTCAAGAAACAGCTTGCCTCTTATTTTAGGTATAGCAAGAGGATGATCTCAATAATTTTATCTACTATCCTGTACCCCACCCCCATCGGATACACCGATCGGGGCAAGGGGAGGTCAGCACACATGATTGCCCCTGCCTTGTTTACAATCGGCATACTCTAGTTTACCCTTAGTGAGTTGGGCATACCAGTAGGTTTTGTTACCAGACATACATGATATGGCTTCCTGGTAACAGTTACAGTGAATGGTGGACTGAAACTTAGTGCAAGGGCAAGGGGGTAGGGGCTGGCCAGATGTCTGAGGTTTGATCTTGGGGCCAGACCAGCATATATGAGAAAGGATGGGCCCCGGACAGTGGGCTTCTCTTCCCTGTATTAGAGTGGCTGCCTTTTTACCATTGGATCAGGATTTGGTGGTGCGATAGCAAATCTCAGAAGAGGGGGGGAGGTACCATACACACAAGCACTGCATGTGTCCCCAGTGGTCTTTTGTAGTAAAGCTCTGGCCTGGCTGGGGTCACCCCGCACTGATGATGGGTATCTTGACTCCAAAAAGAAACAGGATCAGTACTGTAAGGTCTTTCTAAAAAAGAAGAGAGAGAGAGAGAGAGAGGGAGGGAGAGGGAGAGAGATACTCAGGAGGCAAAGAGCCTCCTGGGTCCTCATCAATATTATTGGGGTCCCTTCCCGTTTGGGGACAATATTTAAGGTACCTTGCAGGGACCCAAATTGGCTTTGTTTCATCAGTGGGGAAGACACAACCAAACCCTCTTCCAGCTGTAAAAAGGGGATCGGGGACCCTCCACTCCCCATTAAGGGGGGTCCTTCCACCGGACATAGACTGTTCGATAGGGAATAGAGGTTGTCCAGTGATTCTGGAAGGGTGAGAGATGCTCCCCTTTGGCAAAATTTAAAATATTGAGAGGTAAACAATGCCATCTTTAGCTGATCATGGGGTGGGAGTGTTCCCCCTTTTTGTTTTATTAATTGAGATTTAAGGACATGGTTATATCTTTCTACTATTGCCTGTCCTCTGGGATTATGAGGGATGCCAGTAGTATGGGTAATTTGCCATTGTTTAAAGAAGTCATCAAGAGACTTGCTTACAAATCACAGACTGTTAGCGGTTTTTATTTGGTCCAGCAATCCGAGAGTAGCAAAGCATTGAAGAAAATGACTGACATCATGTTTAGCTCTCTCCCCGGAATGGGCTGTAGCCCAACAGGCATGGGAAAAGGTGTCTATTGTTAAAAAAAATGTATTTAAGTTTTCCAAAAAAGGGAAAATGTGTAACATCCATTTGCCACAGATTATTAGGCCTAAGGCCTCGAGGGTTAACGCCGCCCATTTGGAGCGGTGGAACCTGTAAGAAAGGGTGACATGACTTACAGGTCCTAATAATCTTTTTTAGGTCTTTAATAGCAACTTGGGGAAATCGGTGGTGTAGTCCCCTCCAGTTGACATGCGTGAGCTGATGGAAAGAGATAGCCTCCTGTAAAGTGTAACATTCAGGATTAGAGGCTAACCGGTCAGCAAGGGCATTGCCTTTGGTCAAAATACTTGGAAGGCTTTGATGTCCCCTCAGATGTTGAAATCCTTTGAGCAAATTTCTAGCTTGAATCATCAAGGGTGTAATGGGGTTACTATCAAGTTTAATATGAGCTTCTATGAGGTTAGGTAACAAATTGACCACATAAAGGTTAAGAGGAGAGAATAGGTTAAGAGGACCAGTAACCTCAGATAGCTCTAGGACCACAGCATAAAGTTCCTTAAGGGTGGGGAGACAGGCAGCGCGCCAGGGCTCTGGGTGCAGCCTGGGGTCTCCCCACTGCAGGGCGGAGCCCCGAGCGCAGGGCCACGCGCCTGGCCCTTGTTTGGTCAGAAGGCAGCAGCGCGCCAGCGGGCATTGTGACGCGGCCCCGGCCCAGGGTCCTCGGTCAACGGCGACCTAGAGCCACAGAGCCCGCGGGCTGAGCCCGGTGTCCACAGACCTGCCTCATGGGCAGCGGCCTAAGCCAGCTCGTCCAGCTCGGGCGGATCGCAGCCCCTGTTCCTGTCCCGGCCCAGCACCGGCCCGGGCGCCGCGGCCCCGCATACCGCCTGCGGCCCCCGCAGCCCCTGAGGGTCCAGCACGTCCAGCGCGTGCTCCCCTCCGGGGTCACCGCCTCCAGGAGGCCTGTCCCCCTCCAACGCGGGGCCTCACACACGCGCTTCCGCATCGCCCCTAAAAGGCGCTACCCGCTCCCCCTGCTCCAGTGTCCCCCTGGCTCACTGGCCAGGGTGCGCTGGGATGAAGGGGACAGGACAGTGATCCTCAGAAGGAGGCGCAACCAGATCACCGTGCGGATCCCCGCGGCCAGCAGAACACCAGTGCGCAGCTTCTTCCTGTCCTCCCCAGCCCCTGCTGGCCAGGGCCAAAGCCATGGCGGCGAGGGGTCCCACGTGGCCAGTGCGCCCCAGGCCCAGTCCCGGGAGACAGCAGGCCCCTCGGAGAGCTCAGGGGACCCCGTGCACGCGGGCACAGCTGGCATCCTTAGCTCGGGCAGCAGGAACGCCATCGCCAGCTCATACAGTGCCCTCCAGTGCGCCCCCTGGTCACTTCTGTACAGGAGGCGGAGCCCCTGGCCCGCCTGGCCCCAGACTCCACAGAGCCCTGCCAACAAAGCCAGAAGGAAGCCAGGTGTTCCTGCCAGGCCCTCCCATTCACACCAGGGGCCCGACAAGGTGGCCCCGGGAGCCAAGGACCCAGATCCCGACACTCAGAGGCAGCAAAAGGCGGGAGCCAAGGACCCAGATCCCGACACTCAGAGGCAGCAAAAGGCGGGAGCCAAGGACCCAGATCCCGACACTCAGAGGCAGCAAAAGGCGGGAGCCAAGGACCCAGATCCCGACACTCAGAGGCAGCAAAAGGCAGGGACTTTGCTTTCCTCCTCTGGGAGCAGAAAGAGGAAGACTCAGCTGCTGCGACCCTGGAGAGGGGGCCCCCTGAGCCTGCCTCCTGCACCCCAGCTTGGCTACCCCGTCACTGTGGAAGACGTGGAAGAAGAAAAGAGAGCCAGGCTGAGGAGAGTGAGCGAGGTCTTCCTGGACAGCACTCAGGCCGCCTCCAGCCCTGTGACCCAGCAGCCACCCTTCCCCCAGCAGCCAGCTGGCGCAGCCACCACGGCCCCTGCCACCACTGGCCTGGCCACGGCTCCTCCCTCCACGGTGGCTTTTGTCAGCCATGACAGTTTATGTCCAGTCCTGGCTTCCGGGCCTGCATTTGGCTTTGGGGTAAATCCTGCTGCAAGTTCCTTCTCCCAGCTGCTTCCCTTTGGGGCTCCCCAGCCCATGGAGCCTAGAGACCCCAGGCCCTCAGCATCAGCCGTGTCCTCTAGCCTGAGCTTCCCCAGTGGCACTGGCACGGCCAGCAGCACCAGTGACACATGTGGGCCCCTGAGCTTCTGTGCTGGACACAGAGGGGGCCTGAGCGCCTCCACAGCCTTTGAGGCTGGCGGGCAGCAGTCCCAGCTTCCCAGTGTTCTCACCAACAGCAGTGGCTTCCTCGGGGGCCAAGCTTTTGCCTCGGGTGCCCCTTCACTTGCCAGTGGTGCCAAGTCCAAGACTCGAAATGCTCGGCAGATACTGGAGGCAAGAAGAAAGCAGAGGAAAAGGAAGTAGACTCCAGCCCTACCCCTGCTCCACACCCCAGCCCCCTTTCCCACAGCTGCTCCCAGCGCTGGCCAGCCCCTGGGCATTCCATGAAGCCAGCCCAGAGCTCTGGCATCAGTCGTGTCCCTCCTGGAGGAAGCAGTGGCCTTGGTGGGAGCCAGGTAGTGGCAGTGGAGGAGGCTTGATCCTGGCGTGTGGCTCATACTGGGCACAGGTGAGGCTGCAGACCTAAGGAACCATTTGTCCAGATGGTCCACTTGTTCCCCTGGCTCCTGTGTGGTGTGGATCCCCCCAGGCACCGCCCCTCCGATTCTGTGAGCTGTCACTGCTGAGGTGTGGGGTGTACCCTGCTGACCTCTGCTGTGCAGTTACTGTAATGGGTGGCCCTGAGCTTCCCCTGCTTGGCTTGGCTATGAGAAGAGGCTCTCTCTATCTCCCGAGGGATTCTCTTGCCCTGTTTTTGTTCTTTTATCCTCCAGGGTCACATGTGGGACTTGTTCTTTTTTATATGACCTCGAGTCTCGCTTTGCCTCCCAGACCCTGTGAACGCTGCTCCACGTCCTCCTGCCCAGGCTGAGAGCCCTCAGCTCCAGTGAAGAAGCTCCCAGAGTACACAGGACGCCATCCGCTCCTTCCAATGCCTCCTCCCATGCTCACCATCCACCACCCACGGGTCATGTCGTCCCCACACTTCCCTGCCTCGTCCTGGGCTTCTTCCTGATGCTCAGGTGTGCTGTTCTTTGCTGAATCTTCTGGGGGAAGAACTGGTCACATGGTCACCATTGCCACTGCACACTGAACTGCTGCTGCTTCTACTGCTATGGCCACAGTCCTGACTGATCCCAAGTGTGTACAGGGACACTGGATGGCTCATATCTCAGTTATTTATCCCCAGCTGGCCCCTCTCCAGCCTTCCCCTTGCTCTTAATATTCTGAAACCTCAGCCCCAAGCCTAGCTTCTGTACTGACCTCTTTGGAAAGATGTAGAATACTTATGCATACAGTTTAAAAGCAATTTAAATATTTTTCACAAAATAAATTTTTTTTTTTACATTTAAGCTCTGCCATGTCTTACCTTTCCTAAGTTTTTTTTTTTTTTCCCACAGTGAAGTGGTTAGTTATAAATGCTGGTGAGTAGGAATTAGCTATGTTAATTTTATCTGTGTGAAGGAGAGGTTCAGTTCTGCCTCTGCAGAGACCCATGGGCTAAGTGCCCATGGCAGGGCACTGCCCTCTGCTCCCAGGCAATGCCCTCCTTTCTCTGGCATTGCCTTCTGCTCCCAGTCACTGCTCTCTGACTTGTGTGGCTTGGCCATATGGAGCTGTGGGAGGAGCCTGGGACTCAAGCCTAAACCTTGTCAGCAGTAGAGGGTGGGCATGGATCCTGTGCTAGAAATGAAGCCACCACCTGCATCGCTGTAAGATGGAGCCTGTTAGTTTAGTCTGAGCTAGTTTGTCTCAGCTCCATGGATACGCCCAAGTCCATGGGTCCCAGGACAGCTGGAATGTGAGTGAGCAGTCCTGTCTGCCCTGAACAGGGATGGGAGGCTTTAGACAGCTATGAATCGTGCTGTACCTTATTGGCCCAGTGGGTGCTGCTCCACCGTCAGGTTGACTGCTTCATGTCCAACCCTCTCTCGTCATTCTGCCCCTATATAGCCTTGGTGGCTCAGGAATGTTGACCAGGCAGAACCAAGGGAGAGCCTCATCCCAGCAAGTAAGCACTTCATTCCCGTCAAGTCTAATTGGGATTTTTAATAGGAAGGTGAGATTTTTTTTTTCCTCCTTCCATATGTCATTAAAAGCTTAAAAAAAAAAGTGGAGAGCGATTCGCTGACATTCGGGAGTCTGAGATTTGGAGGATCACAGCTCGAGGTCAGCGTCGGTAGCAAAAAGATACCATCTATAAAAATAACCAACACAAATCAGGACCTGGATGTGTGGTTCAAGTGTTAGAAACCAGCCTAGTAGCTCAAGACTCACCACATGCAAGCAAACTAACTGTGCTTTATCATCAAGTGTTCTACCACTTGAGCCACAACCTTCGACCTACAATTTCAAAAACAAAATTTAAAATTTCTTGCTCATGGAATTTTACAGCTCTGGCACTGTGGAGAAGCTCTCAGTCCCTCAGTCCTGAATTATCAGGTTAAGTTGTATGACCTTCTGAGTATTTTCCTACCCTTACTTTTGTGGAAATAGCACTCCCCCGAGATGCAAATGGCAGGTACCCTAATGCGGTAAAGTTTGTAGCAACCTTTTCAAGCCAAAAAGTATATGAGATATACTTAATTGAAGTGATAGTTACAAATTAAATTTGCTAAAAGGCATTTTGGGAGAAATGAGTCAAGCATTTGCATTCTGAGCACCCAGTTTCTCCTTGGAGTTATATATTCAGCTTAAGAGAAACCTACTCTACTCTCATTTTACTTCATGAGGGATACTGCAGGCAGGAGGTGGGAGAGGGAAAGCAGGAGACAAACATGGAAAGGTTAATGTTCAAGAAGGGAGCTGAAGCCAAGGAAAAGGCATTGGAGGCCAAGAAGGCAGTGCTGAAAGGCTTCCACAGCCACAAAAAGAAGATGTGGACTTCACCCAGTTTCCTGTGGCCCAAGATGCTGTGGCTCGGGAGACAGCCCAAATATCCTTGGAAGAGTGTTCTGAGGAGAAACAAACGTGACTGCTATGCTATCATCACGTTCCCCCTGAACACGGACTCAGCCTTGAAGAAGAAAACAACCACACCCTTGCGTTCGTTGTGGATGTCAAGGCCAACAAGCATCAGATCAAACAGGCTGTGAAGAGGCTCTATGACATTGATGTGGCTAAGGTCAATACCCTGGTCAGGCCTGATGGAGAGACGAAGGCATATATGTTCAGCTGGCTCCTGATTAGGATGCTTTAGATGTTGTCAACAAAATTGGAATCATCTAAACTGCATCCAGCTGGCTAATGATAAAGCTACATAATTTTTCCCACTAAAAAGAAAGAAAAAAATCCTGCTCACCTTCTAAGCCAGGAAGTAAAGAGGAAGGAGGCAGGGTTGCACATGCGCACTTCTGCCCCTCTTTCTAAGCACCTTCCACCAGGCTCTGCCTCCTACAGGATCTACCACCTCCATACCACAGTGCCGTGAGGACCACATGGGCCTCTGGGAAGCACTTGTTCACTCCATAGCATCCTTCAGCACATCTATTGTTGGACTGTGCTAGTTGGTGATGGGCTTGGACCACTCCTTCACCTTCACACCCTGCATGGAACTCTGGGTTATGGACATTGTTGAAGCCCATCCTTCCAGAAAGGACGATTAGAGGATGCTTGTACTGCCTGATCTTGCCCATGCCACCTCCCCGTGTCACTTTTTGGAAGTTCTGTAACTTCTAGAATTCTTTCAATTTTACATAGCTAGACTTAGGTTCGTCATTTTTTTAGAATGGTCACACATTGTACCATGTTTAGTCAATAGCAGACGGCATACATGATGTTGGTACGGTAAGATTATGTTGACTAATGACATGAGGTTCTCTTAGTGGAAGTATACTTTATGATGTCTGTCCAACAATAAAATTGCCTAATGGTGTATTTTCTTGAGTATCCTTGTCACTAAGCAGTGCCTTATTATTGTTGCATTCAATAAAAGATTCTTGGGTGATATTTGGTATTACTGTACCAGCTTATGGCACACAGTGTGTGTGGAAAGTCAGTCACCAGTCATATTGCCATTCCCCTATATGTTGTGAAATCATTTTCCTCATGATGCTTCCAAGATTTTCCTGTTGACTTAGTTTGTCTTTTTCTTAGTAGTTTGACTGTGACACATCAGTGTGTCTTAACTGGCTTCTCCTACCAACCAGCCATCCTCATTTTCCTGAGAAGCCCTTTAAGGCTCGAGTCTCTGTCTGCATTGTGTACTGATACCAATTTCACAGGCTCTTTCCCTTTTACCTGTTCATATCAGTGGGTGGTAGAGACTGCAGTGTATTTGTCGACAAATCTTTTCAAAGCTAGGGCTGGTGACTCACGCCTGCAATCCTAGCAATTCAGGAGACTGAGGTCTAAAGATTACAGTTCAAACCCAGCCCAGGCACACAAATCCATGAAACTTATACTCCAATTTATTACAAAGAAGCTGGAAACAGGGCTGTGGTTCAAGAGGCAGAACACCAGTCTTGACTGAAAAAAAGCTAATGTGGAACCTTTAGGCACTGAGT
The DNA here is from genome assembly GCF_031878675.1 of Megascapheus bottae. Taxonomy (NCBI): domain Eukaryota; kingdom Metazoa; phylum Chordata; class Mammalia; order Rodentia; family Geomyidae; genus Megascapheus; species Megascapheus bottae. The sequence goes on from NC_143535.1 coordinate 22,319,961, forward strand.
TCTAGCCCCAGAACTAGCCCACATATGTGCACACAGACACACACACACACACACACACACACACACACACACACACAGTAGGACTTTTTTTTTTAAAGTTTGCTATGTATGATTGAGTAGGCTCTGGGTAGCCAGAAGCTCTGGTGCCATTCTCACCTTGAATCAGAATGGCACTTTGATTTTGCTGGGCCACTAAGTTTAGTACACCTGGACTTGTAGAAACTTTTTTTTTTCTGGTAGTAGAGATTGATGTCAAGGTTCTATTGAGTCCTCCAGCCCCCAAATCAGTCCCCTTTCCTTCCTTCCTTCCTTCCTTCCTTCCTTCCTTCCTTCCTTCCTTCCTTCTTCCCTCCCCCCCTCCTTTCCTGCAGCCCTTCCTTCCTTCTTTTGGTCTCTTGAGAGCCCCCTGTCAGTATATTGTGCTCTGGTTTCTCTGAAAGGCCTCTATCTAAACAGGGTTGCTCTGGTCTGCACACAAGATTCCATTTCAGAGGTGATGACAAGTTCCAGTGCAGTAGCCTACATGGTTTCTGACTTCTGAATGTGAGAAATAGGATCACTAAGTGGATGACACCAAGAGAAAATAATGTTCTTGACCAAGGAAACCTTTACTTCTGAGCAGAAGGGCATGTATGTACAGTGGGTATGTCTTTGCCATCTTTTATCCTGATTGGTCAAACTCAGAGCACAAAAAATAAAACTTTTTTTGGGTCAGTCGTGGGGCTTGAACTCTGGGCCTGGGCATTGTCCCTGAGCTCTTCAGCTCAAGCCTACCGCCCTACTCCTGGAGCCACAGCACCACGTTCTGTTTTCTGGAGATTAATTGAGATGAGTCTCACAGACTTTAGTGCCTGGGCTGGCTTTGAACAGCTATCCTCAGATCTTAGCCTCCTGAGCAGCTAAGATTACAGGTGTGAGCCACCGTGCTTGGCTAAAATAAGACTTTTATATGGCATGATTCTACTTGTGTGTCCTTCCTTCCTCCTTCCTTCCTCCCTCCCCCTTCTCTCTTTTTCTCTTCTCTTTTCTTGTGTATATGTACCAATACTAGGACTTGAACTCAGAGTCTGTGTGTGATCTGATGCTTACATCTGGTGTTCTACCCCTTAAGTCACAGTTCTACTTCTAGCTCGCTCTCTCTCTCTCTCTCTCTCTCTCTCTCTCTCTCTCTCTCCCTCTCTCTCCCTCTCTCTCTCTCTCTCCCTCCCTCCCTCCCTCTCCCTCCCTCCCTCTCTCTCTCTGTCTCTCTCTGTCTCTGTCTCTCTCTGTCTCTGTCTCTGTCTCTGTCTCTGTCTCTGTCTCTGTCTGTCTCTGTCTCTCACACACTTTCCCTGTCTGGACTGGCTTCAAACCACAATTTCAGATCACAGCCTCTTGAATAGCTAAGACTATAGGTATGAGCTATGAGTGCCTGGATTTGCATGTATTTTATACTGGAGAAATGAGAACAGTGCTCCAGGGATGCCCAGGCCTTGCCTGTCCTCCCTATGCTTTATATACAAGCATAATATAATACAATACTATATAGAATATATATGTATATATATATATATTCCTCTCTCGGGGTCATGGAAATATTACCCACACTTGGCTGTCATCAATCTAGTATATTTTGGGAATAAAAAGCAGAAAATGTGCCAGGTGCAGTGGCTACCATGCCTCGTGGCTCACGCCTGTAATCCTAGCTACTCAGAAGGCTGAGATCTGAGGATGGTGGTTCAAATCCAGCTTGGGCACTAAAGAACATGAGACTCTGATTAGAGTCTCAATTAACCACTAGGAAATGGGAAGTGGGGCTGAGGCAAAATAGCTTTGAGCTGAAGAGCTCAGGGGCTGCACCCAGGCCCGGAGTCCAAGCCCCTCGACCCACCAAAAAAAAAAGCAGAAAATGAATTTTTTTTATGACTGCATCTTCAGGGAGGAATTTGACATCGTTCTGGCAGTTGTAGATTAACCCATTGGAATTGGAGTGATGAAAGGCCAGGTCTGGGCCTTTGTTACAAGCTATGTGTTCAATTCTCCTCTCTTTGAATTATAAATTAGCTCCTAGGCTCCTGGCTCAGGCCTGTAACCTTAGCTACTTAGGAAGCTGAAATCTGAGAATCATGGTTTAAAGCCAGCCCAAGCAAGAAAGTCTATGAGATGCTTATCCCACTAAACTATCAAGGGAGTGGAAGGATGGTTCAAGTGGTAGAGTGCTAGCTTAGAGTGAAAGAAGTTTAGGGACAGTGCCTACAGTGCCCACACTGAGTTCAAGAAAAAAGAAAACAAAAATTCACACACCAGTCATCAATGGGTGGTGCAGGAACCAGACACTCCCAGACATTGTTTGCACTGTTGTCACACCCATCCAGCACCATGTTGGTCTGCCTGAGGCCTTTGAAATCTCTAACTCAGTTTTACCAGACTTCCTTGATCCCATTCAACACCAGTTCCTGTTCTTCCAACCGGAAATGTAATGATCCTCTGAGTTTTCCTATGGCTTTTGTGATTTCAGCTTTCTCTGTTCTTCTTACAAGTGGATAGAAGCTAGAATGACCGTTTAGGAATGGCGCTCTGTGCCCACCTGGTACATAAGACCTTTGCTTGGATCCCCAGCACTGCACTCTGTCTCTAAAACCTGCAATGGTGTGTGTGTGGGAGGGGGCGGAGCTGGGAGTGTAGCCTAGTGGTAGAGTGCTTGCCTAGCAGTCATGAAGCCCTGGTACCACAATTACTCGGTACCACATACACAGAAAAGGCTAGAAGTGGTGCTGTGGCTCAAGTGGCAGAGTGCTAGTTTTGCTAGCGAAGGTGCACAAGGATAGAGTTCAAGCCCCAGGACTGGCAAAAATACATACATACATACATAAATACCTGCAATACCAGCCAAGGTGATGGTGGCTTCTGACTCCATCTCCAATTAACCAACAAAATGTCAGACTAAAGCAGTGGTTCAAGTGGTAGAGGGCAAGCTGGGAAAAGGCATGAAGCCCTGGTATCTGCTGGCACATATACAGAAAACAAATATCTTCCTGCCTTCAACCATTTCCTGTTGTGCATTTTGGACACAATTTCCATGCTTTTCTCCAGTGTCTTGACTCCTGTGGATTTTATCCAGAAGATAAAATGGATTGTGGATTTTTAAGCCTTCCGGGCTCAACAGGGCCCCTCTCTGCTCTCCTATCCCCCAGCTGCTTGAGCTTCATCCGAGCCTTCTAGCACATCAAGTGTGTACTCTGTGGGGCCTCAGGCCTGTCTCTATTTTTCTCTAGAATGTTTATTCCCTGTATCATTTTCCAGTACTTATCTTGCTCCCATAGGAGAGAAGGGCTCGATCTGCGCTTACTGTTCTTGCTTACCGTCTGCCCCAGCTTTATCCCAGTGCCTGGCACACAATGAATGCTTTGGGGAAGAATTCTTTCTTTCTTTTTTTTTTTGCCAGTCCTGGGCTTGAGCTCAGGGCCTGAGCACTGTCCTTGGACTTTCTCAAGGCTAGAGCTCTACCACTTGAGCCTCAGCACCACTCCCGGCTTTTTTCTATGTATGTGGTACCGAAGAATCAAACCCGGGTCTACATGCATGCTAGACAAGCACTTTAACCACTAGGCCAACCTCCCAGACCAAGAATTCTTTCTTGAGGACCAAAATTTATAGAAGGAATTCCCACCTAGAAATGGTTTGTCTACAAGAGACTCTGTTATCTTACTAGCCTGTACTTGGTGTATTATTAAATTCAGCTTTCTTTTCCCAGTTAACACTGGGAACCCAACTCAAGGATTTCATGTACCAGGCAAGCACTCTACTGCTGTGTTACAGTTCTAAATCACCCTCCCTCCCATCCCCCCTCCCACTATCCCACTCTCCTGCCCTGCCCTCCTTATACCTCAGCCCTCTCTACTTTATCTTCTTGGTGAGATCTCACTCATTCCAGCAAGTGCTCTACCACTGGGCCACATACCACTCACATAGGTGAGCATTCTGTGCTCAGAGTTCTTAGAGGAAAATGGATGCATTTCCACTGTAAGACCCAAATAAAGAAAGCTCACTTTGGAAAAACTTTCTAAAATTTCCCCCAGTTTCTCAATTATGTTGTGAATTCTTTGATGGTCTACAAAGATACTTTTTAGAAATAGAAATAGAGCTGGAGCTGTAGAGTGCCATCTATGAGCATAAAAGCCCAATAGGATCATAACAACTAGAGTTTAGGCCCCAGGGAGGGGACAGGACTAATTTTAGTCAAAACTGAAGTAGGATTAGTGAAACATTATTTTAGGATTTTAGTTATTTTTTTTTTTGTCAGTCAGGGGCTTGAATTCTGGGCCTGAGCTCTACCACTTGAGCCATAGCGCCACTTCTAGTTTTCTGGTGGTTAATTGAGATAAGGGTCTCATGGACTTTTTTGCCCAGGCTGGTTTTGAACTTCGATCCTCAGATCTCAGCCTTCTGAGTAGCAAGGATTACAGATGTGAGTCACCAGCACCCAGCTGGATTTTAGATTTTTATTTTTTCGCCTGTGGTCTTTCTCAATGTAAAAAACAAAAAGCTCACCCTCAGTATATATCTAACTCGTTTATTTCTTACTCTTTTTCTTGGGGTGGCAGTCTCTCATGTTACATCTTAGGTAGCAATAGGAAATTGCATCAAACATAAATTACATATCATTAAGGGCTGCTGTGCAGAGTAAATCATTTGTTTTAGAACTATATAAACCCTATATTGTGTTATTGTATTTTTAAAATTATCTTTGCCAGGAGTTTGGCCTAGTGGTAGAGTGCTTGCCTAACATGCACAAAGACCTGGGTTTGATTCCTCAGTACCACATACATAGAAAAAAGCCAGAAGTGGTGCTGAGGCTCAAGTGGTAGAGCTCTAGCCTTGAGGAAAGCCCAAGGACAGTGTTCAGGCCCTGAGTTCAGTCCCCAGGACTGGCAAAAAAAATTTTATCTTTAAGTAGTTGTACAAAGGGGTTGCAATTCAATGTGTCACTATATGAGTGCAACGCATCTCAGTTAATGTCATCTCATATCTTGTTCTTCCCTATCTCTTCCAGCAACATTTTGTTTTAATATGCTCTTTTTTTTACATTTACAGACAGGATCATTATTAAAATGCTTTTTGCATATGTATTAGGTTTCAAAAATGAAAACTCTATTTTCCATCTGATTCTTTTCTTATTAAAATATTTACAAAAAGTTGGGCACTGGTAATTTATACTTATATATGCCTGGAATCCTAGCTATGCAGGAGGCTGAGATCTAAGGACCGAAGCTCAAAGCAAACTTGAGTATGTGTCTTTATCTCCAATTAAGTAGCAGAGAGACAAAGGTGGAGATGTGGCTCAAGGGGTAGAGCTCTAGCCTTGAGGAGAAAGAGTGTGAGAACTTGAACTAAGGCCTCTGTACTATACACACATCAACACAAACACAGACACACAGTCACAGACACACACACAATATCTATTTACATCCAGAAATACATCTCACAAGATGTTGCACCTCTGTGTCTCCAGCCTAATCTAAGAGATGTGGGATGCTATTTCGAGCTGTTCACAAACCTGAAGCTGACTGGTGAATGAATAGGGCAGATCATCTGGTGACCATATTGTCTGAGTATTTTAGGAGGGCAGCTTCAAATCTAATGTTCCAGTGTCACTGTCATTTGATGTCCCAATACTGGCATTAGGTTAAGAGCTGGAATTTGTTAACACTATCCCTCAACCACCTGAACCTGTCTTTTGTCTCAGATCTCCCATGGCTGTTGGCTCTCTGCATGTTTCTCACACAGGCCTGCCTGCTTACGACAACTGGATCTATTACTGCATGTAGAAGTGAGAAGATTTGGAAAAGTGCTTGAGGCATAACAGCACTATGGAAACATTTGCTGCCATTGCTGTATGTACAGGTATGTACCACTAGCACCTGAGAAGCGTGCAGCTAAATCTGATTTGTCTCTGAAAATTTACACAGCTTAACCTCAGTTCGTTTGCCTTACTTGAGAAGAATTCAAGCCAAGCATGAAGCATAATGAAAATGACAGAAACATTTCTTAAAATGAAAGTGAGGTATACTGAAAAAGAGCACTGGGCCAGAGTAAGGTTCCTGAACCCCAGGCTTTGTTCAACTGGGATTTTTTTTTTTAGCAATTCCAAGTTAAATATAAACTGTTCTTTGGCAAGATCTCTGACAAGGGGGTTGATTGAAAGGTATAACTTATTGTAACAAATATGCATCTGTGCATGCCAAGATTTGTTGGGACACTGCACAGCCTCTCTATAGAGATTAGAATGTCTTCAACTGAAATACGAGGGCACTCACTGTCGGGTCAAGAGATTACTGTAAGGACATTATGGTTTCTGTCTGGGTGCACAGGGGAAGGATTCTGCCTGTTCCATAGCCTAATTATCAGGACCTAGAACCATCCAGTTTAGCTTAAGGAACTTTTCCATTATTTTCACCAGCCCTTTTTGACATTTTAGGGAGAGGTCATCCTGTGAATCTTGGGGAAACTCCTAGAAGCAGAGGATCTTGTTGGTGTATCTATGGGCTAACCAGGAGCCCTAAAATTGTTGCCCTGGCAACCAAGGACCCAAAGCTGTGTGCCTACTTTACTATTATGAATGTTATTTTCTTATTAGATCACATGCATTTTATTGAAGTAACCTGGACAAGGACCATGAATTCTTGGAATTTTTTTTGGAATTACATTAAGGAATATGGTAATTAAATTTTTTATAATGTTGAATCATCCTATCCAGTAGTGTGGTTCACACACACACACACACACACACACACACACACACACACACACACACACATTTCTTAGTGGAAGTAGCCGGAGAAAAATAGCAATTACCTGTATGGGAACATCTCTCGGCTAGGTTACCTTTATGAGAACCAGAACCTTGCTTGACTAGGTTATCTGTAGGGAAGCCCTAGTTATCTTTCAGGGAGTCCTGCTTGGCTAGGTTACCATCAGGGGATCCCTGCTTGGCCAACTTACCTTTAGGAAATCTTAGCTAGGACCCCTCAAGAGACATGTGCCACAAAACTACAAGCAAATGGCACAAGTGATTTTAAGGGCTGAAAGAAAAGAACTATCAGAGTAAAAATTGTGTATTTCTCCTCAAAGCCCAAGAAACAAAAGCAAAACTACACAAATTTGATTATATCAAATGAAAATGATTCTGCCTAGCAAAGGAAACAATCAGCCAAAGACAAGCATCCAAAGAATGGGAGACAATGTTTTCAAACCATGTATCTGATAATAAGTATAATGCCCAGAATACTAAAAGAACTGAAAACGTACTCATTCAAATATAAGTAAAATTTAGAAGTTTAATTTTCAAATGGGCACTAGAGGGCCGGGAGTTTAGCTTAGTGGTAGAGTGCTTGCGTTAGCATGCCCAGACCTGGGTTTGAGTCCTTGGTACCACATACATAGAAAAAAAAGCCAGAAGTGGCTCAAAACAGAGAGTGCTAGTATAAGGACAGTGCTCAGGCCCTGAGTCCATGCCCCAGAACTGGCAAAAAATAAAAATAAATAAATGGGCAATAGATCTACATAAATATTTCTTTTTCTTTTTGTCTATGGGGCTGTAAATTAGTATAAAATCCCTATTTAAGAACAGAGTTGGACAGGCTTAATGTAATTCCTCCTCAGGCTTACAGTCTCGATTACTTTTCCATCCTGTTAAAGCTCTGTAATTGCACACTCAGCCTCCTCATTATTAGGGTGAAGCTTTGTCCTGAACCCAGTTATTTCCTTCTGGGGATGTTGCTGAGCCAGCAGAATGTAGAGTTCTTGCAGTCAGATGCAGGTGGCAGAGATCTCCTCCCTTCTCTCCTCCCACTCTCTGACTTGTGTGCCAGTGGTGGGAGGCAGTTCTGCCTCCCCCAGGCCAAGATCATTCCACCTTGCCTCTCTGAGTCCTGAGGCTCTGTGCCAGGACCCACTGCTGGCACTGGAACTCCAGAGCCAGCATCCTTCCTTGGGAACAACCCTGCAAGATTGGCAGGGCCCAGGAGAGGTGGTGGCAGCTGCTTGCTGGTTGTGGCCATTTTCATGCAGATTTCCACCTAGGCAGCCTGAACTCTGGGATTACTGGATGGATTTCCTGTCCTACTTGAGGTGATTTATCCTGTCTGCTTCTGGGCCTGCCCTGGGCCATAGCCCAGCCTGCCCTTTCAGGCCGCCATTTCTCAAGCCCATTTTTTGCCCTACCCTACCCCCATCGTCCCAAGTGGGGCCACTCATCCAAGAGCCTCCTCCATCTTCCCACATGTTCAGTGGCTCAGCACACCACATATAGGTATTTATGGCTCAGGGTGGTTGTTATGTGAACACCCTCCTGTTTCTCAAACCTTGTCCTTTCAAGACCCCTCCCCCCGAACCCCGCCTTCCAGCTCTTTCTTCTGCAGATGTGGCCCTGCTTAGGGTCTGCACCTTGATCTTTGGCAAGAAAATAGAGATCATGAATATGGACAAAGGACCCTGTCAATGGAGCACCTCTCTCCTTCCCTATTTTTTCTGTATTTCTTCCCCCCTCAGTGCCCAGGCTGGTCCTGCTTCTGTCTGTCCCCAGCTTCAGGTTCTCATGGTGGGAGGAGGGGGAAGAGAATATGGGACAGAGCTGGTATTCAGAGGACCTGGGTGGAGCCAGGTGGAATTATATCCTCTTTTGCTTGTAGAGAAAACCTGCCTCTGATGAGCATCCCCAGTGGCTCTGGCCTCTAGAAGATTCTAAGAACACCTTTCTGGTCCTGGCAGATTTTTATTTTTTGCTAGGCCTGGGGCTTGAACTCAGGGCCTGAACATTGTCCTTGAGCTTTCTCAAGGCGAGTGCTCTACCACTTGAGCCACAGGCATGACTTCTGGGCTTTTTCTATGTATGTGGTACTGAGGAATTGAACCCAGGGCTTCATGCATGCTAGGCAAGCATTCTACCACTAGGCCACACTCCCAGTCAAGGCTGATGCTTTTTTCCTTGTCCTTGTCTTTCTCTCTTTGTAGCCCGTGTCTCTCCTGGAAGAGAATCATGGCTGTGTTTTTCCTGCCACTTACCTTATCAAGCTTTATTCCCCGTATTAACTATGGAGAGTACATGTTGTCTAAAACAGCAGGTCTGCATCAGTCCAGGTTTGTGTGAATGGGGAAGGGAAGCTTTTTTTTTTTCATGTGCTAGCCACACATGTCCTGTCACTAGAAAGCAACCATCTCTGGAGTGTCTCCTCCTCTCCTCTTCCCTCCCCGCTCCAGGTACAACTGGTCTCACCTGACCCCTCACAAGCTGAAGAACAGATCCCTGGGGCTTGGCATGGTAAGCACAGGTGGGAAAGCAGCCCATTTCACCCTGGAGGGTCACAAGTTCCTGATCTTCGGGGGGTCCATCCACTACTTCCGGGTGCCCAGGGAGTACTGGAGAGATCGCTTGCTGAAGCTGAAGGCCTGTGGCTTCAACACCCTCACCACGTGAGTGCTGCCTCGTCAGTCCCCATGGCTTGACAACCTGCATCTTGGAGTAGTGCAGGCTCTTGTTTTGCAGGTGCTATAAGGTCTGAGCTTATCATCTGGGTAGTTGTTGTCAAGACGTATCTTGTATGCTTACATGTCCAGCTCTGACATGGGCATCGTATTTAGTTTGCTCTGTGATCAGAATCTTGGATAGAGTTAATGGGAGAAATAAGAGCTTTGGTGATTTCTTTTTTTCTTTGCCTGTCTTGGGGCTTGAACTCAGAGCCTGAGCACTGTCCTTGGGCTTTATCTGTGTATGTGGTATAGAAGAATTGAACCTGGGTCTTCATGCATGCTAGGCAAGCACTCTACCACTAAGTCAAACTCCCTGCCCAGCTTAGGTGACTTCTTAGACATACTCTTGTATCCAATGTGGTAGCTGTCAGGTCCCTCAGGAGCAGAGTTAATACTATGTTGAAGTCATACTTAGAGATACAGATGGATGCATACTTATTTTCAGATATCTGAAAAAATAAAAAGGAAGCTTTCATTTCTTTCTTTTCTTTTGGTAACTTGGGTTTAAACTCAGGGCACCAAACTTGCTAGATAAATGCTTTGTCCCTTAAGCCACACCTCTAGCTCTTTTCATTTTGTTTATTGTTTATTTTATTTTTTTTCTCCAGTCCTAGGGCTTGAATTCTAGGCCAGAGTGCTGCCCCTGGGGTTCTTTTACTTGAGGCTAGCACTCTACCATTTGAGCTACAGCACCACTTCTGATTTCCACCCCCCTCCCGCCCTACCCCCATGTGGTTAACTGGAGATGAGTCTCATGCACTTTCCTACCTAGGCTGGTTTTGAACTGTGATTCTTAGATCTCAGCCTCTGAGTAACTAGGATTATAGGCATGATCCACCAACACCTGGCTCCAGCCCTTTTTCCCCCCTTAATTTTAGTGGTGGAAATCATAAGCATTTACAACCAAAGCCTCTGGAAGAACTACTTGTGGTTTTTTTGGTTTTTGTTTTTTTTGCCAGTCCTGGGCTTAAGCTCAGAGCTTGAGCACTGTCCTTGGATTTTTCTCAAAGCTAGAGCTCTACCACTTGAGCCTTAGCACCACTTCCGGCTTTTTCTAAGTATGTGGTATCGAGGAATGGAGCCAGGGTCTTTGTGCATGCAGGGCAAGCACTCTACCACTAGGCCAAACTCCCGGCCCCAGAACTACTTGTTTTTAACTGCCTTTAATTCTCCCTGAACTTTAACTTGACCTCCTGCCTAGCATTGTGCTTAAGAGCTATGTCTCTCAAGATGTCTTTTGGCACAGCTTTGTTCAAGGAGATGTTCACCAAGAAGTTTGTGGATACAGGGGGTTGTAGTTATGTTTTACAAAGGCTTGTCTTTTTGACTTCTTGGTGATTTTCTTGCCTATGGTGACTGTTATTTGAAGGAGTGGGCCACCCACCAGAGGGCGCTCTGGTACAGTCTGAGTTGCCCTCATCAATATTCGTAGTCACACTTTTTCTTTTCTCTTTCTTTCTTTCTTTCTTTCTTTCTTTCTTTCTTTCTTTCTTTCTCTCTCTCTCTCTCTCTCTCTCTCTCTCTCTCTCTCTCATTCTTTTCTTCTTCTTTTTTTTTTTTGCCAGTTCTGGGCTTGGGCTCAGGGCCTGAGCCCCTGTCCTTGGGCTTTCTCAAGGCTAGAGCTTTACCACTTGAGCCACAGCATCACTTCTGGCTCTTTTCTATGTATGTGGTACCGAGGAATCGAGCCTGGGTCTTCATGCATGCACTCTACCACTAGGCCAAACTCCTGGCCCCCATAGTCACACCTTTTCATGTGGAGAGTTCTTGCGATTTTTAATGCCTCAGTAACCCTATCACAAATAGGTTTACTGTGTGTGTGTGTGTGTGTGTGTGCGTGTGTGCTTGTGTGTGCCTGTGTGTGTGCCTGTGTGTGTGTGTGTGTGTGTGTGTGTGTGTGCTGGTCCTGGGGTTTGAACTCAGAGCCTGAGCCTGTCCTTGAGCTTTTTTTTGTTCAAAGCTAATGCTCTACCACTTGAGCCACAGCTCCACTTCCAGTTTTTTGGTGATTGATTAGAGATAAGAATCTTATAGACTTTTCTGCCCAGGCTGGTTTTGAACCAGGATTCTCAAATCTCAGCCTCCTGAGTAGCTAGGATTACAGGTATGAGCCACTAGCACCAGGCCACACCAACTTTTTTTTTTTTTTTTTTTTTTTTGCCAGTCTTGGGCTTGGGCTCAGGGCCTGATCACTGTCCTTGGACTTTCCCATGGCTAGCACTTTACCACTTGAGCCTCACCACCACTTCCGGCTTTTTTCTATGTATGTGGTACCGAGGAATCGAACCTGGGTCTTCATGCATGCTAGGCAAGCACTCTACTACTAGGCCAAACTCCCGGCCCATGGCCACACCAACTTTAAGCACAATTTTCATATGCAGGTAAGAATATGCAGCAAGTTCACTAAAGAAACATGAGTATCACTAAAGCCAAGTTCAAGCCCCCTGTAGGGAGTGAGTTGCAGTAGGTGATGCTGGGAGCATGGGGATTTAGAGTTCTCTGCCCAGCTCTGCCACCAACTGACCATACCATGCCAAGCCTATGTAATTGGGCAGAGAGAGAAGATCTTTATTTTATTTAATTCATGTCCCAATGCTTGACATATATATGGTTTTAGTAATGGCTATTTAAAAAAAGAAGAAGGAAGTTCATTTAGTCAAACAGAAGAATTAAAGTACAGGAACATTGCCTGGCACTAGTGGTTCATGCCTGTAATTTTAGCTATCCAGGAAGATGAGATCTAAGAATCAGTTTAATGTCAGCCAGGAAAATCCATGAAACTCCCCCCCCCACCCGCCCCAATTAATCACCAGAAAGCTGAAAGTGGAGTTGTGGCTCGTTAGCAAAAAAGCTAAGAGACAGAGCCTAGGCCCTGGGTTCAAGCACCAGTACAAAACCAAGAAAAAATATGTGAGCACAAACTTACCATGATTGCTCATACAACTAGGCAACAGAGCCTTTAGCTATGCCATTTTCATAGCTGCAGACATTGCGATGTTTATTATACTCTTGTTATTAAGCCAATAAAAATATTTTGCAAGGACATTTTATGATTCCTAATACATTTTTTCTGCCCCTTCCTCTTTTTGTGCACTGGGATTTGATTGTGTTTGGTAAGCATTGCACCATTCCTCCGGCCCCTTTTCCTTTAGACTTTTTTTCAGGTAGGGTCTTAGTTGTTGGTTCAGGCCTAGACTTAGGCTGTGATCCACCTAATTATTCCTCTCTTGTAGCTGGGATCATAGGCATATGCCACCACGCTCAGTTGAGTTTTTATTCGCTCCCAGGGCTGGCCTAGAACTTTGATACTCCTGATCTTTGCTTCTCAAATACCTGGGATTACAGTTAGGCCTGAGCCACCACACCATCTCTTTCTCTCCTTCTCCCTCTCCCTCTCCCTTCCCCTGCTTTCCTTCTCCATTTCTCTGTCTCTTTATCTCTTTCTCTCAGAGTCTTACTATGTAGTCTAGGCTGGCCTTTGACTCTCCATCCTTTCGCATCAGCATCTGAGTTCTAGAATGATCAGAGTATGTCACCATGCCTTACCTTTTTTCTGCTTCTTTATAACATTTAAAAATGTTCTATTGTTATTATAAAGGTGAGATGTAGAGGGGATGCAGTTATATAAGTCAGATAAAGAGTGCATTTCTTTTTTGGATGTCATCTTTTCCCTCACTCTCTCCCAGTTTGATAACATTTTTGTCACCAATAATTGAAAAAAAAATCTGTTGTTTCCATGGTCATGATGGGATTTTATTACGGAACATCAGAAAAATAAAATTACAACTGTAAGTATGGAAAGAATAGAACAGTATTAGCAAAAATGCTCTGTATCATGTGCTGAAGTTTCACATTTTTCTTCCCTCCCTCCCTTTCTCCCTCCCCTCTTTTCTTTCCTTCCTTCTCTCTGTTTGTTTCTTTCTTTCTCCTTCCTTCCTCTAGCTCCCTGCTTTTTTCCTTACTTTGTTCCTCCTCCCTCCCTCCCTCCTTCTTTCCTTCCTTCCTTCTTTCCTCCCTTCCTTCAATCCTTCATTCCCTCCCTTCCTCCCTTTTTTTCTTTCTTTGTTGTGGGGCTTGAACTCTGGGCCTGGGCAGCTGTTCCTGAGCTCTTCAGCTCAAGGCTACCGCCCTACCCCTTGAGCCACAGCACCACTTCCGGTTTTCTAGTGGTTAATTGGAGACAAGAGTCTCACGGTCTTTAGTGCCTGTGCTGGTTTTGAACCTCGATCCTCAAATCTCAGCCTCCTGAGTAGCTAGGATTACAGGCATGAGCCCCAGTGTCAGGCTCTTCTTTGTCTTTTGACTTCTTGCTATGTAGCATGAGGCAGCCTAGAACTCACTGTGTAGCCACTTTTAGTGAGTGTTATAAAAAATGGAACCCTGAGTGTGAGAATTACATGTAGATCTAAAATATAGAGCCCTAGTGACATTGGCAGCTGGGAGAGCAGTCAGATGGTGGAGAAGAGAGCTATGGAAGATGGTCATTGTGGGTGAAGGACACGGGTTGAATTTTCATCACTGGGGCCTGGAGCACAGGCTTGGCTTGGGCATGACAGCATGGTGGGGGGGGGGTGATGCTAGTTGTACTTCTCTGCTCTCTTCCAGCTACATTCCTTGGAACCTTCATGAGCCAGAAAGAGACAAATTCGACTTCACTGGGAACCTGGACCTGGAGTATGTGGCCTTGCTGCTTCTGAGGGGACTGGAGGTGGTGGGGTTGATGAGGGACCCAGAGGGAGTGGATCAAGATGCTCTTCCTGCTCCCCATCTGTGACCTGTGGTCACTCAAGGACCTGGGCCTTCAGCTTCTGCTCAAGATACCAGGTGCCTCTGGGTTCTGAAGTGGAATCCAGCAAGTTGGGCTAGGGCAGGGACTGCTTGGGGGAACAGATGTGTTGGAGAACACACATCCTCTGTACCATATCTGATGCCTTCCTGTTCAGATTTATGTGCTGAGACTCAGTGCAAACCCAGGAAGCCTCTGGGATCCAATATGGTGTCAAGGATGTCCTGTTGTGCGGTGCTGGACTGAGCCTCTCTTCCACCCCTCTCCCTGGTTGAGGAGAAGGGGAGGAGGAGCTTGCAGTGGTCACAGGCTCCTCCCACAAAGCCTCCCTGCTGGGCCATCCTGACCTGAGCTTGCTTGGTTCTCCCCAGGGCCTTTGTTCTGATGGCTGCAGAGATCGGGCTGTGGGTGATTCTGCGACCAGGGCCCTACATCTGCGGTGAGATCGACCTTGGGGGCTTGCCCAGGTCAGTGGGACAATGCTTAGCTAGTCAGACCCACTCATCTTTGCTCCAGCCTCACACACTGCTGTGTCTCTTTTCACCCCCAGCTGGCTTCTACAAGACCCCAATTTGCAATTGAGAACTACCAGCAAGGACTTTGTCCAAGCAGTTGATAAGTATTTCAATCACCTCATTCCCAAGATGGTCCCTCTTCAGGTAAAATCCCAGTTACTTTTCCTTCGTCCATTTGATTTGGGAGGAAGTTTGTTTTGGCCCAATTAGGGTTGACCTCAGGTTAAGCATAGAAGCCTTGACTTGAGCTGCCCCACGTGGTCTACATCAAGCCAGGTGGCTCATACACACCCATAATCTTACCTATTGAGGAAGCTGATATGGAGGATCACAGTTTGAAGCTAGCCTCAGCAGAAAAAGCCTGGGATGTTCATTTCCAAATAACCAGCAAAATGCCAGACTGGAAGCATGGTTCAAACAATAATACACTAGCTATGAACAAGCAAGTTGAGTGTGATGGTGATTCATACCTATAATCCTAGCTACTTGGAAAACTGAGATCTGAGCCGGGTGTGGTGGCTAAGATCTGAGAATCGTGGTTCAAAGCCAGCCTGGGCACTAAAGACCATGAGACTTGGGGCCTGGAGTTTGGCCTAGTGGTAGAGTGTTTGCCTAGCATGCATGAGACCTAGTTTCCATTCCCTGGTACTACATGCATAGAAAAAGCTGGAAGTGGTACTGTGGCTCAAGTGGTAGCGTTTTAGCCTTGAGAAAATCTAAGGACAGTACTTTGGCCCTGAGTTCAAGCCCTGGGACTGGCAAAATAAAAGAAGATCCTTCATACACAAGACTGGGCCCACACCAGAAAAATGGTGATTGCTGGTGTGTAACTAATATTCATCAAGTATAATGCTCTTTACACTCAATTTCTGCTTTTAAATTATCTGCCATTTTACAAGCACTTGGCAAAAACAAACAAACAAACAAACAACAACAGCAACAACCCCCCCCCGAAAACAAACTCTGAAGGTACAAATAATTTTATGGAAAATACTCTCTTCTCTCAACTATACCAAAGCCATTTAAGCAGTGTTTCTAGGGAACAATCAATATTGTTACACTTTTGTTATCTTTTCAGAATTTTTTAACCATATATTGAAACTATAATTATATTCACGTATAGTGTGTATGTATATCATTTTAATATAAAAATACAGAATCCTCAGTAGACACTTTTCTTTCATCATTTGAGAAAATAATTTTTGAGACCTATCACCATCCTTAATGGTGACATAGTAATCCATAGCAGAATGTATCAGCTTATTTAACTTGTGTCCCATTCATGGACTTGAGGGTTTTCCAAGCATGTCCTGTAATGCATAACTTGGTTCATGTGTCATTTTATGGTCTGTGAGTAAAATTGCTATTGTATGCACTCTGGTTTGATTTAGTTCTCAAAAGGAAAGCAAAAAACAAAAAACATAAACCCTTGAGATCCATTCTTTTGTGGAGTACCTAAATCTGATGCACCAGGCAATAAGTTCCCTTTGTTTTCAGAATGTCAGACTGTAGATCACAGAGTAGTCTGTGGCAAAAGGTAGAACAAAAGAGTGTATTATGTCACATAACATGCAAGAAACCAATTGTTTGGTTTCTGTGATATTTATTGGTTTGATAAATAAATATAAGTGTCCCATCCAAACAAGTGGGGGAACAAGGACGTTAAGTATCAATTAAGGTTAGTTTAAGAGCGAATCTGTTGTTTTTTGTTTTTTGTTTTTTTTTGCCAGTCTTGGGCTTGAGCTCAGAGCCTGAGCACTGTCCTTGGATGTTCTCAAGGCTAGAGCTCTACCACTTGAGCCACAGCACCATTTCTGGCTTTTTTCTATATATGTGGTACAGAGGAATTGAACCCGGGTCTTTGTGCATGGTAGGCAAGCACTCTACCACTAGGCCAAACTCCCAGCCCAAGAGCAAATCTTTTGATATAGTGTGAGAAGCAATAAAGATCAGGATTATAGGAATTCTACAATGGTGTTTTTAGAATTCTCAGTCTTCCATTTAAGAGAAAGATACTGGCCAGTAATGAAATAATTTTTCTCTTTTTTTAAGTAATAGTATTTGTAAGTTTAGATCTTTAAAAATTATTTACTTTTAAAAATTATTTTCAAGTAGTTATACAAAGGGGTTTCAATTCAACTCATGAGTTTATGGGGGGGCTCGAACTCAGGGCATTGGGCTCTGTTGGCTTTTCCACTCAAGCCTCTCTACCACTTGAACCACATCTCCATTTCCAGAATTTTGCTATTTAACTGGAGATAAACATCTCATGGTCTATTCTGCCCAGGCTGACTTTGAACCCTGACTCCTAGATTTCAGCTTCCAGAATAGCTAGGATTATAAGCGTAAGTCACCAGTGCCTGGATCCTTTTCTCTGTTGTATGAGTGCATGTTACTAATGTTGGTCAGTGTCACCCCTTTTGTCCTTCTCCCCCACCACCCAACCCTACCCATTCTCTCCAATTTCCAAGTTCCATCTTCACACGCATGCATTGAGCATCATGACTATATTTTCTCTCTTCATTCACCTCCCCCCGATCCACATCTCAAGTTCTTGTTATTCAGTCTGGTAGTTTGTAGGAGTTACGTCATTGGAATTCTCCCCTGCATTTACCATACTTTAGTTAATATGCAGATGACCTTGTATATGTTTACATATGCCTCAGAGTGTGTATTTGACAAGTAATTAGTGAACAACAGGCTCTGTATAGTTGTTTTCATGCATGGTGGCTGTCCTGTGGAGTTTTCTACCTAATAAAAAAACCCCAGGACCACAATGTCACTTACCACCACATAGTCGGGTCTACTGGGATGGGGGCTGACAAAGGATTCCCCCCACACACAAGAGCACCCAAAAGGTCTTGCTGGGACAATAAGCTTTAAAATATGTTTTCCAGACAGAGCTGACATTTAAATAGTGACCTGAAGGGTCCGCTGGCATTAGCCAGGCTGAGACAATGGTCCTTGATAAATTGTCATCAAGCAGCAGATGATAAGGAGAGAAGGAGGCACTTAAAGATCTGCAAGCTGTCCGGGTGTCTAAGGCACCTGGAGGAAGGAATGAGGCAAAGGCAGTTTGTGCGGGACCCCTAAACACACTCTCCCTCATTCCTCTTGGAGCAGCATCCTGTGTCCAGAAGGGACTGCTGGCTTATGGTTGCTGCTTACTTCATATGAAATAGGGATATGGTGGTGTTTAACACAGGAAATGAACAGCAGGTGTTTGTTTCTGAGTCTTCTGCATGGTTCTAGGGTAGAGTGGCTCCAAGAAACAGCATGTGTGTTCCTGAATATCAACAGACACTTTTAGTTCATTTATTTATTTATTTATTTATTTATTTATTTATTTATTTATTTATGCCAGTCCAGGGGCTTGAACTCAGGGCCTGAGCAGTATCCTTAGGCTTTCTCAAGGCTAGTGCTCTACCACTTGAGCCACAGCACCACTTCCAGCTTTTTCCATGTATGTGGTAACAAGGAATTGAACCTGGATCTTCATGCATACTTGGTAAGCATTCTACCACTAGGCCAAACTCCCAAAGGACATTTATATAGTTCTTAGTGTGTTTGATGTGGCCCAGGAGAACAGGGCTGGTATTTAGGTGGCATGACCAGGGAGTAAAAGCTTTACCAAGTTGAGTGGAAGAGTGAGCTAGAAATGAGAAAGAGGAGAACATAGAGCCTGGCACTGGTAGCTCATGCCTTAATCCTAGCTGATAGCTGATGACTGTGGTTCAAAGCCAACCTGGGCAGGAAAGTGTGGGAAATTTTCATTTCCAGCGAACTACCAGAAAACTGGAAATGGCACTGAGACTCAAAGTGGCAGAGCACTAGCATTGAGTGAAAAAGCTCAGGGACAGCATCCAGGCCCTAGGTTCAAGCCCTACAACTCACACACAAAAAAGGAAATGACAAAAAGAAAAGAGGTCACAGTGTGCATGTCTGGGAACCTCCTAGAGAGCAGAGACCAGAGAGCTGGCTGGAGGGGCCATCCCTCCCTGCTGCCACATCCTCATCTCTGTGACATGAAGGCCCTGAATGGATGTCCGTGGATGGAGGAGGTCAAGGTCAGACAGCTTGGAAGGCAGGAAGTCCCTCAGGTAGGAAGAGGCTGGTATGGCTAAGCTGTAGGCAGCCCTCACCTTAGGCAGGTAGGGGGCCCCTCTGTGATGTCATGGACGGAAGTGGAAGCAGGTGAATTCGTAGGCTTGAGAGCTCATCACTCATTTGGTCTGAGACACAGGATCTGGGCTGGCCTTATATCCATAAAGCTCTGGAGGCGGTGACCCTTGTAGGTACTCTAATGCAGAAGGCAGCAGTCCCCAAGATATGTTGAAGAGAGGGCAGCATATTCACTGGGTGTTTTCAGCATAGAACCCAAATTCCAGCCTCTCCCCTCTACCCCTACCCACCCATCAGCTTCACTTGCTTGTTTCGCAGTATCACCAGGGCGGCCCTGTTATCGCTGTGCAAGTAGAAAATGAATACGGCTCCTTTAATAAAGACAAGCGCTACATGGCATATCTCAAGGGGGTAAGCTCTCTTGATCTGGCTCCATATTTCCCTCCTCTCTCAGTTTTTCTCCTCTCAGCTCACATGCCTGCTGCATCTGTATTACGAACATCATAAGGTCAAGTTCAGCTTCTCTGAATTTCGATAAGGTTATGCCAATCAGGATGTACCAGTTATAAGGAGATCAGTTGTGATGTTAGCAAAATACTGCTACTGTGATCATCTCTCTCTCTCCCTCTTCTTCTCCCTCTCCCTCCCTTCCGCTCCCTCCCCCCACCGCCAGTCCTGGCGCTTGAACTCAGGACTTGAGCTTTCTCAAGGCTAAATCTCTACCACTTGAGCCACAGTGCCACTTTCGGGTTTTTCTGTGTAGGTGGTACTGAGGAATCAAACCCAGAGCTTCATGTATGCTAGGCAAGCACTCTACCACTAGGCCACACTCCTAGCCCTCTGTGGTCATCTCTACAACCTATTTAACAGCTAGGAGTTGGGACCTTGAGCCACAGTAAACAACGCATCAGGAGCTTGCTGACTCAGCACCGTCTCAGGTCTCCACTGGACCTAGGCTTCAGGATTCTACAGGCAGCCAGCTCCATGTTCTGATCCAAGCCATTCAGATCCAGCCCTAAGTACTTGGCAGTGCCCACACACTCTTGGGAAAGTGGCCTGGAATGAAAGGCTAGGCCCTACCAACCCAGCAATGAGGGGGAGGAAAACAGGCTGGCCAGGCCTGTGCTGACACTGGCCTTTGGCTTTGACTCCTAGAGTTCAATAGGGGCTGAAAACAATTCCTACTCACTGTCTCAGGCTGCCGTGGCCATCTCAGACATTGTCATCCTGCTCATATTGCTTCCTCTTGATTTAAAGTGTTACCACCACCTTCTACTTCCAAGCCCAGGAATGGCTCCATGTCCATGAGACACCCAAGGTATGCTCGGGCTGCAGTGCTGCCTGTGATCTTAGCAGATGTGATTTTCAGCTGGGTACTTTGCCCCAGAAGTGGCAGGCTTCTTGTTGATGCAGGACAAAGGCTTCATGGCTGACCTCTGCTCCTCAGAACCTTGCAGGGTTGGCCTCTCCTTTTTAAGCACAAGGTGACTGCCAAATCTTCTTTCTCTCTCTGCCTCTGATTTAGACACTCCCTCAGCTGTTTCTGGACAATGCAACTTTAGAGGCTTTGACTATGGGCATCAGAGCCCACCCCTAACTGCTTTAGGTCCACCTCTGGAAACATACATAGCTGACCCTGTGCTGGTCATTTCCCCAGTGTCTTGTGTCACAGGCCCTACATTTAAACCTCTGTCTTAGACAGGTTTCCTATTGATATACCTTAGCTATGATCCAATTATGCATATGCATGTGTGAAAATTTTATGAAACTCATTATTCTGAGTAATATGCACTAATAAAACATTGAAAATGAGCCAGGCACTGGGTGCGGTGGCTCATGTCTGTAATCCTAGCTACTTAGGAGGCTGAGATCTGAGGATCATGGTTCAAAACCAGCCCAGGCACTGAAGTCCGTGAGACTCTTATCTCTAATTAACCACTAGAAAATGCGAAGTAGAACTGTGTTCAAGGGGTAGGGAGGTAGCCTTGAGCTAAAGAGCTCAGAGATGATGCCCAAGCCCAGAGTTCAAGCCCACAACTGACAAAAATAAAAGAAAAAAGAAAATGAGCCAGGCATTGGTGACTTATACCTGTAATCCTAACTATTCTGGATACTGAGATCTGGGGTTACAATTCAAAGTCAGCCTGGGCAGAATGGATCATGAGACTTTTATCTCCAGTTAACCAGAAAAAAGCTTAAAGTGGAGATGTGGTTTAAATGGTAAAGAGTCTTCAATGGAAAAACCAAGAGAGTCCAATACTTGAGTTCAAGCCCTAGTACAGGCACAAACATACATATAGACAGAGAGACACATGCACACAAAGAAAAAGACAAAAACAATAGAAAAGGGCCAGGAAATGTGGCTTAGTGGTAGAGTGCTTGCCTAGCATGCATGAAGCCCTGGGTTCAATTTGCTTGGTATCACATACTCAGAAAAACCAGGAAGTGGTGCTGTGGCTCAAGTGGCAGAGTGCTAGTCTTGAGCAAAATGTGTCCACGGACAGTGTTTAGGCCCTGAGTTCATGCCCTGGGACTGGCAAAACAAACAAACACCCCCAAACCAACAACAACAAAAACAGAAAACACCAACTTATAAGCAGAAAGGTTGCTGTGGGCTCAAAGTGTTGGAGTTTTCATCTCATCACTTCTTGGCCCCATTGCTTTTGGGCCTGTGGCAAGAGTATATGCCAAAGTCGATCCGCTCACCTCATGGCTAGGTGGTGAAAGAGGTAGAAGCTGGACTTCACAGTTCCCTTCTAAGGCAGACACTGGTAATAACCTGAAGACCTCCCATTAGGCTCCACCTCTTAAAATGTTCTCCACCATTGATTAGCATCAAATGGAGGACCTAGGCCTTGACCGCATGGACCATGGACTTTGGAGAAACATTTCTGGTTGAAATGTCCATTTTCTGTAGCTCACAACTCTCCAGGGGAGCCCAGCTGTCTTTGTTGCCTTACTTCCTGTATCTTCTTCCCAGGAGAACAAGGAAATGTGGATTTACTTTTTGCAATTTTCCCCATAGGCCTTGCTGGAAAGAGGGATCGTAGAGCTGCTTCTGACCTCTGATACTGAGGACAAAGTTGTTAATGGCTCTATTCACGGAGGTACTGGTTTACAGTTGTGTTCAAGGGAGAGGTGAGACTCTTAGTCAACCAGTGAAATAGTCAGAGGATCTCTGAATATCTCTGCCTGTTTTTCCCAGGTCTTTGGAGAAGGAACCAGCTATTTGATATTACAGATGATGAGACTTATCATTAAAGCCCAGAATTCACATTTGTGATCAGAAGACTGGGTTGCTTCTAGGTGTAGCTCATGGGCCTGATCTCCCTCCGTTGTGGTCACTTAAAGGGCAGAACCCAGAATGGGCAAAGCTACAGTCCTCATTCTGACTCCCTGAGTTTCTGTGTAGACAT
This sequence comes from Megascapheus bottae, assembly GCF_031878675.1. Taxonomy (NCBI): domain Eukaryota; kingdom Metazoa; phylum Chordata; class Mammalia; order Rodentia; family Geomyidae; genus Megascapheus; species Megascapheus bottae. Next base: position 22,342,307 of record NC_143535.1, read on the forward strand.
TAGTTTGTAAAAACCAGGACAATACAGGACAGAATGATAAGGAGATACAAGAGAACAAGTTAGATGCTCAGTGCTCTATGACTTTTCTCATTTACACTTCCTACTGTAGCACACCCAGTTTTTTTCTCTCATGATTTTTTCCCCCCAGGTTGACCTAGAACTATAATCTTCCCAATGTCAGCCAGGAGGGTCTTGTGAACATTTTGCCTAGGGCTGACCTCAAACTGTGATTCTTCTGGTTGTCTGTCTGCAATGTAGTTAGGATTACATGAGTGAGTTCTTATCCCTGTCTCAGGTGGGTGAGTTTAACTGCCCTTGTCAGGAAAGATGAGAGTCTTTATAGGTGACCAGTCAGACATGCCTTGCAAAGAGGCCTCTCTCTTCCTTCTGCAGCATTGGCCACTGTCAATCTGAGGTTCCTTAGGAGGAATTCCTTTCTTCAGCTGCACCAACTGCAGGTAAGCCATCTTAGTAATGAAAAGCATTGGCTGTTCTCTCCCCATGACCTTCTTATCTATGCAGCTGATGTTCCGTGAACGAAGTTTCACAAGAAGATTGCCTAATAACCCCTTGGGCCATGGGCATAGAACTGAGTGATCTTGGAAGTATGTTTGTCTGTTTCCTCTGTTTATAGATCATGTCCTGGGGATGACTGTGGGAAGGGTAAAAGGGGTTTATGTCAGGCCTGACGTACATTGATGTTCTTTCTTTCTGTGTAAGGGACACAGATGGAAGCCAAGCTGTCCCTGGCACTTACAGAGGATGTGTCCTCTCTTGGTGGGACCAGCCTCCCCCAGCTAGGCTGAGCAGATTATGGGAGCATGTGAGTTTGGGGTGTCAGCTTGTGTAACAGATGTGGATTGAGCAGCTCATGAGACACCAGTCTGAGCCTTCAGGAAGTGCATCTTTTTTCACACACAACCGATAGGGGGCGCTCTTCAATGACAGCGGCATGCTGTCCTTGCTTAACAAGCTTTCCTGGTTCCCCTTGTGCTGGGATCCAGGTAAAACTGCTCTAACAGGATCCTTATCTTTCTATCTCTAGCCCGTGTTTCACTGACTGGAGGGAGAAGACTTTCCTTCCAATTCTTTCAGGGGTGGTGTAGCTTGGCCAGAGCTTCCCACAGAAGGGCAGATGCTTTCTTCAGGCCTACCCCCCCATATTAATTAGCTGGTAGTCACCAGCTAATTATTATTATTATTATTATTATTATTATTGTCAGTATTGGGGCTTGAACTCAGGGCCTGGGTGCTGAACCTGAGCTTTTCTGCTCAAGGCTAGTGATCTGCCACGTGGGCCACAGCTCCACTTGAAGTTTTTAGTGATTAATTGGAGATAAGAGTTTTATGGACTTTCCTGCCTGGGCAGGCTTTGAACTTTGATCCTCAGATCTCATGATTTGGAGTAGCTAAGATTACAACACTTGGCTACCAGCTAATTAATCTGTACCCCTTCTCCACAATGTCTATACAGTTTACACCTTATCAAAAGGTTCTGGCTCTGTAGGAGGAAGATCTCTGGTATTCTATAAGCTTCCACTGTCTCTCTTTCCCTCCTGCCCCCTCTCTCTTTCTTTTTCTTCCCTTCTTTCCTTCCTTCCTTCCTTCCTTCCTTCCTTCCTTCCTTTCTTCCTTCCTCTTTCTCTTCCTTTCTTTTTCATTTATTGAGACTTATTTTATGTATCTTAATTCTGTCTTTTCTGACATATAGTTTATGCTCACTTGGGGATAATGTATATGTTGTTACTGTTTATGTTTTCATTAGGTCAGTTTGATCAATGATGTTACAGATATCATTTCTATCATTACTGACTTTCACTTTCTATTTGTCTCATCAGACATTATAAAGGGGTTTTGGTATTATAGATTTGTTTGGATCATGATTTGTTTATCCTTATTGTTCTCATGTTGGAAGGTCTGTTTTAGGTACTCGTTCAGAATTGCTGTACTTCGTTGATACTTTATTCTTGTGCAATTTTTCTCATACTCAGTCTGATCCTAGGATGTATGGTGTAGCTATTTCTGGATTCTGCACACCCATGTTTATTTCATAATAGCAAGCTGTGGAGTAAGCTGAGGTGCCCAACAACAGATAATAGATAAAGAAAAGATAGTGCATGTATATCACAGGATATTACCCAAACATAAAGAAAAATGAAATTATATTATTTGCAGAAAAATGAATGAAGCTGGGGATTGTCATGTTGAGTGAGATAAACCAAGGCCCAAAGGCCAATATTACATGTTTTCACTCATTTGTAGAGTCTATATCTAAAAGACGTACATATTCATATATATATGTATACATGTAGACATGCACATACACATACATATACACATGCATGGGGCATGTTTAATACATTTAGAACTGAGCAATGAGAGGGAAGGGGCAAAAGGAAAGGGGATGATGGAGGGTAAATCATACTGAGGTCCAGTGGATCTAGGCATGAGATAATCCATTGAAAGCTGTTGAATGAGAAGGGGCTAGTGAGATGGGGAGCATCTCGCGCTGCATGTGAGAAATAGCATAGTGAGAGCTCTTCGTACAACTAATCTGCACAAACATAGAAATGGCAGGAAAGTAAAACAAGCTCTGTTGGAGAGCAGGTACCAGTAGGAGCAGGGTAACAGGATAAACATGATTGACGTACTTTTGTGAGAGAACAGAACAATACAATTTGTTGAAAAGATTCCAGGAAGGGGTATAAGAGAGAGTGATTAAAAAGGTAAGATCTATGGTATACATTATTTGCTTATGGATGTGCCATAACGAAATCTCCCTATGGACTAATATATGATAATGTAAGATCTTTTTTAACTGGGGCTTGAACTCAGGGCCTCAGTACTGGCCCTTAACTTCTTTGTGTTGTTGCTATTGTTGGTCATGGAACTTGAACTCTGGGCCTGAGCACTGTCCCTGAGCTCTTCAGCTCAAGGCTACCGCCCTACCTCTTGAGCCACAGTGCCACTTCCAGTTTTCTGAGATAAGAGTCTCATGGACTTTTGTGCCTGGGCTGAATTTCAACTGCAATCCTCAGATCTCAGCCTCCTGAGTAGTTAGGATTACAGGCATGAGCCACTGGCACCCAGTTTCCCTTAGCTTTTTCACTTAAAGCTACCACTCTACCACTCGAGCTACATTTCCATGTTTAGCGTTTTGATGGTTCATTGGCGGTAAGAGTCTTATAGACTTTTTTTCCTGGGCTGATTTTGAACTCCAGTCCTCAGATTTCATTCTCTTGAGTAACTAGGGTTATAAGTGTGAGCCACCGGTGAGGGGCTATGTAAAATCTTAATAAAAAAAAAGTCCTTGTAGTTTTGAGTAAGTTCAGAAGTTTGGGGAAATATTGTCCTGTGCTATACTTTCTGGAATTTTTAGACAATAAGTCATTTGTAATCACAGCACAGACAGCGTAGTGTAGTGTGATGACGAGTAAGGAGACGCTCTGGAGCTAGGCTGGCAAATTCAATCTCAACTCTCGTACTTCCTAGACAGGGTACTGAACTTCAAGTTTCTCATTTGTAAACTGGGATGGAGAGTGTCTCCCAGTGGGGTTGTTTATACATGATCCCTGCTTCACTCAGGGACCAGTGCTGATAAAATTTCAACCGTCTTAGTCATTTTAGTTTGTCAATAATTATTTATAGAAATACAAGGTCTAATCCCTATCTGAATTTTTTTTTGTCAGTTGTGGGACTTGAACTCTGGGCCTGGGTGTTGTCCCTGAGCTCTTCAGCTCAAAGCTACCTCCCTACCCCTGTGCCATTTTCAGTTTTCTGGTGCTTAATTGGAGATAAGAGTCTCATGGACTGTTTAGTGCCCGGGCTGGCTTTGAACCTTGAACCTCAGATCTCAGCCCCGTGAGTAGCTGAGATTATAGGCATGAGCCAACACCCCAGCTCCCTATCTGAATTCTTATACACTAAATTAGTACCATGAATACACAAAATAAGAACTATAAGAAAAACAAGCTGCCGGAAGTAAAGAAGAAATGAGCAGAAACAATGATAATGGATACTTTAAACTGATAAGGTAAAAGGAAATGCTATCCAGACATAGAGAAAATGAACAATGCAGTGAACACTCAATGTAACTTTGTGCTAATAGAGAGGCTGAATTTGAGTTACAGCCATGTCTCGGCTAGCTGTGTGATCTCTGAAGCCAGGTACTATGAGTATGAGAAGTAGATGGTTCAACTCTATGGAGAATGGTGAAGGTCGAATATGGGGAGATGGGAGGCTTCTGTGTCAGAAAAGGAAGGCTCTGAGTTGGGAAAAGCAAGAAGGACATTCTAAGCTCTCAGATATTGTAGTTCAGTTTTCTGACTTTCTTTTTGTTTTGGTCATACTTAGTATTCCACTTGTATTTCTTTTAGTCAAATAAGCCATTCCTGATTATGGAATATTGGATTGGCTGGTTTGACAGATGGGGACACAGACACTCTGTGACTCGTGTGAATGGTAAGTGAATTGCAGTTTTGATTCCAAGTTAGGACAGCCCTGAGTCATGGATCATCATACAATTTCTTGCTAATTAATATGTTCATGTATCTACTAGTATTTGTTCAAATTCTGCACTGGTCAGACCCTGAAGATGAACCAATAATTAACAAATTGCATAGTTCTTGCCAGGCGCAGTGGCTCACACTTGTAATCCTAGCTCCTCAGCAGGCTGAGATCTGAGGATCAAGGTTCAAAGCCAGTCCAGGTACAAAAGAACCTGAGACTCTTATCTCCATCTAACCTCCAGGAAACAGGAAGTGGGGCTTGGCTCAAGGATAGAGCAGTAGCCTTGAGCTGAAGAGCTGAGGGACAGCACCCAGGACGAGTTCAAATCCCATGACCCACCCAAAAAAAAAATTGCATAGTCCTAGCTAACTCAGAGTTTAACAAAATGATTACCAAGAAGCTGGGGTGGAAGGGGTTAATTGGAGGGGATAGATAAAAGGGGAAAAGAAGCATGGGTGAACTTGAGGCGAGGTGGGAAGAGATGGGGAAGAATGATGGAAGGGTAACATCGATCGAGGTCCATTGTACTCAGAAATAAATTGATGTGAAAAATAAATTGATATGTTAAATTGAAACCCCTTTGTACAACTACTTTAAGAAAATAAAAAAGATAAAAAGGGTAACTGGGAAAAAATTAGAGTATATACCAATCAAAAAGATTACATGGTTCTTACCATGGTTGGGTGGAGTCAGCAGTTCACTAGAAAGCAAAGCAAGGGGCCAGGAGTTTGGCCTAGGGATAGAGTGCTTGCCTAGCATGCATGAAGACCAGGGTTTGATTTCTTGGTACCACACTCATAGAAAAAGTTGGATGTGGTGCTGTGGCTCAAGTAGTAGAGCACTAGCCTTGGGAAAGCCCAAGGACAGTGCTCAGGCCCTGAGTTAAAGCCCTGCAACTGGCAAAAAAGAAAGAAAGCAAGTTCTCTGTAGGCTCATCTTTATTAGGCTTTATGAAGCCAATACACAGGCGCAGTAGTAGAATGAAGACAAGGCGCCAGCCTGCTCAGATGAGGGAAGGTGCTCATGGGAGCACTTCCAGGAGGCTGACATCTCTGAAATGCTCAAGGACATAGAATGTTCAGGAAGCCTTTATCATTGCCAGAAAATGCACCGGCCCCTTTCATGGACTCATCTATTATAACCAGACCGCTGCCGTCATGGTGGAGAGCTAGATTCTAGAGGGAGGGGATTGCTGGGACTTCAGCCCAGCTCTGCAGCACTAACCAGAGATGAGTTTCCTTCACTTGTAAGTCTCTGTCCTCATCCAGAAATGAGGATTGTCATGAAATCTATGAGGTTTTTGTTTGTTTGCTTTTTTTGTTTTATGCTGATACTGGGGCTTGAACTCAGGCCCTTGATGCTGTCCTTTAGCTTCTCTTTCTTTCTTTCTTTCTTTCCTTCTTTCTTTCTTTCCTTCTTTCTTTCTCTCTCTCTTTCTTTCTTTCTTTCTTTCTTTCTTTCTTTCTTTCTTTCTTTCTTTCTTTCTTTCTCCCTTTCTTTCTTTCTTTTTCCTTCTTTCCTCCCTTCTCTTCCCCCCTCCCACCTCCATCCTTTTCCAGATCCTGGGGTTTGAACTCTGAGCCTAGGTGCTGTTCGTGAACAACTTTTACTCACTCTACCAATTGAGCCACAGCACTACTTTCAGGAGTACTTTCAGAAATTTGACCTTCCTGCTTCTCATTGATAGTGACAGAGTGATCACCTTATCATGTTTAAACATGATGGAAAATCAAAGTGGCCAAAGTGGCTAAAGATTAAGAACAACCATTAATGCACATTGCTGTGCTTTTAGTTCAGCTTCTGCAGACAGAAATATAGGAATGAGGGTAAATTATTCATAAATTCTTTTAAAAAGTAGAAACCAGATTTTATATGGCTTAGAATTTTAATGCTATTATTTAATTCATGTAGTTTAAAGATAAATTATGCCAATATTCAGGTACAAAATATCCTCAAATTGCACACCTGTGACTCATGCCTGTAAATCTTTTTTTTTTTTTTTTTTTGCCAGTCCTGGGGTTTCAACTCAGGGCCTGAGCACTGTTCTTGGACTTTCTCAAGGTTAGCAGTCTATCACTTGAGCCACTGCACCACTTCCAACTTTTTCTATGTATGTGATATGGAGGAATTGAACCCGGGTCTTTGTGCATGCTTGGCAAGCATTCTACCACTAGACCATGCCTGGCCATGCCTGTAAATCTTAGTTACTCATGAATCAGAGATCAGAGGATCAGAGTTTGAAGCCAACCTGGGCAAGAAAGTCCATGCAACTCTTATTTCCAATTAATCAGCAAAAAATTAAGAGCGGAGATATGGCTCAAGCAGCTTTTGAGTGAAAAAGCAAAACAAAAATAAGAGCCTTAGTGTTAGGAAGTGGAGGAGAAAGGAAGGAAACAGGACAGATTCGATCTTCCATAGGCAAGGACTGTTTATTGAGCTAGAGCATTAAGGGACACAACCTTTCCACCGGCATGGAGACTGTGTGTCCGAGCTGGTACAGGAGCTGGGTTTTATGGGATCTGAACAAGGAGGCGGAGGTGAATGCAAAAGCCATTAGGTCAAGGGAGTGTGTGTGTGTGTGGGTGGCTTTTCAGTTAGGTCTGAATGTTTATAGCCAGGCCTAGATATATTGCCCTGCTGGAGTCAGGCAGTCTGCACTTAAGGCCTGTCTGGTTTCTGGATGCACCTAGGAAAACAGGATGGGGGGGGGTGTCAATCCTTCATATTCCATCTTTAGATATATAAGAAAGAATGGGCCAAAGGGAAGAGGAAGGTCCTTCATATTGGGTCTTTTGGATACATAAAAAGATTGGGTTGGGAGGAGAGCAGCATGGAGTTATGAGAACAAAACAAATTTCCGTCACCTAGAATTCAAGCCTCAATACCGTCATGAAACAAACAAAGCTACACCCCTTAAAAAAAAAACCACAAACAAAAACCCTCTCAAAAATAGGCTCCTGGTATTGGCAGGACTTGGTCTCCTAGAGAAGCAGTTCTGGCTGATTTATCAACTTCCTGATCAATTTCTTAGTGAAGTTTGACTGTCAAAACCATTGATGATAGATGGGGTTGGCAATAATAGATTTTACTCAAGACCCTCGTCTCCCTTATTTTCTCTGTGTTCTCATCTTCCTCCTCTACAGAAGTTGAACATACTGTGTCAGCATTTATCAACTACGAGATCTCTTTCAATGCCTACATGTTCCATGGTGGAACCAACTTTGGTTTTATGAATGGTGCTTCCTATACTCAGAAGCACCTGAGTGTGGTGACTAGCTATGGTAAGTGTTGGTGGGCGTGGTCACCTCCCCAAGACAGTGGTGGAGCCTTGGGGAAGAGACTCTGGAATTACAATCTTGGAACAATTAGTGCTGAGTACTGAGGATTTTCATGTTTGCTTTCCTCTGTGATGTTTATAATGTTGCAGCAGGCTGTCTTTTCCAAGGATGGGCAACCTGGGGCTTTAGAGTCCTGGTTCATTAGTTCACTGACCCCAAGATCTGAGCCTTTAGAAGCCAGGACACAATGATTGCTATCAGACACAACTAAATCTGTCTGGGTCACCCCCCTGAGGAAAGGCAAGAATATCAATCAGAAACCCATAGGCTAGCAGGGTACCTGTGGCTCAGGCCTGCAATCCTAGCTATTCAGGAGGCTGAGATCTGAGGATTGGGATTTGAAGTCAGCCTGAGCAGGAAAAGTCCATGAGACTTTTTTTTGACCAGTAATCGGATTTGAATTCAGAGCTTGGGCACTCTCCTTGAGCGTTCTCAAGGCTGGCACTCTATCACTTGAGCTTTTTCTGTGTATGTTGTACCAGGGAATTGGAACCTAGGACTTCATGCATGCTAGGCAAGCACTTTACCATTAGGCTACAGTCCTGGCCCCATGAGACTCTTATCTGCATATAACCACCAGAAAACTGGAAGTGGCACTTGGGCTTGAAGTGGTAGAGTGCTAACCTTGAGCAAAAAAAGCTCATGGGCAGTGCCCAAGCCCCAAGCTCACGCCCCACAACTCACAAAAGAAAAAAAAAAAGAAATTGATAGGTTCACTAGGTGAGGTTGGTGTCTAAAGAAAAGGTGTGGGTAGACCTTTTCTGATTGGCATACCCCAGCCTATGAGGGAATGAACACTCTGCATGCAGAGGGTGTGTCTTCCTTGTATCATTTCCCCTGGTCCTGGCTCAGGTTGCAAAAGGCTGCCTGGCCTCTAACGGTCCTGTGTGTTCTACAGACTATGACGCTGTGCTGACCGAGGCTGGGGATTACACAGAAAAATATTTCAAGCTTCGACACCTTTTGGGATCTGTTTCAGGTACTCAAGCGTGCTTAGTGGAAGGATGGCTGCCCTCAATTCCTGTGGAAGAGTGAGGAAAGGAAAAGTCTCTCCTATGAGAAATAGCTTTTGAAAGCAAGGAAATCTTTAGTTCAAATCCTGAGTATTTGCTTAAACCTGGGGGGAGTGTTGAAACTTTTTTATTACTGTTTGTAAGCCCTGTTATAACTTAGTGTTTGCACTGGAGCATAAAGTTAGTTATTATTGTATGATATTAACAATAATAAGCAAATTAATTATTAATGTATTTGTTGATAGTGAAGACTAAACAAGTTCTAAATTATAAAACGCTCTTGGACCATTTATGTCATAGTAATGTAGAAAACAAAATATAAAGCAGCATTCATACTATCTAATTATATGTGAAAGGCAATTGGTTTCATTGTATGAAGTCAGGGAACCATCTAGAAGGGTTTACAAAGTAAGCAAAAGCGTTGTACAGGATTGAGGCAGAGTTCCTGCCCTCTATAGAGCCTGTCTTCTCTGGTTCCTGTCTACCAGGTATGTATGGAGTAAAATGACCCCAGTTCAGTCCTTCCTGCTCCTCATCCCTTGGGAGAAACACACTCCTATCCTAGAATAGGGCTTATAACTTGTGTTGTGAGGTTATGGACAAGCTGAGGAGGCTTAGAGGAAGCTGTGGCAATTTCAGGTACTTCCCATCCTACAGTCCATTCTCATTGCAGCAATACCCCTTCCCAGCTCACCTCACCTGACTCCCAAGACTGTGTATCCTGCAGTGAGACCATCACTCTACTTGCCATTATGGGATGTTCTACAGTACATAGACGAGGTGAGATCTGCATAGCGATATAACAGAGGATCTCATTTCCAGCTCAGACAAATCCACTTGTGGCACCAGGACTAGCTCTGAGCTAGGAATCCATTAAACTGAACTCTGGTCTTCATTCCCAATCATGTAGACCAAACCATTGGGTTTTATGTCACTGTGCATCCTTAAAATGAGAGAGTGGGTCCAGTTTTGAAGAAATGTTAAAACCTGTTTAAAATCAACCCTTAAGCTGGATACCAGTGAGTATGCCTCTCATCTTAGTTGTTCAGGAAGCTTATAGCTAGAGGATTGCAATTTGAAGTCCTCCAGGGCATAAAAGTCTGCAAGAGCACATTTCTTTTCTTTTTTTTTTTGCCAGTCCTGGGCTTGAGCTCAGGGCCTGAGCACTGTCCTTGGACTTTCTCAAGGCTAGAGCTCTACCACTTGAGCCTGCAAGAGCATATTTCTAAGATATCCAGCAAAAAGCTGAGCTACATGCATGGCTCAAGTGGGAGAGCACCAACCTAGTAATCATGAGATCCTGACTTTAAACCCTGGCACCACCACAAACACCATTATCACGAACAAAACCTTCTTGAATTTATATTTGTTTCATGTTTGTTATTGCTATCTTACATGAAAAGGAGTGACTGTCCTATGTCAGATGCTAGATGAATGCTAAATATCAATTTGATATTTTGCAATTCAATTTTGTAGTCTGTTGAGCCATTCTTATGGTTGTATATGGCATTATGTATATGATTATATATATATGTATATATATATACATATATATATTGCTGTCTTTACCATGTCTCTTTCCCTGAGTTTCCTGGCCAATGGAAACCTTAGTCATGAGACTATGAGACTATGATTTCTGTTTAAGAAATACTTGGAGACCACCAGAAGGGCTAAAAACCAAGTGACAAGGGTCATAGGAAGAAGGATCTTGAATTTCACAACTTGGCTTCTGTTTCTGCCATGTCTTTCTCACAGCCAGTCAAGACACGTACTCCAATCAATATGGAAAATCTTCCGATAAACAATGGCAGTGGCCAGTCCTTTGGCTTCATCCTTTATGAGACTTCCATCTGCTCTGGAGGCGTTCTCTATGCTGAAGCTCATGACGTGGCACAGGTGTGTATTACCCTGATGGTGAGACATAGCTTCACCAAACTCTGCCATTGAAGTTACCAATCCACTTTACCATAGAATAGGACTTATTGCGTCAATATGGGAGATGCATAGAGAATTATAAAGTCAAATCAAATCCCTTACTTTTCATTGTAACACAACTTAAACCTGCCTTTTAGCTTCTAGCTATCTCTTATCCTAAGGCTAGTCTCTGCCCTCATTGTGACCTCCTTCTGCCTCATCCACATTCTCTTCTCCTTTTGTTCAGCTGTGCCTAGGAGTGTGATGTTGGTTCTTCTTTTGCAGGTGTTTTTGAATAACATTATTATAGGATTTCTGAGTGGTATTGTTCAGAAAATGCATATTCCTAAGTTCAAGGTATGTAAGTACAGATTACAAGTGGTGCCCATAACCTCCCCTTAAAGAACACATAGGCCTGGCCAGGTCTTAAGCTAGGCCACATCCATGGTACACTAGTATTTCTCTTGCCATAGGGATGCAGAATCATGAGGCAGCTCCCAAGTCTTAGAGTCTCAGGACCTATAGCATTGACCACTGAGAAGTAAAGGTAGAGCTTGTCCTTTAGACTGAGTCCATCTCTAGCCCCCTTTTGAGACGCTGAGCAGAGACAGAACTGAGTCTTTGCCTTCTCTAAATAGGATCGGAAATGAAAAGACAGGTGGAGGGTGGAATATAATAGGAGCATTGTGGGAATATCACAAGAGGGAGAACACTGCTGGGCTCTGGAGCCTTCTTCATTCGTTTGTGTTCCTCTTGAGACTTGAAGGAAGGTGTCAGTTCTAGAATATGAGCCTTCATGGATCATATAGTCTCCATGAACTGATCTGTCCCAATCAGGGTTGTCAACTACTGAGGATCTTGGTGGAGAATCAAGGACGAGTCAATTATTCCTGGAGAATTCAAGAAGAGAAGAAAGGTGAGTTGGGAGATCCTGAGAAGCAGATAGTATTTTTTTCCTTAGAACCTATAGTTGCAGCCATATTGCGCTTTGGAGAACAACAACTAGTCTCTCAGTGGTAGATTACTTTAGTCCTAGGATCAAAGATGCCACCTTCCCTATCCCTGTTATCTTTTCTTGTTCTTCAAAGAAGGTCAGGAAAGCAGCGATTGTTGGAGACTGGCCTGTCCTAGAACAGGGCCCAGTCTTCTTTTGGGAATTTCTGGAAAAGTTCCTATGCTAAATGTGGAACATTTTGGTAGTATGAAGACACACAAAAAGCAATTTTAAGTCCTCATGGGTCAGAAAGTGTTGCCTTCTGGCCATTCCATTGCCAAATGATGCATGCACAGGTCTGGATTTTTCGGCCCCGTTCCTTGTTTCTATGCTCACTGCTGTGTCTTGTTGCAGGTTTAGTTGGATCTGTTAGCATCGATGGCATTGCCCTGAAAAATTTCACTATCTATCCTCTAGAGATGAAGAAGAGCTTTTTCAAAAGGTATGTTCCTCTCGATAGGTGGTAGACATTTTGTGTGGCAGGGATCTTGGTTTGGTTTCTACTTCTATTACAAAAATGAGGGAACATTTGAGAAGAAAGGTGTATGTATTTCACAGTTCTGGATTTCCAAGAACATGACTTGCACACAGACGTAGGATGTCCACGTGCGTGCGTGCGTGCGTGCGTGTGTGCGTGTGTGTGTGTGTGTGTGTGTGTGTGTGTGTGTGCTCTCCCTGGAACACACTGCAAAGTACCCTTCTTCTCCCCCTGCAATATTAATCACTTCTGAGAGAGGTGAGCCATGACCTGCTCATCTTGCTCTGGCTCCCACCTCTTTAATGTCTTAACATTTCTTTATCAGCACATGAAACTGTGGTGGACAAACGCAGACTATCCTGGGGAACTCAGATTTCTGATTGTTTTCCGTGCATACGAAAAGGGCTGAATCCACACAACTGTAGAGATCTGACTTTTGGGGTTGTCAGGTGCCCTAAGGACTAGCCTCTTAATAAGGAGACCTTAATACTTCCAGTCTCATGCAATTATTTGAAAGAGAACTGTAGTCTCTGTGAGGGAAGTCTGGAGTCTGCACTGAGGGGAGATCTGGGAAGTATGGTCATCTCCTTCATGTCTTGCTCTCTCCCCAGGCTTCGCTCTGCTCCTTGGAGGCCTGTTCCAGAGAGCTATTTAGGCCCTGCTTTTTACAAAGGGATATTGAGGGCTGGTTCCTCGCCCGCGGACACCTTCCTGAGCCTGCCAGTAAGTAAGCCCACCTCCCTCTTCTGCTGTGGTCTCTAGACATGGTATTTTCATTTTTAAAATAATAATTAAATATTGTTTATTCATTTTTTAAAAATTTAATTTGTCAGTAGTTTTTAAACAAAGCCTTACTAGACACTTGCTTTTCTTTCTTTCTTTCTCTTCCTCACTTCCAACATCTTCAAGCATTTTTCAGTCCATTTAATTTATCACTGTTTAGACAATACACGAAAGAGGCTGGGAGTGTGGCTAAGTGGTAGACTGCTTGCCTAGTGTGCATGAAGCCCTGGGTTCGGTTCCTTGGTACCACATACACAGAAAAGGTGCTGTGGTTCAAATGGTAGAATGTTCACCTTGAGAAAGCTCAAGGACAGTGCCCAGGCCCTGAGTTCAAGTCCCAGGCCTGAAAAACAAAAAGAAAGAAAATATATGAAAGACAGCTAATTGCACAAAAGTACTATCATTGAGTAATGATAGTGATTAGATAACATTGGGTAAAAGTGCTATCACTTACAATTAATAATGGTTTCTTGAAAGTAGCTCTATATTAAATTTTAACGCTCTAGATGAGAAAATTCTTTTGGCTTCATGTAAATAGAATGATATGGCATGCATTCAAATAATTGGATCTGACAGAGAACTCATGCAAGCTAAGCATGTGCTGTATCCCTAACTTCTTCTATCAGCCCTATATTCCCAGCATCACTTGTGAGATTCAGCTAGTTAACCACTTTGCATTCATTTATTCATCTTCACTGTGATATCAGATTCCTTTAGTATACATGTAGTTAATCTAATAAGAGTTTCTAAATTTTATTAAAAAAACCCCAAATCTTAGTTCCACTAATTACTTGTATTATGTTTTTATTCTATTTCATTTTTATCTCTGCTTCTCATTTTGTCTCTATTTCATTTTGTTATTTCTTTTCTTTTCTTTCTTTCTTTCTTTGGAGTTGGGCTGTTTTTGTTTAGTTCTGGATTTAATTTCAAATCTTACCTCCCTCCCTCCCCCTTTTCTTTCTTTCTCTGTCTCTCAGCACTTTTTGAGCTTTCGTCTTTTTGGTGGTTAATTGGAGATAAGGGTCTGACTTCAAACTGCTGTTTCAGATTTCAGCTACTCGGAGAGCTAGGATTATAGATGTGAGCCATCAGTGCCCAGCTAGCTAGAGCTGTGTGTGTGTGTGTGTGTGTGTGTGTGTGTGTGTGTGTGTGTGCTCGATACTCTTGGTCAGCTCTTTTGCTCTTAGCTGGTATACCACCATTTGAGCCACAACTCTACTTCGGCTTTTTGCTAGTTAGAGATAATCATTTTAAATATTATATTTAATAATTGCTTTAATAATCCCAGTTCTATTCCAAAAAATTCAGTCCTGGGTTTTATCTCTTCCAATCTATTGAGTTGTTATGCATAATTACTTTGTTTTTTGCTCTTGCAACAATCAGACCCAGGTCTTCAGCAAGTCAAAAAGTGCTCTAACAGGCTGGGAGTTTGGCCTAGTGGTAGAGTGCTTGCCTAGCATGCACCAAGACCCGGGTTCGATTCCTTGGTACCACACACATAGAAAAAAAGCCAGAAGTGGTGCTGAAGCTTAAGGACTAGAGCTCTAGCCTTGAGGAAGTTCAAGGACAGTGCTCAGGCCTTGAGCTCAAGCCCAGGACTGGCAAAAAAAAAAAAAAGTGCTCTATCTGTACCCTCAATCCTGTTGCCCAGATTTTTTTTTTAAGGCTTTATCATCTAAATCTATTACCTGGATTACGTGCTTATTTACTAATATAGCCTGTTGTTCTCTTTCTGTTTAAAATTATGTTATATTGCTCTTTCCTCCACCTCTTTATTTGTTGACCATCAGACACATACATGGAAAATATTGTAAATATTTTCATGCCTAGAATGATGTCACTTTACTCCAGAGAAAATTTTTATCTACCTTATGAGGTAACAGACACTAGCAAGAACCTTCTTCCAATTATAAGACTGAAATGCTTAAATACATCAGAAAAGGCCTCAAATCCGATATATACAAGGAGCTCAAGAAAGCAACCTCCCGAACTTAATAAAATAATTACTAAATGGGCAAGGGAGCTAAGGAGAGACTACTTAGAAGAAGAGGTGAGACTGGCAAAGAAACACATGAGGAAATGCTCATCACTTTGGCCATAAAGGACAGGCAAATCAAAACAACCCCGACATACGATCTTACTCCAGTTAGATTTGCCAAGAGTTTAAATTCTAACAAGAACAAATGCTGGCAGGATGTGGTGAAAAAGGAACTCTACACACGGCTGGTAGGAATGTAAACTAATACAACCACTCTGGAAAGCAGTCTGGAGGTTCCTCAAAAAACGAAACAGCCATGTTATTCCTAGGCATCTACTCAGAGCATCATGAGCCAGGTTATGACCAGGTCACCTGCACAATCACATTCACTGTGACACCACTCACAATAGCCAATGTGTGGAAACAGCTCAGATGCTCCACAACAGATGAGCAGGGCCGGGAGCATAGCCTAGTGGTAGAGTGCTCGCCTAGCATGCACAAAGCCCAGGTTCAATTCCTGGGTACCACATACGCAGGAAAAAGCTGGGAGGGGTACTGTAGCTCAAGTGGCAGAGCACTAGCCTTGGGCAAAATGTGTCAAAGGACAGGGCCCAGGACTGGCCAAAAAAATGAAATAATGGGGTACTTATACATAATGGAATTTTATGCAGCCATTGAAAAGAATAAAGTAATGTCATTCACAGGGAAGTGGGTAGAAATAGAATATACCATGTTAAGTGAGAGCCAAACAGCACATTCTCTCTGATATGCGGAAGTTAGATCTAAAAGACGCTGAAATATGACAAGGTACACAGGATTCTAGGTATTCACAGTGAGATCAAAGGAGGATAGTCTTAGAGAGAAGCATAAAAGTGGAATACCCCAAGCATCTCTGTATATCATATATATAATATCATTAAAATAAATTAAACAAGCAAAAGAATGCTTAGAAGCTGGAACAGCATAATGGGTGCTTTTCTTAGCAAGTGTAAAGACCATTAGCATAGATAGATAGGGGATACTTATACAGATTTATATAGGAAGGCACATTGGAATTGGGTACATTCCCAAGCATGCTCAATTTAAGATGAATATTACTGAGTATGCTTGATTTAAGGTCACAGTTGAAGAAGGAAAGATGGTGGAGCGGGCTGGGCCTGCTTAGCTCCAAGTCATAGAACATTTAATCTGAAAGGTTAAAATAGCACATCAGAATACTTCTGGCTATTTTCAGTTCCTTTTCTTACCTAAAGCTAAAAGAAAGGACAACTAAAGGTATATTACTATAGGATTTACCCCTGAGGAAACCAGTTTTCCTTAAGTTGCTAACGAATTAAGGATTCCAGTGATTGGACTTCTTGTATGTTATCCGTCCCTTAGAAGGGTCCCAAACAAAAGAATGCATTATTAAACAATGTTTTCTGGTGTATATTTATTTATTTTGGGGATCCTTTTCCTTGTGAGGGCAAGAAAGACTGCTCAGCTTCTCAGCAGCCCTCCCTACATAAGCAAGATGTCTTCAATGGAAAAATCTTCCCGAATGTCTCCTTGACTTTTCATTTTCCCTTCTTCCTTCCCTCTTTCTCAGTTCCTACTTCTCTTCCTCCCTTTTCTCTCTCCTTTCTCCTTCATGTGGTCCTTTTCTCCCTCTTTTTCTTTTCTTTCTTTTTCTTTGTCTTTTTTATTGTCGGGATAATGTATAGAGGGGTTATAGTTGCATTCGTCAGGTAGTAGGTCCATTACTTCTCACACATTGATACCCCTTCTCATGTTTTTGTCTCCATTTCTCTCCCCCAATCATCTCTCTCTCTCTCTCCCTCTCTCTCTCTCCCAAATTGGTCCAGAACTCACTATGCATGCAAGAATGGCCTCAAATTCATAATTCTCCTGCCTTGGCACCCCGAGTGATGGGGTTACATTTGTGTACCACTATACCTGGCTCACCCTCTTTCTTGGGTGTCTGTGTCTCTCTCTTATCTCTCTCTGTATGTCCTTCCCCCCACCTAGATCTTTGCCCTGTAATATTTTTTGTCATGTCATAAACAGATTAAAAATGTTGTATAGCTATTGTCTGTAGTACTGTTCTTCTCTGTTACCTAGCACTTTTTGGGGGGAAGGAAAAAATTGGTTTTTGAAAAGATAACATGTACATCATAGGTCAGGAGCAATGTCATCAGAAGCATGGGTCATCAGCAAGGAAGCAGGGGGCTCCTTTTTGTTCCCCTTTCTCCTTCCTAGACGTCAGGGTAGAAGTCCCAGACCTCTTTCAGTCTCAGCCCACTTCCATGTTCAATGACATCCGGTGCTTCCATCTTGCTCTTACTTCAAAGCACCTTAGATTTCCCTTGCCAGGGTCAATCTATTTCTGTGTTTCAAGCCTTCATCTTTGCAGGGCTGGCACTGTGGGTTCGTGTTTGTCAATGGATATAACCTTGGGCGTTACTGGAAGATTGGACCTCAGGAATCGCTTTACCTTCCTGGTGTCTGGCTCCACCCAAAAGACAATGAAGTAAGTCACCCCACCTCTGCCTTGAGGGCTCCCAAACTTTTAGCTTGGTTTTCACTGTGATACAAATCACAGTGTCTGCCTCATCCTGGACTAGCGAGGCTCAGCTTTTCCTCTTTAATTTTCTTTTTGAGACATGATTGCTTTAGGCTCAGGCTGTTCTCTCACTTTCTATTCTCCTGTATCACCCTCCAAAGTGTCTGAATGACAGGTGTGTCTGCCTTTGCTACTGTCCAGTTTTCTTTTCTTCCCAGATCATCCTGTTTGAGAAGATAAAACGCGGCTCATTTATCCGATCTAGAGGGAAGCCCAAGCTGAAACTGTTCTAATACATTTTTTGGATTATTATTATTATTATTATTATTATTATTATTATTATTTGCCTGTCCTGGAGCTTGAACTCAGGGCCTGAACACTGTTCTTGGACACTTTTTGCTCAAGGCTAGCACTCTGCCACTTGAGCCACAGTGCCACTTCTGGCTTTTTCTGTGCACGTGGTTCTGGGGAATTGAACCCAGGGCTTTGTGCATGCTAGTTGAGCACACTACCATTAAGCCATGCTCCTGGCCCTGGATTATTGAAGTTCATTTGTAACTAGTTCTTTAGGAAGAAGATGTTAAAAATGGCCAGCATAGTATTGCCTACAATAGTGAAAAAACATAAAAATAACCTTAAAACTCAACTGGGTTAGGCATTTTATGGTATAACCATATGGTGCTTATTTGCATGTTTTAACAAGTCTTTAAAATTATCAATAATTATTTTATCTAGTTAGATATTTAAACATTAGTAGGATCTTATTTTCTAATCAAATATACCTGAATGTAGGTGGATATGAATAATATAACAAATTTTGGTTCTGCTGATGGAGATGTGGGGAAAGTATTATCTCACACAATGTGGATGGAAATGTAAAATAGTGCAACCACTGTGGAAATATGTATGGAGGTTCCTAAAACAAAAATAAAACTAACCATAGAACTGGTGTATGATCCTTTTTACCACTCCTGGGCTTTCTTCACAGTTGTCAAGCTATACAATCTACCGAGGTGCCTAAGGTATCCATTAAAGATGAATGGATCAAGAAAAACATTTATAAACAAACATATACTCACACAACAGAGCATTATTCAGCCATAAAAAAGAATAGATAAAATTACATCACTGACGGGAAAGTAGATAGAACTGAAGATCATTGTGTTGGGTAAGACAGGTCAAGCTCAGGGAAAGTCAAACATTGTATTTTTTTTTCCTTAAAACCTAAAACATTACAAAAATGAAAGAGGAGGACTCTTCTGGGGAGAAAAGGAAAAATAGATGGGGGCAAGGAGAGAATGACAAAGAATGAATATAATCAAATCACATTATATGCATATTTGAAAATAGCATAACAAAAATGCACTAAAAGCTTCAAGAAAAGCAAGGAAGATATAAAAAAACAGGGACAAGAAAATGTACTAGAGTGAATTTGATCAAAGTATAATATATGCATGAATAGAAATACCAGAATGAAACTCCTGTGCGTAATTAATATAAACTAATAAAATGCAATAAATAAACATATAAATACACCTTAAGATTAATGAGAAACAGATAATTTGGTCCTGTTTTCTTATCTAAACCAGAAAATTCCTTCCTCCCTTAGGAGACTAGATTATTAAAAAAAATTATTACCCCTGGGCCCTATACTTAATAATGACCAAAGGTGTTTTTGTTTTTGTTTTTGTTTTGCCAGTCCTGGGCTTGGGCTCAGGGCATGAGCACTGTCTAGCACTTGAGCCACAGCACCACTTCTGGGTTTTTTTCTACATATATGATATCGAGGAATTGAACCTGGGTCTTCATACATGCTAGGAAAGCACTCTACCACTCGGCCAAACTCCCAGCCCCAAAGGTTTTGTTAGAAGGTAATGGTTTGACTTTAGGCTAATTGCTATGTTTTCTGTATGAGAATGTGATTGGTTTTCAATGGTGACATTTTAAATTAGTTGCACTCTGTGTGTGTGTGTGTGTGTGTGTGTGTGTGTGTGTGTGTTAATCTTATTAACATCTGTTCACAAAGAACCTCAACCATATCCAGATAATCAGAAGAATAAGACAAAAAGTTCTTTTTTTCTAAACATAAAACGTATGTTTTTAGCAGCTTTGCAAAAAAAAAAATCAGATAGATGTATTAAGGCTAATTTGGGGGTCTTTTATTTTTGGTGCCATATACTGTGACTTGAGCCCAGGGCCTCTCATTCTCACTTGGCTTTTTCACTCTTAGATGGTATTCTGCCACTTGAGCTACAACCTCCAATTTTGTGTTTGTTTTTATTTTTATCTTTCTGGTTAATTGAGTGTAAGAGTCTCTTGAATTTGTCTGCCTGGGATGGCTCTGAACCTTGGGCGTCAGAGCCCAGGCTCCTAAGTACCTAAGATTACAGGTATGAGCACTAGCCCCCAGATTTGTGTCTTTCATTCTATTTCATTGGTCTTCATTTCCATATTTGTGCCAGAACCACGTTACTTTTGGTTATGGCTCTGTAATATGATTTGAAATCTGGTATTATCATACCTCCTGTAATTCATTTCCCCCTCAGGATTACTTTAGTTATTCAGGACCTTTTATACTTCCACACAAGTCTTTGCATTAATCTTTCTATCTTGGTGAAGAATGGCACCCAGACTTGGATGGATATTACACTGACTCTGTAGACTGCTTTTGGTAGTATAATTATTTTCATAATATTAATTCTGCTGAACTATAAATGTAAGAGGTCTTTCCATCTTCCAGTTTCTTTGGTTTCTTTCTGCAATATGTAGTTATTTCATTGTGCAGTTCTTTTGAGGAGCTAAAAAAAAAAGAAAAGCTCCCCCATTCTGAGGTAGTAACCATCTTGCTGTTTATATAAACTATGAGTGACCCAAAAGCCCACATAAATTAAAGAAACAGAATTGTGGTGCCATTAAGTCCCAGGAACTGACCTGTCTGTGTTAAAATTAACCAGAACTCAAGTAAATTCAAGGGATGGCATTTGTTTTCTAAAACTGAATTCATGTAAATTCAAAACATCTGTTTTCTAAAGCCATAGAACTACCCTCAGACAGCTAATTAGGACTCTACTGGCTTCCACTGCCTGAAGTGTCCCTAACCCCTACCTTATCTCACTCCAATAGCTGATTGCTGTGTTGCTGTAAATCTGTGGTCTTTGCCTTTAAAAGCCCTGTGAAAAAGCAGGTTGCAGCCTCCTCCTGAGCTCCCTCTAAGGATGCTTAGGACAGAGGCCCGGAGCTAGCCCACCTGAATAAAGCCTTGTTTTTGCATTTCAGAATGTCTGACTCTCGGTGGTCTCTTGGTGGTCATCCTGAGATTTGGCCATTACACTTTCAGTTGCTTATTTCTAGGTATTTAATTTTATTAAAAATTTAAAATTATTGTTAAGCAGTTGTACAAATGGTTTTTGACTCAACATGTCAATTTCTGAGTTGAATGCAGTTGGGGTGATGTCACCCCTTTAATCATTCAGTCCTACTTCTCCCAATCCCATTTATCTCCTCAAAAAAATAGAACAGGGGGCCGGGAGTTTGGCCTAGTGGTAGAGTGCTTGCCTACCATGCACGAAAACCGGGGTTCGAGTCCTCGGTACCACATACTTAGAAAAAGCCAGAAGTGGTGCTGAGGCTCAAGTGGTAGAGTTCTAGCCTTGAGGAAAAAATCCAAGGACAGTGCTCAGGCCCTGAGCTTAAGCCCAGGACTGGCAAAAAAAAAAAAAAAAAAAAAAAAAAGATAGAACAGGGCTGGGAGTTTGGCCTAGTGGTAGAGTGCTTGCCTAGCATGCAAGAAGATCCGGGCTCGATTCCTAGGTACCACATACATAGATAAAAGCTAGAAGTGGTGCTGTGGCTCAAGTGGTAGAGCTCTAGCCTTGAGAAAGTCCAAGGACAATGCTCAGGCCCTGAGCTCAAACCCAGGACTGGCAAAAAAAAAAAAAAAAATAGAACATCATGAGAAAGGAAATTAAAGCATAGCTAAGGAAGTGGAAAAATCTCCCATGCTCCTGGATTGGGAAGATTTAGTGAGAAAATAGCAATCCTGCAAAAGGCTATCTACAAATTCAATGCAATACCCATCAATATCTCAACATTTTTCTTTAACGAAATAATGGAAACCATCCAAAAATTCACATGGAATAATAAAAGACCCCATATACCAAAAACAATCCTTAGCAGAAAGAACAGCACTGGAGGAATATCAATACCAAAGTTCAGACTTGATTACAGCGTTACAGTAGTAATAAAAACAGCTTGGTACTGGCAAATGAATAGGCCTGAGAACCAGTGGAATAGAACTGAAGACCCAGAAATCAACACACAGACTTATGGCCACCTAATCTTTGATAAGGGGGACACAAAAAAAATAGGATGGAAGAAAGACAGCCTCTTCAACAAATAGTGCTGGCAGAATTGGTTAAGTACCTGTAGAAAACTAAAGTTGGACCCTTCTATGTCACCCTGCACCAGAATTAATTCCAAATGGATCAGACATTGAGGTAAAAGCAGATACTCTGAAAACTTTACAGGAAGGAATAGGAGATACACTAGGGTTTCTTGGCATGGCACACATGGGAATGTAAATTTGTTCAACCACTCTGGAAAGCAGTAAAAAGATTAAACATAGAGCTCCCCTATTACCCAGCAATCCTATTCAAATGTCCAGAAACAAGGACATACTAAAGCCACTAGCACAACTATGTTCATTACAGCATTATTTCCTATAGCTAAGATGTAGAACGAATCCAGATGCCCCTCAATAGATGAATGGATCAAGAAGATGTGGTACTTAAACACAATGGAATTCTATGCTGCCTTCAGATACAATGATATTACCCCATTTGTAAGGAAATGGAAAGACTTGGAAAAAAGTCATGCTAAGTGAAGTAAGTCAGACCCAAAGAAATATAGGCTCCATGGTTTCCCTCATTTATAATAATTAGTATACATCTAGAATTCTCATAACAGAGCATCACAATAGCTCAAAAGTTACATATATATGGCCATATAGGATGAGGCTAAGTGAAATGAACTCCAGGATATGGAAACAACAGGTTTATCTTTGTGTTTGCTTCTCTTAATGTACTATGGGAAGCTACTTCTTTTCTCTTTTGTTCTCCCTTATAGTTTATCTCATGTTGTTACTGTATCTGACTTTGTTACCTGGTGTATTGTATCTAAATTAATTTGCTTATTTGGACTAGGGAAGGGAAAAAACAAGATGATTGGGAGGAGGTGGAGGAAGGAAAGTGGGAGAAAAACATGGGAAGGGGTATCAGTGTTAAAGAAGTAATGTACAGGGGCTGGGAGTTTGGCCTAGTGGTTAAAGTGCTTGCCTAGCATGCATGAAGACCCGGGTTCGATTCCTCGGTACCACATACATAGAAAAAAGCCGGAAGTGGTGCTGAGGCTCAAGTGGTAGAGCTCTAGCCTTGAGAAAGTCCAAGAACAGTGCTCAGGCCCTGAGCTCAAGCCCAGGACTGGCAAAAAAAAAAGAAGTAATGTACCTACTACCTGACAATTGTGACTGTAACCCATCTATATATCTCCCCAACAACAAAATACAATTGAAAAAAAGAAGATAGAACAATTACAAACACACAGGTACCTAATGGCAGCGCATGCAATTTTGTAAGACAAACATTTTTAAATCAAAAGAGAGGGAATTTCTCAGGTAAAAACAACAGTTATAGGCTGGGAGTTTGGCCTAGTGGTAGAGTGCTTGCCTAGCATGCACAAAGACCCAGGTTCAATTACTTGGTGCCACATACATAGAAAAAGCTGGAAATGGTGCTGTGGCTCAAATGGTAAAGATCTAGCCTTGAGAAAAGCCCAAGAACAGTGCTCAGGCCCTAAGTTCAAGCTCCACGACTGGCAAAACAAAAACAAAAAACACAACAGTTACAACTTCCGGTACCACATTTTATTTGATGGAGAGACCATTGAGCCCCCAAAAATCAATGAAGAGTTAACTTATATTTTAGATGAAATAGAATAGACACCAACTATTTTATCTAATCAATACAAAATGCAATTTTTTTTATAGGTAGAGTTTTTAATATACATGATAGGTATTGAAATCCATCTAGTCTGTTTTTTTTTTTTTTTTGCCAGTCCTGGGCTTAAGCTCAGGGCCTGAGGACTGTCCTTGGACTTTTCTCAAGGCTAGAGCTCTACCACTTGAGCCTCAGCACCACTTCTGGCTTTTTCTAAGTATGTGGTACCAAGGAATCGAACCCGGGTCTTCATGCATGCTAGGCAAGCACTTTAACCACTAGGCCAAACTCCTGGCCCAAAATGCAAATTTTTTAACATATGGAACAACCACTAGAATCGACTATATATTAGGCCCCTCAAAATCTTAACAAGTTTAAATTACCAGTTTATATTATACATCTTCCCTGACCACAATGGAATAAGGCTAGAAATTAAAAGCACCCTCCACACACACAAACAAATTCATGGCTATTTAACCACATGCTCATAACCATATAGTGCGTCGTTGGATAAATCAATAGAATAATTAATTAGAATATTCTTTGGAGGAAGTTGAAGCACATCAGACAAAACACATTGGATACAACAAGAACTGCACTATAAGAATAAGGCAAATTTATGGCAAAAAACATTTAAAAATGGGAAGATTCCAAATAAGCAACCTAATAATGCCTTTCAAGGACCTACTAATGCAAGACCAAACCAACCTCAAATTTTGTAAAAGAAAAAACAAAGACTTATGCAAAAATGAAAGAATTAGTACATGGCTCTCTGTGAAAACCCCCAAACAAGAAACCAGACAGATGAAAAAAAACAGCAGTGAGTGAGCATTAAAATACAAGTAGAAATTGAATTCGCAATAACTGAAAATTTATATGCTACTGATACAGAAAACTTAGAAAACATTTACAATTTTCTGATCATTTATAACCTATCAAAATTGAACTATGTGAAAAAAACCCAAGAGACCAATGCTAAGTGCTAGATTGAATCAGTCATAATTTCTCCATGAAGAAAAGCTTAGTACACCCAGCCCTACTGCTCTCAAACACTTAATGATGAAGACCTTCCAATTTTATGTGAAGTAGTTCAAAGCACAGAAAAGGAGATATTCTTTCAAACTCCTTTAAAATTCCAGTATTATTTTCTTGAGAATGCAGTATGCCCACTTTATTAGCATACATTGATAGTTGGAGGGGATAGCATCATGATAATTCTATAGCTATGTGATGGAAAGTGACTTCAATAACGTGCTCTTCCTGACAACCTCATCTTAGAATGGTCTTTGCAGAACATCCCGGTGGCCTTAGAAGAAAGCCTGAGATACGCTTGTCCAATAGTCATCCCTCCCGGCTTCACTCTTGAATAAAGTCTAGTGATATGTTGAGTTCGCTTTCTGCCCTTTCTTCATTGTATTTTGAACATAGTATCCTTTTAATTATATTTCCTCCTCCTCCTCCTCCTCCTCCTCCTCCTCCTCCTCCTCTTCTTTTGCTGCTGCTGCTGCTGCTGGTCCTGGGGCTTGAACTCTGTACTTGGATGCTATCCCCAAAACTCCTTTTTGCTCAAGGCTACCACTTGAGCCACAGAACCACTTCTGGCTTTTTCTGCAATTAGTTGGAGAAAATTCTGCCCGATTGACTTGGAATCACAATCTATAGATCTTGAGTAACTAGGATTACAGGCATGAGCTCCAGCGTCTGACCCTTCTCTTCCTTTTAAACAGTACTTGTTGAGTACTCTCTCTCTCTCTCTCTCTCTCTCTCTCTCTCTCTCTCTCTCTCTATATATATATATATATATATATACACACACACATATATACATATATGCATATATATACACATATATACATATATACATGTATAGATATATATATACTCTCTATATATGTAAATATATGTGTGTGTAAAGCTTTCAAAACCAAAGATTTGTATAATACAAAAACTTAATAAGGGCACAAATAAAATTGTGCCCATTTCTTTTCTGATCACAGTTGACTAAAACTGGAAATCATTAACAAAACAAACTTTAGAAATTATACCAGTGTACCAGGTGTGGTGGCAATACCAATGCATGCAGACAGAACGATTTTTCTTTTCTGTCGGTAATTAGCTTGAACTCTGGGCCTGGACACTGTCCCTGAGCTCTTCAATTCAAGGCCTGGGCATTGTCCCTGAGCTCTTCAACTCAAGGCTACCACTCTACCCCTTGAGCCACAGCTCCACTTCCCATTTTCTAGTGATTGGAGATAAGAGCCTCATATTCTTTAGTGGCTGGCTTTGAACCTCGATCCTCAGATCTCAGCTTCCTGAGTATCTAGGATTACAGGCGTGAGCCACTAAGCCTGGCAGAATGATATAGTTTTGAGTGAACAGTATATCTGGCGATGAAGCCAGAAATAAAATATGGAGGTTTTTGTTTGTTTGCTTGTTTTTTCTAGTCCTGGGCCTTGAACTCAGCTCCTGGTCAATGTCCTTGAGAACTTTAGATCAAGGCTAGTGCTCTGCCACTTCAGGCACAGTACCATTTACTGCTTTTTCTGTGTATGTAGTAGTACCAAGGAATCAAACCCAGGGCTTTGTGCATGCTAGGCAAGCACTCTACCATTAAGCCACACTCTCAGCTCCCCAAAGGGAGTATTTTTTAAAAAAACAATAAGATGATTGGGAGAGGGTAAGGGGAGGGAAAGTGGGAGAAAAATACGGGAAGGGGTATCAATGTTCAAGAAGTAATGTCTCCACTACCTGATAAATGTAACTGTAACCTGTCTATGCATCACCCCAACAATAAAATACATTTTTAAAAAAAAGATCTTGCAAAAGCAAGAAAGTTTATAATACTGAGTCCCCACATTAAAAAACAAACAAATAGGGCCAGGAGTTTGCCTAGTGGTGGAGTGCTTGCTTAGTACACACAAAGACCTGGGTTCAATTCCTCAGTATCACATATACAGAAAAAAGCTGGAAAGTGGTGCTATGGCTTAAGTGGTAGAGTGCTAGCCTTGAGGTAAAAGTCCAAGGACAGGGCTCAGGCCCTGAGTTCATGCCCCAGGACTGGCAAAAAATAAAACAAACAAACAAACAACAACAAAACAACAACAAGCCAAGTGCCAGTGTATCATGCTTGTAATCCTAGCTGCTCAGAAGGCTGAGATCTGAGGATCATGGTTAAAGCCAGTCCAGGCACAAAAAGTCTGTGAGACTCTTATTTCCAATTAACCACCAGAAAACCAGAAGTGGTGCCATGGCTGAAGTGGTAGAGTGGTAGCCTTGAGCTGAAGAGCTCAGGGACAACAACCAGGTCCAGAGTTCAAGTTCCACAACTGACAAAAAAAATGAAAAGTAAAGAAAAACAGATATTACATAGTAACAAATTGATGTATAGCATCTCAGGGACTTAAGAAACACAAGAACAAATGAAACCCCAAATTAGTACAAGGAAAGGAATAAAGACTACGGTAGAAGTAAATAGAGACTAGTATAACAAAAGTTCAATGAAACAAAAAAATCGGTTCTTTGAAAAGATAAACAAAATTGGCAAATCAAACCTTTAGCTAAACTAACCTAGAAAAATATAGAAATGGAAACACATATTACAGAAAATACTGTAGAAAAATAGGGGATCATTATGAAAATAGAGGATTATTATGAAACTCCAGAAGCTAATAAAGTGGAAAGCCTAGAAGAACTAGACAGATTTCTGGATGTGTTAAAAGGCAAGCAACTAAACTTCATAATAAATTCTAGAAAATTTATATAACTCAACATCAGTTCTTTTGTCTTACAAGAGAAGAATTCAAACAAGATATGAAGCATAATGAAAATGATAGAAAAGTCTATTAAAGACAAAGTGAACTGGTATCTGTAGCTCATGCCTGTAATCCTAGCCACTCAGGAGGCTGAGATCTGAGGTTCAAAGCCAACCCAGGCAGAAAAGTCTACAAGACTCTTCCCTCTGATTAACCACATAAAAGCTGGAAGTGGTGCTGTGGCTCAAAGTGATAAAGGGATAAGCCTTAAACAAAGAAACCCCTCAGGGAGGGCACTTAGGTGGGGGAGGGGGAGGGGAGCGGAGAAAGGAGGGATGGGGAGGGGGAGAGGAGGGGAAGAGGGAGAGGGAGACTGCAAGAGATTCCTGAGACTTGATTTGGCTAATTTTTAACAATTGAGTAAAAGGAGTGATTTAACTAACACATGTCAGTGCATGCTTAAACTGGGTGGCAGTGTGAAGAGGTTACTGGAGGGCAAAGCTCTGCATGTGTGTCTTGGAGGAGACTGTGCCTGCTCTATGAACCCCTAATTATCAGATCTTGGTGCCAGCTGCCTGGTCCAAAGAACTTCATTACCATTGTTATCAGCACTTTATTTAGTGCTGTTACAGGGGCTTGAACTCAGGGCTAGGTGCTGCTCTCCCTTGTTTTTGTTTTATATTTTTTATGTTCTCCATTTTAACCAAGGCTTCTCTCCTGGTTTTTTGCTTGTTAACGAGAGGTAAGAGTCTTGTGCACATTCCTGCCAGGATGGTTTCTAACTTTAATCCTCAAATCTCAGCTTCCTGTGTAGCTAGGATTATAAACCCAAGCCAGGAGTACTAGGATTTTATCAGCACTCCTATAACACCCTAGAGAGATTTCCATGTCTTGAGGCATTCCTTGCATGAGAATGAGTCTTGTGGGTGGATCCATGGGCAAATCAATGACTCTAATCTTGTCCTGGCAACCAGAGATCCAGCACTTGCTTCCTGCCTCCAATGGATTTGCAGAGTTGATTGAAGCATGGTAATGTGTCATTACTGGAGTCTCTTCTAATTCCCCTGCTGTACACTGGTGCTGTGTATGGGCTGAGTGCCCGGCTGGTCAGGGATCAGTGGACAGCTTCAGGGCTGTAGTCACACGAGAAGTTTCCCTTGTTTGGAAATCTGAAGGTGCTGCGGCACAACCAGTTTCAGAAAACCAGTTTCAGAACCTCTGGGCCAACAGGTTCCAGTGGACTCCACGGCTCCTCACTCAGTGCACCCAGGAAGAAGCTAATGTTCAAGCCTAGGAATGTCTCCCAGATGCATTGGAGAGTGGGGGCTACAAACAGAGCATTGAGCTATGTATGCATGGACAGGTAGACTGGAAGGAACCTGTCACTCTCCTTCCATACCCCACCTAGCAGTGAACTACCCTGTTCACTGCTGTGGAAATCCAGTAATCTGCCTGACCTAAGATCAGACATCTCAGTTTTACCTGGCAGCAAACCTCCAAGAGGCAGCTCCAGAGGCCAAGCAATCCACAGAGCCATAGTCCAGCTTCCTTCTGCTTCAACCTCTCAGTTGTTACATGTTCTACCTACTCCTTTTCCACAACCACCTTTTGTATCCATGTCCCAGCCAGACACAGGCCCGGTGTCCTCAGACTCCCTGCACTGCAGTTGTTCTTTGTTTCGGGTCTCTAGAGTGACTCAGTCTCAGGAAAGTACCCTCCACTCCATGGTTTCTGAGAGTCTAGGAGTGACAGAATGTCTTCCCTCTCCAATGCTAACCTGTCACTGCAGTTTCAAATCTCACCCCTGCCCCCATTGCCCTCCACTGGGTCTAATGCTTGTGGGGAATACAGTTTCTTTTGATGTCATCAGTCTGATGTCATCAGGGTTGCCTGGCTTGCCTTGATGTGATTGTGGCTTCAGCTCTCTCTCCCTTCCCTCTCTGTAGTCACATCTCTGAGGAATGTGTTAGTTTTCCTGGTTAGCCTATCTGTTCCTCCATGTTTGTCAGCACCCCTTTCCTCCTTTCTTGATTCTGGATGTTCTTCCCCTCTTTTATCTCCTCTGATTTTTCTCCTTTTTTTCTGATTAGTCTCATTCAGTTATAAGTTTCTATGCTGCCATCTTGTGGTAGAACTGGAAAATTACCTCTGTAATAAGAGCAAGGAACTGCAATGAAAGGCAAGTTTCCCTGTATGGAATCCTGGGAATGATATTACCTAAGTGAAGTCTCATGCCTGCATACTTTTCTTAGGAACTGAATTTTTATTACATAAAACAGAATGCACATCCTGCAGATAGGCTGCCCTCCCTTCCTCCCCCCCTCCTCCTCCTCTCTCCCCTCCCCTCCTCTTTCCTCCCCTCCCCTCCCCTCCCCTTCCCTTCTCTTCCTTCTTCCATGCTAGCAATGGCACTTAAACTCAGGGCTTTATGATCTTGCATGGCTTCAAGGTAGGAGCTCTACCACATGAGCCACAGCACCACTTCCAGCCCTTTTCTATGTATGTGGTACCGAGGAATTGAACCTGGGTCTTTGTGCATGCTAGGCAGGCACTCTACCACTAGGCCAAACTCCCGCCCCCCCCCCTTTTTTTTTTGCAAGGGTTCTAGTTCATCAACCAGTTTCTGCAAAGCCAAGTGTATTTGCTGGTTAATTGGAGGGAAGAGACTCATAAACTTTTCTACCTGGGTTGGCTTTGGACTGGAATCCTGAGATCTCAGTCTCCTGAGATTACAGGTGTAAACAGATTTTCTAAATGTAGTGGCAAGCAGATTACCAACTGGTAAGACTGATTTCTACTGAGCCCCCTAAAACTAGAAAGTTGTGTTGGATAGGAGGTAGGCACTTCACCTTTCCTCCAGGGCCTGTTGCCTTGGGTAGGGTCCTGGTTCTCAGACTTTTCCTTACAGGCACCCTGGGGGGGGGGATGCGAAGTGGTTGCTGTTGCCTGCTGGATGGGTTCCAGTTGGCTGTGGGTGGGGATGTGGAATGGAGAAGGGGGCGCAGCATAGAGAAGGGGTCAGAGTCTGCTGTTCAAAGTGATCTTTGTGGGCCTGGCAGGCCTAGTAAGCTTTGTGATACACTTTAGGAACAAGTTCAAAGACAATTGCATGCTACTTTTGAAGCACCTTGTTTAACGCATAAGCTAAATGTTGGTAGAAAAAAGATTCATCTTTGCTCTCTGAGATATGGCCATATACTTTATTACAGAGATACAAAACAATGCTGTTTTACTTTATAACTGATAAATATAATTCTCAGATAGTAGGGAATTGAGTCAAAGGGTCAAGGGAAATACTGGGAAATGAAATCTGTTCAGGCCCAGTTTGGTAATACAGTGACTTGGAAAAGGAGGGACGTGTTTCTATTGCAGATGCAAGGTGGAGGCAGAATCTGTGGGAGCAATATTACCATGCTTCATCTAAACACCATGGAGGAATTAAGGAGCTGTTTCTTGGCCCGTGAAAGAATAATAAAAGTAGCACACATAGGTGAGAGGGCAAAGGGCAGAGGTTCTAGTCAGTTAACCAGGAGCGCAGGGCCAGGTGTACTGAGAACAGCCGAGGATATGGTTGGCCAGTGCTGCTCTAGGGAATTGCTCATAATGAAGACTTTAAAAACCAAACCAAAACTGTACTGTTGTCAGCGATTTGAAGACTGCCATGTTCCAAGCCACATTATTATTATTATTATTATTATTATTATTAATGCAGTTATTGAATTTCAGATTTTTCCTTTTTGTCAGTTGTGGGGCTTGGATCCTCGGTACTGTCCCTGATCTCTTTGACTCAAGGCTACTTCCCTACCCCTTGAGCCACAGATCTCAGCCTCCTGAGTAGCTAGGATTACAGGGAGGAGCCACTGAGCCTGGCAAGGGTTTTTTTTTTTTTTTTGGTTGTTTGTTTTTTGCTCAAGGCTGATATTTTACCAGTTGAACACCTTCCCTTCTGGCTTTTTGCTGGCTAATTTGAGATAAGAGTCTCAGGGACTTTACTGCCTGAAGTAGTTTGGATCAGCCACTTCATATCTCAGCCTCCTGAATAGCTAGGGTTACAGGTTGCGCAATGGATACCTGGTAAGAACTGTCTTTGATATATAAATGTTTATGAAGTAATTACCAATATCCTTTCTCCAGTCTTCCTTTATCAAGGAATAATATGCATGTAGAAAAGGTTCACTCAAAGGCTTCATGTGGAATAGAAAAAGGGGGAGAATGCAGTAAAGAATATCTTATAGAGGGCTGGGAGTTTGGCCTAGTGGTAGAGTGCTTGTCTAGCATGCATGAAGACCCGGGTTTGATTCCTCAGTACCACATACATAGAAGAAAGCTGGAAGTGGTGCAATAACTCAAGTGGTAGAGCTCTAGCCTTGAGAAAGCCCAAGGGCAGAGCTCAGGCCCTAAGTTCAAGCCCGGTGCTGGCAAAAAAAAAAAAAAAAAAGAATATCCTATAAAATTAAGAAAAGTAAGGGGAGGTATAGGTTGGAAGGGATGAGTGAGAATATTGAAAGAAGTAACATAGATCAAAATGCATTCTGTTCATAATCTGTTTTGTCTCATAGCAACTCTTTTGTACAACTACTTAACGATAATGATAAAAAAGACTTCATTTACAATCTTTTAAATTAAATCTTTCACATTTGCTTCTGGAATGGTAAACATCATTGCAGTCTTTTGATTGTGTTGTACTTCACAATCGCTTCAAACAGCAAACTTGTTTGCTTTTGGTTTTGATTAGCAGATACCAGAAGTATTATTTTTGTAGGATTTTCACAGGTCCCTGTCTATTACTTTGATATAACCTATGTGTACCCTGTTTGCTGAGCTGGTAAAATACAATGTAATATGCATATTAAATATTTTATCTACTATAGCAGTAGGCACAAAAATGTACGATCATCTCATTAATTGTTATTGACTGTAAAATTAATTAATATTTATCAAACTTTTGGCCATCATAAAGCTCATCCTTCACTTCATTCTTCATGCCTTAAACTTGAAAGTGGACTCTTTAAGCTTTTATACGTATTTTACATATTCTTGCCACGCCACTTCTAGTGGTTAATTGGAGATTAAGAGTCTTACAGTCTTTAGTGCCCGGCCTGGCTTTGAACTGCCATCCTCAGAACTCAGCCTCCTGAGTAGCTAGGATTACAGGTGTGAATCACTGCGCCCAGCTTCTAAGAGACTTTTATCTTCAATTAATCACAGAAAAGCTGGAAGTGGCTCTGTGGCTCAAGTAGTAGAATGCTAACCTTGAGCAAAAGTTGCTCAGGGACAGTGCCCAGACCCAGAGTTCAAACTTTAGGACCTGCAAAAAAAAAGGTTATTTGTATGTGCTGGCACTAGCACACTCTGCCTACTTGAACTCAAGTCTTTGTGGTCTGGCTTAGCATTTTCACCTAAGGCTGGCACTCTACCAACTGAGCCACGGCTCCTGTTGTAAGAGTTTTGTGTTTTGTTTTGAAGTTGTTTGTTTTGTTTTGATTGTAGAGATGGCTTCTGCTAATGCTGCTCCAGAATGGTTACCTTAGAAGAATTTGAGTGCAGCATGTTTCATTTCTTTAATATGTTTAGTTTGCTCTTAGGCTCTGTGTAAGATAGGTTCATTGACCTGAGGTAAAAGAGAGCCCAATCAGCCACCTTCACAAAATATGCTGATGGGGTAGCGTGCCCCTACGGCAGCTCCACAGGTCCCTTTTGAGCAAGTTGTATTCATTCATGCTTTGTCCCAGATGAACAGAGAAAGTTCCTTTTGAATTTCTGGTTTGAGAAGAATTTCCTATAATGCAGTTATAGCAAACAATAGATTTACTATAAGATTATCTTCTTAGGACTGGGGTGTGGCTCAATTGGTAGAGTACCTATCTAACAAGTATGAGGCACAGATCCCAGTGCCACCATGAAGAAGAAAGAAAGAAAGAAAGAAAAAAAGAAAGAAAGAAGAAAGAAAAAGGTGTGAAGAGAGAGACAGAGAGGAGAAGAAGAAGAAGAAGAAGGAGAAGAAGAAGAAGAAGAAGAAGAAGAAGAAGAAGAAGAAGAAGAAGAAGAAGAAGAGGAAGAAGAAGAGGAGGAGGAGGAGGAGGAGGAGGAGGAGGAGGAGGAGGAGGAGGAGGAGGAGGAGGAAAGGAAGGAAGGAGGGAAGGGAAGGGAAGGGAAGGAAGGAAACCAACCTGAAATGTGCCATAACTAGACATCACTGACACACTTACAATCCTGGCTACTCATGAGGCTGAGATCTGGAGGACTGAAGTCTACGGAAGCCTACTCTCAAATAACCAGTACAAAGCAGATTGGCATGACATGTGTGATAGAGCACTAGCTAAGCAAGTCCAAAGCCCACAAAAAATTATATTCTTTTTTGCATCTTTTGTCAGTTAGTCCCACATTCCATGTTTTACTTTAGCATAGGTCTGAACTTAGATTTATTAATTTTAGTAGAGTCATGCACTACTCACAGAAGGAAGGCAGATTATTGATATGGACACAAATTGTTCTTGTACTAATATATAATTATAGATTGTTATATGATCATATATTGAAAATAGCTAAATATACATACGCATCTATGTATTCATAAACATACAAATACATATACAAAGATATACATATATCCAGTGTTGTCATAGTTGAAGAACTAGAAAATGTTATGTCTAGGAATTTTATTTATTTAATTTATTGGGGGAGGGGAGGTGAACTGGAGTTTATATATAAGACCTAGGTGCTATCTCTTAGCTTTTTGCTTAAGGCTGCCATTCTATGCTTTGAGCCACAACTTTAGTTCCAGGTGTTTGCAGATTAATTGGAGATGAAGAGTCTTATGGTCTTTTCTGTCTGGATTAGCTTTAAACCACAATCTTCATATCTCAGCCTCCCGAGTAGCTAGGATTATAGGTATGAGCCATTGACACCTGGCATGTCTAGCAATTAAAAAATATTGATGTTGGCTGAGCACTTTTGTCTCATATCTGTAATCATAGCTCTTTAGGAGGTGGAGGTTGAGATCTGTGAAGCCAACCTGTTATCTCCAATTAACCACCAAACAAAGCTGGAAATGGAGCCATGGTTCAAATGGTAGCACACTAGACTTGAGCAAAAAAGCTCAGAGACAGTGCCTAGGCCCTGACCATGACTGACCCGCCCCCCAAAAATTCAAGACATGCATGAGTCTCTGTCACCAGAACATAAGTATTCTGTTAACTATTTAGTAAGGTGTCATTTTATGTTTTCTGGCAGGAGTGCTCTTGACCAAAGTCAGTGGTAAATAGCTATGGTGCAGGTAATCCAGTTCAGTTAACTTCGCTAACCTCCATCTGTAGGTGCCATTTGTCTTTTAATGAGTACAACAGGAATGATGGCAATGACATTGCAATTTTCCCAGTAAAACAGATTCTACTGTCTATAGAATTCTATAGAATTCACTCATTGCTTCATTTGAGTTCTAGGAATTCTTATATCCAAGGATATAATATAATCATCTTGCTAGGAATTTCAACATCAGTACAGTTAGCTATTCATACTCCACCTTCTAGGGAAACTTATAATTACCTTATAATGAGTCAGTTTGATCACATATATGGATTTTTCCATAGAAGCATCTTCCACAAACCTTTTATCTTTCATTTTTTTCTTTTTGGTGGATCTGAGCCTTGAATTTAAGGTTTTGTACTTGCTTATTATAAGCTCTACCACTTAAGACATGCCAGCCCTTTTCACTTTCATTATATTTTCAGGGTCTGCCCTTTTCCCCTGGGTTGACCCGATCTTAACACTCATAAACTAATCATTTATGCAATCAAATTTGGCCCCAATATTCACTGGACAATAACTCCAAATGGCCCCTTCATAGGACACTGGGCCCCTGATATTTTACGGGACTTAATGTCTGTGAACGCTTGGGCAAATGGAAAAAGTTGTTTATGTACAGATCCCCCTCCCCCTCTCTTTCTCTTTCTTTATCAGCCTCTCTGCTTGTGCCCTTGAAAAGTTGAGACACAGGGGGATATCGCCACACCCTTCTAGGTTCACTCTTAAGGCTAGCTGTCCTGGCTTAAAATTCCATTAGATCAGATTAACTACATAAACTTTCTTTGCCTTAACAAGCTAACAGCTAACAGCTCTATTTCTCTCTGGGCCCCTTCACTATAAAATGCCCCAATTTCTTATAGTTCTTGTCACCTGACAGACAAATAAAGCTGACTAATTGGTGTTCTAGACCTTTCACTTCTTTTTATGTTCAGCCAATTCACTTTTCGATTCTACCACACTGGATCTCTGTCACTGCCCCCAGCTCTGGAAAGGTCTTGGTGGGCATCTGTGCCTTACCTCTCAGCATGCCATCATCACAACCTCTGGGCTTTGCAGTCATTCTAGATCACCCCCCCCCCACACACAGGTCCTGAAGATTAACACCCACCTAAAAAAAGACAAAGGTCATATGTTGGATTTTTCTTTTCTTTTCTTTTCTTTTTTTCCTTTTCTTTTTGTCAGTCATGGGGCTTGAACTCCGGGCCTGGGCACTGTCCCTGAGCCCTTCAGCTCAAGCTACTGCCCTGCCCCTTGAGTCACTGTGCCACTTCCAGTTATCTGGTGGTTAATTAGAGGTAAGACTCTCACAGACTTTAGTGCCTGGTCTGGCTTTAAACTGTGATCCCCAGATCTCAGCCTCCTGAAAGGATTACAGGCGTGAGCCACGGGCACCTTGCATCATGTTGGACTTTTCTATAGCCCCCACTTCCACCAAGATTACTCCTCCACCCTTTTAGATGTTCAAAGGTTAATTTTGCCGTTCTTGTTGTCAATGTTTAAGCATGTTAAATTCTCCTTGTTGTTGGCTAGTTCTTAAGTTTTGTCTTGTGTTTTGTATATTGCCCATCTGTCTAGCATTGGCCATGTGGTAGATAATACAAAATTGGGTTTAACAGGTGCCATCTTGACAATGTGGTAGATGAAGGGGCGGAGATGTGAAAAATAGTCTACTGGACCTTGTCAGACCTATGCCATGAACTCAGAAGACTCTTTGAACAAGCACCCCATGCCTCTGCCCCTTGACCATGATTTTGTTTATCCCCCAAGCAGCTCAGCCATTATTTTGCATCATGTTTCATGTTTCCTGATTCCTCAGTTAACCATAGCTTCCCTCTTTAGCTCTCCATTAAACTTGATCTGGTTTGTTAAGATTGTGTTTCTGCTTTTTTTTTTTTTTTTGTGAGTCATGGGCTTGAACTCTGGGCCTGGGCATTGTCCCTGAGCTTTTCAGTTTGAGGCTACTGTCCTATCCCTGCAGCCACAGCTCCACTTCCAGTTTTCTGGTGGTTAATTGGAAATAAGAGTCTCATGGTTTTTAGTGCCCAGGCTGGCTTTGAACCAAGATCCTCAGTAGCTAGAATTACAGGCGTGAGCTACCATGCCCGGCTGCTCTGCTCTTTCTTTACTATTCTTATAACTCCATTTCCTAACAGTAGAAAGTGTATTTGAGGAAAAAGTGTTTAAGTCAATTATTCAAAAGTCAATGTGTCTTGTTAACAAAGATGTTTAAATATATTCTGTTCTTGGCTGTGTAATGTTTGTTTGTTGATAAAAATGTTTGTTTTTAAGTTTTTCTTTTTTTCTGGTATTGACCACATGGTTCCATTATGTTGGGCAAAATAATGTCATTTTGCTACTGGAATTCCAGAAAATTTACACACAGATGATTTTCTTTTCTTTTTTAACCCCCTCTCAATCTAAGTGTGCCTTAAAATTGTGCACAAGTGTATGTACCCAAGTGTATGTGTGTGTATGTGTGTGTATGTGTGTGTATGTGTAAACATGTTCAAAATAATTTCTTTTTTTCTCTTTCTTTCTTACTTTTTTTTTTTGGCCAGTCCTGGGCTTGAGCTCAGGCCTGAGCACTGTCCTTGGACTTTCTCAAGGCTAGAGCTCTACTACTTGAGTCTCAGCACCACTTCCGGCTATTTTTCTATGTATGTGGTACCGAGGAATCGAACCCGGGTCTTCGTGGATGCTAGGCAAGCACTCTACCACTAGGCAAAACTCCCAGCCCCTCTTTCTTACTTTTTAAAAAATAACAGTCCTGGGGCTTGAACTCAGAGCCTGGGCTTTGTCCTTGAGCTAACTCAGAGCCTGAGCACTGTCCTTGAGCTTTCTCAAGGCTAGTTGTCTGCCACTTGAGCCACAGCTCCACTTCTGGCATTTTCCATGTATGTGGTACTGCGGGCCTTCGTGCATACTAGGCAAGCCCTCTATCACTAGGCTAAACTCCTGGCCTAAGTAATTTCATTGTAATACATACAACTGTCACCATGGTGTCAAAATTATTTGCCTTTTGACTATAATTGTAGCTAATGTACACCTTGTGTTAATTATCAAGTGGGCTGCTTGTTAAAAAAAATCTTCATCAATAAAAACTGTAATGTGGTTCAAAGTCTACCAAACTGCTCTGTCCCTACAGTCTAATTGTGGGTGGAGTTATAGTTAAAGATAAAAAGTGGGCAGTTTCAAAGAAGCAATTGAAGCACCTAAGGAGCAAGAAAAAGTTAACTCTAAAACAATTAGAAGGACAGAAATAACAAAAATAAAATCAGAAATATCAGAGATTGAAATACGATCTACTATACATAAAATTAATAAATCAAAAACTTGGTTCTTTGAAAGAGTCAACAAAATCCACAGACCCCTGACAAGATTAATCAAAAAAAGGAGAGGAGAGACTCAAATAAACAAGATTAGAGACCCCACTGGAACACTCATGACTGACATTCAAGAAATTCAGTCCATTATGAATAAGTACTTCCAGGGCCTATATTCAAAGAAACAGGAAAATTTAGTAGAAATGGATGATTTCTTAAATAAATATAGGCTACCACATTGAACCAAGAAGTGATAAGTCAACTGAACAAACCAATTCCATACAATGAGATTGCAGAAGCAATCAGAGACATGCCAACCAAAAAGAGCTCAGGTCCAGACAATTTCACTATGGAATTCTATAAAACCTTTAAAGATGAATTAATACCTATACTCTTGAAACTCTACTGAGAAATAGAAGCAGAAGGAATCATACCAAACTCATTCTATGAAGCTAATGTCACAATCATCACCAAACCAGGGAAAGACCCAACAAAAAAAAGAACTACAAACTAATCTCTCTAATGAACATAGTTGCAAAGCTCCTCAAGAAAATACTAGCTAAAAGAATCCAGAAACAAATTTAAAAAATTATACACTATGATCAAATAGGCCTTCATCTGAACCACAGATGAAAGGCTAGTTTAACATTAGCAATTCAATTAATGTAATATATCATATCAATAGAGCTGAGGTTAAGAATCATATGATAACTTCTCTGGATGCCGAGAAGACATTTAACAAAATACAACATCATTCATGTTGAAAGCATAGGAATAGGAGGTACATTCCTTAAAATAATTAAAGCCATATATGACAAACTTACAGCCAGTATTATACTAAATGGAGAAAGACTGTAACCATTTACCTTAAAATCAGGAACTAGGCAGGGATGCCCACTCTCTCCACTTCTCTTCAATATAGTGCTGGAATCCTTAGTCAGAGCAATAAGGTAAGAGAAGGACATCAAAGTCATTCACATAGGGAAAGAAGAAATTAAACTATCCTTATTCACAGATGACATGATCCTATACTTGAACAACCCAATAAACTCCACTCCCAAACTCCTAGAACTAATAAACCACTTTAGCAAAGTGGCAGCTTACAAAATCAACCTTTAAAAGTGACTAGCCTTTTTGTACACCAACAATACACAAACAGAAGGTGCAATCAAGAAAATGATCCCATTTGCAATAGCTCCCAAAAGAATAAAATACTTGGGACTTAATGAGGTAAAGGAATTATTTAATGAAAACTACAAAAGCCTAAAGAAAGAAATCAAAGAGGATACCAGGAAATGGAAAGACATCCCATGCTCATGGATAGGGAGAACCAATATAGTGAAAATGTCATACTGCCAAAATTGATATACACTTTCAATGCAACTCCCATCAAAATCTCAAAGACATTCTTTATTGAAATAGAGGTGTAATACAAAGATTCACTTGGAACAACAAAAGACCTAGGAAGGCCCAAAACAATTCTAGACAAAAAGAGCAATGCCAGACTTCAAACTCTACTATAGAGCCATAATAACAAAAACGGCATGGTATTGGCACAAAAAAGACCAGAAGATCAATGGAACAGGATAGAAGATCGAGAAAAAAAATCACATAGTAGTCAACTTATATTCGACAAAGGAGCCAGAGATATACAGTGGTACAAACACAGCCTATTCAATTAGTGACGCTGGCAAAACTGGACAGCTACATGCAGAAAACTAAAAATTGATCCTAGCCTGTCGCCATGCAGAAATTAACTCGAAATGGATTAAAGACCTCAATATCAGACCTGAAACCCTGAACCTGCTGCATGATAGAGTAAGAGAGACACTGGAACTCATAGGCACAGGCAAAAACTTCCTGAACAGAGTCCCAGGATCACAACAGATTGGAGAGAGACTCGACAAATGGGACTACCTAAAAATAAAAAGTTTCTGCACAGACAAAGGCATAGCTACTAAAGTAGAAAGACAGCCAACCAACTGGGAAAAGAAATTTACCAATAATACTTCAGACAAATGCTTAATATCCAATATCTACAGGGAACTCAAGAAACTAATCTCCACCAAACCCAACAAACCGATCACTAAATGGGCAAGGGAACTAAAGAGAGACTTATCAAAAGATGAGATTAAAATGGCAGAAAAACATATGAGAAAATGCTCATCATCCATGGTCATAAAAGAAATGAAAATAAAACAACCCTAAGATACCATCTTGAACTCAGACAACGACAAATGTTTGTGGGGTTATGGAGAAAGAGGAACCCTACTGTACTGCTAGTGAGAATGTAAATCAGTTCAGCCACTCTGGAAGGCTGTGTGGGGGTTTCTTAGAAAACTGAAAATATGATCCCATCATACCACTCCTGGGCATATATACTGAACATCATAACCCAGGATATGATAAGGACACCTGCTCAGCTATGTTTATTTCTGTACTATTCACAATAGCCAAGCAATGGAAACAGCCCAATGCCCCACTAGAGATGAATGGATAAAAAATGTGGTATATATGTACACACAACGGAATTCTACATAGCTACCAGACAAGATAAAATAATGGTATTTTCTGGGAAGTGGATGAAACTAGAGCGAATCATGTTGAGTGAGATCAAAGGCGCATGGTCTCCTTGATAGGTGGATATTAGATCCAAACAGTATAAGAGCAATGACTCAATATTTGGGTACAAGGTTATGGACATGGTCTGGAGATATAAACATACCTACATAAACATGAAAATCTATGATGGGATATAAACTCTATAGACATATTGCTTTATTACATAGATTAGTATGTATCTATGACATACAAACCCTCAGCTTAACTTTAACTGTATTCTAAAATCAATGTGCCAGTAATTTCATATAGAGATTCCCTTCTTGAATACTTTTTCATTAAACATGACATTTGAAATATGATGTAAAAAATAAAAATAATTGATTACATAGATGTAAAAAAAGTGGGCAGTTTTAAACTCAAATAGCAAAGGAGCTCATCATATTTGGGTTCAAGTAAATATGTCTCAAAATTAATCCAAAACACAACTTAGGGAGAAAACAGTGAGGAAATGTAAAAAGGGAAAATTAGTTTAAAAAGGCCTTGGAAAAGGAGTTGAAGAAACAAAAAAAATGATTTCCTTTCAATGAAAAAGGATTTAAAAAGCAAAAATTGTCTAAGAAACCCCAAAAGATTTGAGTATATAGCAGATGTCATGTCTTAAAAGATCGAGCTTACAGCTGGGCATTTGGCCTAGTGGTAGAGTGCTTGCCTGGCAGGCATGAAGAAGACCCTGATTTGATTCCTTGGTACCACATATGTAGAAAAGGCCGGAAGTGGTGCTGTGGCGCAAGTGGTAGAGCTCTAGCCTTAAGAAAGACCAAGGACAGTGCTCAGGCCCTGAGCTAAAAAGCCAAGGATGGAAAAAAAATAAAAGAGCTTGAAGTAAAGTTGGTATGTAATTTAATGGGCTATGGTTTAAAGAAGGTCAAGATTAATACATGTAAAATCATCATGTCATTTTTATGTCCATCTATAGTATTGTTTGTGAAATTTTTAATAAGCCACCTTGGATATGGATCTGACAATGGCTTATTTTATTTTATTTTTTTAATTTTTATTTTTTATTGTCAGGGTAATGTATAGAAGGGTTACAGTTACATTCTCCAGGTAGTAGGTACATTACTTCTCACACATTGATACCCCCTTCTCATGTTTTTGTTCCCATTTCCCTCCCCTCACCCTCTCCCCCTTCCCTTTACTATTTCAAATAAACAAATAAACATATATATATATATAATATACCAGGCAACAAAGTCAGATACAGTAAATATAAGATTAACCAAAGGACAACAAAAGAGAAGAGAAATAACATAGTATCACTGTAACTTTATTTAGTGCCATCACACTCAAGGATTGAGTCTTAACAAGTCATCCCCAAACTACTGATTGGAAATTTTCTCTCTCCTTTTGTATAGATTCAACTTTCTTACCCCTGAGCAGAAATCTGATCTCCCAGAATTTTTCATACCCCTGAGTAGAAAAATTCTGACCTCCCAGAATTTTTTTTTTTGGTGGGCCATGGGGCTTGAACTCTGGGCACTGGACCCTGTCCCTGAGTGGCACTGACAAAATACCTGAGCATGAATAGCTTCATACATATGTGTATAAATATTCAAGTGAATGGAAAAAGTTATTTTAGTATCAGTAAGGTTATTTATGGATGGGAGAGTATAAGTGTTAGGTAAAGGAAAAATTTCTCTCTCCTTTTTTAATTCATGAGGCATTTATTTGAATAAAAATTGAATATGATATCCATTTAACCTATGCAGGAAGATTATATTTATTTTATAAAATTTGAAGTTAGTATATGTTTATTTTTATATTTTGCTAGTCCTGGCGTTTGAACTCAGACCCTGGGCAACAATGGTTTATTTTAATTTTCAATAGTATCCTAAAGTGCTATATTCCATTAATCAATGGCTATTTTAAAATTTTATCGCATCTACTGTCATTGCAGATTTTACCATCTGCAGTATTTAGCCAGGCACACACAAAAAATAACTGTGACATGTATTTGTTGGTTAACAAGTTACAGGTAAGCTCTGCCTGTTGTTTCTATTGGTCTCCTCATTACTTTCATTGGGAATGAAAAGGGTTTTTGTGGCAAAGACTCCTTTGATATGAGGATTACAGTTCAAAGCTAGTCTGAGCAGAAAAATCCCTCTGATACTCCATGTCCCATCTAACCAGCAAAGAGCCAAGCTAAAAGCATGACTCAAGAGGCTCTTATCTCTAAGATACTAGCCAAATGCTGGAAGTGGAGTTGTGGCTAAAAGTAGAATGCTAGCCGAGAGCAGAAGTGCTCAGGCAGTGTCCAGGCCTTGAGTTCAAACTCCATGAATGACAAAAGGAGATGTCAACTGGGACAAGCCACCCCAATAATGAACTCCAGACCTCCAACCCAGACCTGGAGGAATTGGGGAGAGTAAGGAGAGATGGTATTATCACATATGAAACGAATTCACTTTACACTTGCTCTTTCAAAATTGATCAGCCAGGAGATCAAGAGAAATAGTCAATAAGCTTGTCCATCTACTGTCCACATCTGTCTGCTGGGTAATGGGGCAGGAACTGACACCCTTGCCCATCATCTGTGATAGTGGGTAGTAAAAGCTAAGGTTGTCAAATGGGGCAGGGGGTATTAGTTTAAACATCCCACCCCCCTGTATCTGCTCAAAGCCCTAATTGGCAGTGCTTTGGGGCTGGCACCAATCACATACATTCAGGAAAAAAAGTTTATGAACCTGAGATCATGTCCCTATTGAGAGTTGTCTAGGCCTACACAGGTAACTCGGGCATTGTGAGGGTCATGAGAGATCAGGTTTCCCAGACAGCCAGAAAAAGCAGAGATGTGGCTCAAGCAGGAGAGCATCAGCCTTAAACAAAAAGCTAAATAAGGGTGCAAGGCGCTGAGTTTAAGCTCCCAGTACTGGCAAACAAAATAAAACAAAACAAAAAGCAAACAACAACAAAATGGGCCTGGAGTTTGGCCAAGTGGTTGAATGCTAGCATGCATGAAGACCTG
The DNA here is from genome assembly GCF_031878675.1 of Megascapheus bottae. Taxonomy (NCBI): domain Eukaryota; kingdom Metazoa; phylum Chordata; class Mammalia; order Rodentia; family Geomyidae; genus Megascapheus; species Megascapheus bottae. The sequence goes on from NC_143535.1 coordinate 22,385,816, forward strand.
GATTCAATTCCTCAGTACCACACACACAGAAAAAGTTGGAAATGGTGTTGTGGCACAAGTGGTAGAGTTCTAGCCTTGAGGAAGCCCACGGAAAGTGCTCAGGCTTGGAGTTCAAGCACCAGGACTGGCAACAAAACCCCTCAAACAACCCCAAAAATAAAATCCATGAATATCATGTCCAAAGCATGTAGTTATACTGTGCTGTTAAAGTTGTTTCTTGCCACTATTCTTCCATCTGCTCTTCTTGTCTTTCTTGGAATGCCTGGCCACATCCTGCTTAATCTCCCTCGTGCTGGCTGTTCTTTCTGCTTGGGCAGTCTTTCTTTCCTTGGGTGGCAATATGCATGGCTAACTTCCACCCTGTTCAGATCTTCACTCAGGGAACTTTTAAGTAGGGCAACCTCTCTGCATACCCCTTCCACAGAACTTCCGATCCTTCTTTTATCAATGTTTTTCTTGTTTGTTTGTATTTGTTTTTGTTTTGTTTTACTGTAGAGTTTACGAATTTTAAATATGCTCTACAGTTTACGTATCGTTATATTAAACGAATCATTATGTTAAATTCCCCAGCCAGTACTGGAGTTTGAACTCAGTCTTGCCCCCTCACTTGGCTTTTCTGCTTAAAGCTGGTGCTCCACTACTTGAACCACAACTCCACTTCTGGCTCTTTGGTGGTTAATTGGAGATAATAAATGTCTTTTGGCTTTGTCTGTTCTGGCTGTCTTCAAACAGATCCTCAGATCTCAACCTCTTGAGTAGCTGGGATTACAAGTATGAACCACCTGTGCTCCAAGACTATCCTGATGTTTAAATGTTTCAGAGATTCTGCTATTGGTTGTCAGAATGACAAGGCTGCAGGAATGAATGCAGGTGAGTGTGTTTGAGGTGTCTTCTACAGGGAAAAGTGTTGACCATAGACTGAATGCTTTTATGCTCTTGGAACCATGGAAACAGCAGGAAGATCCAATGTCCATGAACAGTGAATGTAGACTTTTATTTGAGGCAAAGAATAGAAGTGGGAGATAGATTCACTCACAAATCAACTTTTCAAACTTTTGAAGGTTAGGAGGCTATAGACATTGAGTAAAAAAAAAAGTGAGTTGGAGGGACAGACTAATGAGGAAGAAGAATATTCATGTATTCTCTTTATAAAGAAGATGTTATCTAAGCTGGATGTGGTGGCTCACGCCTGTAATCCTAGCTACTCAGGAGGCTGAGATCTGAGAATTACGTTTCAAAGCCAGCCTGGGCACTAAAGTCTGTGAGACTCTTATCTCTAATTAACCACCAGAAAACTGGAAGTGGTGCTGAGGCTCAAGGGGCAGGGCAGTAGCCTTGAGCTGAAGAACTCAGGGACAGTGCCTAGGCCCAGAGTTCAAGTCCCATGACTGAAAAAAAAAAAAAGATGTTATCTGGTGGCCACTGTCATACTCTTAGATCCAGGATTCTGATTCCAAGCCAGCCTGCGTAGCAAAGTCCAGAAAGCTCTTATCTTCAGTTAACTAGCAGAAAGCAGGTGTGGCTTAAATGGTTTAGTACCAGTCTGAATGAAAAAGCTAAAGAACAGTACTTGTGACCTGAGTTTAAGGCCTAGTAGTGGCAGAGACAGCAACAACAACGAATTAGCAATACTTAGGGGTGATTTGTAGTGAGGGGAGTGCATAGATGTGAGTGAGGCTGTACAAGATGGAGTAATGTCACACTGACACTATCCACACGTCTTGTAGATGAGCTTTTTCTCTGGTTAAACCAATGGTTTTCGTTGTATTCATTCTATTCATCAAGCAATTCTGTCTTAGCAATAGAGAGAAGGTATTGCTTTGAGAGGGCATATTTGCTAGTTTCCCAATGGCCCATTGCTCTGTCTGGCCCTGTGTTCAGAACTGTGCTACCCAAAGTCCCACCTCATCACCTCTGATTCTGGCAAGCTTTATACCTATTTGTTTTTGCCTGTTTTACTACTTGACTAAATACTTGCTTACTGTTAGAAAAAGAAACCTTTCCTACCAAACTGCATGTTTTTAAGAATTAAAATTTCATATAGTTCCTGTTAGCTTCATATGCTTAATTAAATACAGTATACTCTTTTTTCTCTGTCTGGTGCTGGGTTTGAACTCAAGAGCCTTAGTGTTGCTCAGCAGAAACTTTACTACTTGAGGTATATCCCCAATGGAAGAATAAATTTAGTTAAAAAATCTAAATTTTCATGATATAAGCCAGACTCAAAGGAACATAGGCCCAATGGTTTCCCTCATTTGTCATAATTAGTATAAACCTTGAACTCTCCTAGCAGAGGTTTACAGTAGGGCAAAACCTAAATACATAAGGCCATATAGTATGACACTAAATGAAAGGACCTCCAAGATACAGAAACAAGAGCCATTAATGTGTGACTGTTGTTCTTAACCTACTATGTTATTTCTTATCTTTTTTGTTGTCTCTTGGTTATCTCATATTGTTACAGAATCTTACCTTGTTATCTGATATATTGTATATATGTTTATTTGCAATAGGATAGGGAAGGGGGAAAACAAGATGAGGGGAGTGGGTGGGGGAGGGAAATGGGGACAAAAACATGACAAGGGGTAGCAATGATTGTTAAGTAATGCACCTTCTATCTGGCGAATATAATGTAACCCTTCCATTAATTACAATAAAAATATATTTAAAAAAATCTAAAATTTCAGGTTATTTCCATCTTGCAGTGGAAGGCATGGCTGGTTTGGGGAGCTGAGACAAAATGTTAGATTGGTTCAAAAATCTCAGCTATAGAAAATTTTCTAGTTCCTCACAATCATAGTTGAGGGAGAGATGGGGAGAACTACAGTTTCAGGCCTAAGATGTAGAGTGACTCAGCAGGTCTTCTTTGATTGGTTGGTTATTCTAGGCCTCATTCTAGGCCATAGGAGGGACCAATCAGAACATAGCTCAGAGTATAAAATCCCTAGACACACAGCAACTGAGTCCCACACAATGGACTGGGAGAGTAGTCCGTACAGAGCAGAGGCTGTGACTGGGGTGGTTCTCTGAATAAAGTTCTTTGCACTCTTTCTCCATTTCCCAGGACTTAATTCCTGAGATAGCCCTGCATAGGATACAGGTGACAGAGCTGGCAGTCTGGAGCTGCACTACTGGCTGGCGTGGTCTGCTGCTGAGCTACAATACTACACTGGTTTTGCCTGCTATAGAGCAACAATCCCAGTGGTTGCTGCTAATTAGGGAGCCAGAAACTTGAGCAATAGCAGAAGAAAATTCTGTATCATAGATTTATCCCCCCCTTTTTGTCAGTTGTGGGGCTTAAACTCTGGGCCCAGGTGCTGACCCTGAGCTCTTTAGCTCAAGGCTAGTGTTCTACCTCTGGAGCCACAGCACTATTTCTGGTTTTCTGGTGGTTAATTGGAGATGAGTCTCATGGACTTTTGTGCCGGGGCTGGCTTTGAACGGAGATCCTCAGATCTCAGCTAGGATTACAGGTGTGAGCGACGGGTACCTTGCAGATTCGTTCCCTTTTGTCAGCACTGAGGTTTGAACTCCAAGCCTGGTACTTGTTGGCTTTCTCAGTGGTGCTCTGCCACTGAAGTCATTCATGCCTGTTCTCTAATATTTTGCTGGTTGTTTTGGAGACAGAGCCTCATAGAGTTTTCTGACAAGTCTTGGCTTCCAATTACAATCTTTCTAATTTCAACCTCCTGAGGACCTAGGATTATAGGCACAAACCAACCTCCAGCACTTTTTGCTGTATTTTTCCAAGTAAGGCCTTGCTTTTGCACAGGCTGTCTTGAACTTCCTTTTATTTGAGGGAGTAGGGAAGCACCTGCACTGGGCTTGATCTCTGGGTATTGCACTCTCTCCTGACCTTTTCTCATTATAGTACTTGAACCATACCTCTACTTCCAGCTTTTTGCTGGTTAATTGGAGACAGGAAATAGGGCTTTTTTTTTTTCAGTTTGGGCTGGCTCTAGATCTCCATTCTTAGATATCAGCCTCTTGAGCAGCTAGGATTATAGATGTGAATCATTAGTGCCTGATACACCTCGCATTTTAAATTTATTGAGATGGGGGTCTTATGAACTTTTTACTGGTAAAAAGTTGGTTGGCTTCCAACCAAGACTTCAGAGCTCAGATCAGATTGGGGAAAGTGTGTGTGTGTGTGTGTGTGTGTGTGTGTGTGTGTGTGAATGTGTACAGGTGTGTGTGTTGGTCTTGGGGTGGGGTTGGGGTAGAACTTAGGGCCTGGGTACTCTTCCTGAGTTTCCTGAGTTGTTTTGTTTGTTGTTTTGGCCAGTCCTGGAGCTTGAAGACAGGGCCTGGGCTCTGTTCTTGAGCCTCTCTGTGCTCAAGACTAGCCCTCTACCACTTGAGTTACACCTCTACTTCAAGTTTTCTGATGCTTAATTGGAGATAAGAATCTCACAGACTTCCTGTCTGAGCTGGCTTCAAATCACAATCCTCAGATCTCAGCCTCCTGAGTAGCTAGGATTAGAGGCACATAGCAGGTTAAGGTTTTAAAACAATGCAATAGGAGGATTAGTCTAGAAATCTTGATGTTAAAACTTTTTTTTATTGCCTCTCTGGAATTTCTTTAAGCAAAATCTGAATTTTCTTTCAGGAGTTTGTGATCGTTACATAGAATAGATTTTACCCAAATAATCCATGATGTCCCCTGGAACATAATTGTTTTGCCTACAATACTCATCCTTTCAAAAATTAGGATTTTATCTAGACCATTTTTTCTCTCCAAGGAATGACATTTGAGCTCAATTTCTTGAGCTTTCCTCAGCTGGAGTTCCTGTCTGGAGCTCTCCCACTTGAGTCAGACCTCAAACCAGGCCTTTTGTAAGTTATTTTACAGACAGAATCATTTGGATTTTCTTGCCTAGGCTGGCTTCAAACTTTGATCCTCTGGATTTTTGTCTCCTAAGTTGCTTGTGATTGCATGTGTGAACCACAGAACTGAAACTACCGGGAGTCAGGGCTAGAATAAGGCTAGAGGAAAAGAAGGACAGAATGTTTCGGTCCACAGACACATCGTGCTACACCTGTAAGAAGCACTCTGAGCTATACATTATGTTTACAATTCTTTAAATTATTATTCTTTAATTCTTTAAATTCTTTAAATTATTTCTTTTCTTCGAAATCTAAATTATTTTAAAAGGTTTCCTTGTTTGCTCCCCAGAGTGGCAGGTGCCTTTAACACATACTTCCCTATGTAGCAAGGTGGGGAGGGAGAGACTTTATTCAGAGTATGCTAGGAGTAGAGGACACAGGCTTACTATTTCTGCACTTGTCTGTATTCCACGTGCAGGAAAAGACTTTGCAAAACTAGGAATGCCTCTCTGCAGCTCAGGAGGAGATCTCCCGTGGGGTCCACCCTTCTCAGGAAACATGGGGCTGGCAGGAAACCTGCTCCAGGCGAGGCCCCGCCCTGCTGCAGTCAACTCCCCCGAGTCCTCCGCCCTAATCTCCCGAGCTCGGGGCCCCGCCCCTGCTTAGGCGTGGTCTGAAGCTGCAGCCAATGAGCGCCAGCGGGGCCCAGAGCGGGCCGGGCGGACCGAGTCACGGTTGCCGGAGCGACCGGCGCGCCGCCCCGCCCCGCCCCGCAACTCCGGGGCTCCAGGGTGCGCGGAACAGGGCCGGAGTGGAAGCGCAGACCCTGGGTCATCTGCGCCCAGCGAAGCGCGATGACCACGTGGAGCCTCCGGCGGAGGCCAAGCCGCACACTCGGACTCCTACTGCTGGTTATCCTGAGCTTTCTGGTGCTCCGCAGGTGAGGGAGAGCCCCGTCCACAACCTCCTGGGTCCCTTGCACGCACCCCGGCTCTGCACACCTCTCGTTCTCAAGGTGCCAAGCCTGAACTCCCACTGGAAATGGTCCCAGCCTCCTCTTTCTTGGAACTCGCCAACATCCAAGAGTCCTTTTGCACCTCAGGCACTTTGATCCTACCTGGAGATCTAGGACGCTGGGTGACACACCGAGCAGGTGTTGTCCTCAGACTCTCCAGGCACCTGTCAACTGAATTTCCCACTCCAACACACCTGTGATGCTGAGCTCTGCCGCAGTTCGACACCTTCAGTCTTAGGGGAGGTTGGCAGAACATTCCTCCCATCACTGTCCTCTGCCTAACCCCTTTCTGATATTCTCCAGTGCCCCCGCATTTCCTCCAGATTTGGCCAGGAGGTTTCCTGTTTATGGTGCAATATTTAGTGAGCCTCGCACAGTCATAAAGTCTCTGCCCAGGAGTGTCCTAGATCCTAGGGCCTGATTTGGTTGCACCAGATTAGTACTGATAAATGAGTCTTTCCCTTTTACCCCTTTCCACATTACCAGCTTACTCCTCCTCCCTTCCACCCCACTTTCGAACTAATTGTTGATAGCTAGAGATGGAGTTCATGGATAGAATGCTATCTATCTGGGTGCTCAACTCCAGGATTTTTCTAGACAGAGCCTATCTATAGGAGTTTACAGCCCTGACTATCTTTCAGGTCGATTCCTGGTGCTTTCCATATTCAAAACGTCCCTTGTTGCTGGGAGGCAGACCAGCAGCATGGCTTGGTTTGGCAATGGAATTGCCGAGCTGAAGCTGAGCCTTGGGAGCTGGTGGCAGGGCTATCATCTCTGTTTTGTCTTTGACTTTTTTCTTTTTTTCTATCCATTACTTCACCTTTCTGAGAGACAGGTTTTGTTTTTTTTTAATGGAGACAATAATTTTAAGATTTGCTTGCTTTTTTATATTTTTCCATATGAGCACATTTGGAGACTACACCTTTTCCTGATTTACATTACTTGTTCTTTTTGTGTGTGTGTGTGATCATGGGGCTTGAACTCAGCCTGGGTGCTGATCCTGAGCTCTTCAGCTCAAGGCTACCACCCTACTTCCCATTTTCCAGGGGTTAATTGGAGATAAGAGTCTCTGGTCCTTTTGTTCCCCGGGCTAGCTTTGAGCCTTGATCCTCAGATCTCAGCCTCCTGAGTAACAAGGATTACAGACATGAGCCACCGCAACCAGCTACATTACTTGTTTTTGAGATGAGAATGCTGTAATATTTATGGGAGGAGAAAGTGGATCTTTTCTTACTCTTAGCAAACCTAATGAGGCACCTCACTTCTCTGGTTGTTACAAGACTTTTCTCATCAAGATAGTTCTGGAGCTTGTAGGATCTTCAGCCTCTCAAGAGGCTGATGTAACCCCCTGGAAGAATCATTCAGGTCCGAGCAGCAGGAACATCTTTCAACACAAGGTGCTAAGGAGCCTGGGCTCCAGAGATCTGCAGGTAGCCTGCTGTTTGCTTGTCCTTGATCAGGGATACAGCTGTCCATGCACTGGTCCCAGACAGGTCACAGTAAGGGACAGCATTGAAGACTTGAGACTAGTCGGGCAGCACACCTTAGTAGGCCTCAGGAAAAGGTATGAAGCAGAGGCTGTTTGTTGTTAGTTTCTCAGGTCAATGTGGGATAGTAGGCTGGGCTGTGAAGAAGCCTGACTTTCTGGGAGGTGAGTTAACTGTGCCTCTATCCAGGTGGATTGTCCACAGTTGGAGTCAGACTAAGGCCTGTGGACCTGCTTAGAAATGGCAACAAGGGGGCTAGGAGTTTGGCCTAGTGGTAGAGAGCTTGTCTAGCATGCACGAAGATCTGTATTCTATTCCTCAGTACCACATACACAGAAAAAGTTGGAAATGATGCTGTGGTTCAAGTGGCAGAGTGCTAGCCTTGAGAAAAGCCCAAGGACAGTGCTCAGGCCCTGAGTTCAAGCCTCAAGACTAGCAAAAAAAGAAAAAAAGAAATGGCAAGAAGGCATTCATATCTTCTACTCAAGCCTGGAAATTTGAACTGCTTGGGAAAGCTGATGTTTCTGCTACTCTTTCTGTGTCAGCAGTTGAGAGAATGGCTAGAGAATCAAGTTCAGGGCCATCTCTTAGGATCTTCAGAATATCTGTCTTTCATTACCTCATGATTATATATCATCCTCATCACACTTTCTGTTGAACTTCTATTTGACCTGGGCTGGACAGCAGTGGTTCTAAGTTGCTCTAATAGTTTGAGTAACTGGCAGGAACAGATTCTGTGACTCCTTCACGACTTACCTTGTTTACCCCAGCCTTGACTGGGTCATTACATGAGTGGGAGGAAGGGGCCTCTCCCAGCTGTTGTTGGGGAATGTTGGTGTGGCCAGTGGAAAACAGGTCATGAGGAACTGGCTCCTCACCTCACAGCTTTGCCAAGCCTGGCTGTGAGAACTTGCCTTTCTCCTGGACCCCAGAAGGTAGGTATTTGGAGGGCAACTAGGGTGGGGAGCAAGGGCCTCTGTTTGGCCTTAGAATTTCTTTTCTATGAATGTTTCCTTTGGTTGGTTTAATAGTCAGTTAACCATTTGTTTACATCACATCTAAGAAATAGGAGGGTTAGATTGACTTCTGGGGAGAATTTTAGCCTTAGGGTTTTTAGACTAAATAAGTGCCCCCCCCCTGATTTTTTTTTTGCCAGTTATGGGGCTTAAACTCAGGGACTGTGCGCTGTCCTTGGGCTTTTCTCAAGGCTAGAGCTCTGCCACTTGAGCCACACCACCACTTCCGGCTTTTTAATTTATATATGTGGTACTGAGGAATTGAACCTGCGTTTTTGTGTATGCTAGGCAAGCACTCTACCAGTAGGCCAAACTCCCAGCCCTCTTTTTCTTTTCTTTTTTCTTTCTTTCTTTCTTTCTTTCTTTCTTTCTTTCTTTCTTTCTTTCTTTCTTTCTTTCCTTCTCTCTCTCTCTCTCTCTCTCTCTCTCTCTCTCTCTCTCTCTCTCTCTTTCTTTTTCTTTTTTTTTTTTTGCCAGTCCTGTGCTTGAGCTCAGGGCCTGAGCACTGTCCTTGGACTTTCTCAAGGCTAGAGCTCTACCACTTGAGCCTCAACACCACTTCTGGCTTTTTTCTATGTACGTGGTACTGATGAATCGAACCTGAGTCTTTGTGCATGCTAGGCAAGCACTCTACCACTAGGCCAAACTCCCAGCCTCTTTTTCTTTTTTTAAAAATACCTCTATTGAAATATAATTATGGTACCAAAGTGTACATATTTAGTATATCTTCACCTGGTAAACCAGCACTATAAATTATCATAGTGAAAACATATCAAGTCTTCCAGATTTCTCCTTCCATTCTGCTTTAATCCCCCAGACTCTAGATAAGCACTGATTTGCTGCTTCCTGCCACTAGATACTGGTTTCTCTTCTACAGAGTTTTATAGAAATGTATCCTAAAGCGTGTACTCTTTTGTTTGGCTTTTTTCACTTAGCACATTATTTTAAGATCCATGATGCCCTGTCAGTGTGAGCCCAAGCATTTTAGCCAGTCACCTGGGATCTTCTTTCCTCTTTCTGCTCCATGAACACAAGAATGCCTGTTTGATATGATCACAACATGGTTCCTTAATAAAAATGCATCACTGAGAAATATTTCAACCAGCTCTTACGTGTCTCATACTTGAAACTTGAGCTGGCAAAGAGAGAGGGGGGGGGCAGGCCTACTGAAGGCAGCCCAGCACCATACTCCTTTCCTCTCAATTCCATCCATCAGATACCAAGGCCTTCTTGAACAAAGAAAGGGGGAAACCAGTCAAACTCCTTCTCCTTATTAAAGGTGGATACCTTAGCTATGCAGGTCACTTACCTTAGTCTAAATCATAGCCTGTCTCCTGAAAGTATATGGACAAACCGTCTCTCTTCCTGAGTTTTGGTGAGGTTGTGGATTTTATAAGCTTTGCCTACTCCAGGACTCCACTGTGCTAGAGGCCTGAGTCATAGTCTCTGGGATGTTTCAGCTCTTTGAATGCTTCTCTTTCATCTTCTAGTGGTGGTACATCCAACATCTGGGAAGTGTCAAGCATATCTGCCTGAGCAGTGGCTCAGATGGGGTGTTGCTGGGAAGATAGAGTTAGCTTTGTGAGTTTCTCAGGGCCATGCTAGACAATCATGAAGGAGATGAGCATTGTCTTGAATTGGTGAATTTACTTATTGAAGGGGCTTGGATACCTTGAAGACTGGGAGCCAAGAGTTCCATGGCCTTCACAGCAGATATATCAGAAATCTGGCCATAGAGTTGTCCTCCTATCAGATCATAGAAGTAATAAATAAATAAAATCACTTAGGTTTCCCGCCCCCCCTTTTTTTTTGGTGCAGGGCCTGTGCTCTGTCCCTGAGCTTTTTTTGCTCAAGGCTAGTGCTATATTACTTGAGCACAGCCCCATTTCTAGAATTTTGTTTGTTAATTGCTGAGGAAAGTCTGATAGATTTTCCTGTCTTGTCTGGTTTTGAATCATGATTCTCAGATCTCAGACTCCTGAGAGCTGGGATCACAGGTGTGAGCTACTGGAACCTGACTTAACAGCACTTAGTTTTTTATGAAATGGTAAGTTCCATTATGTTTTCTTGGATGCTCACCTGGAGAAGCATTGAGGAGATGCTGAAATATGGAAAGAGTTTAGAACATTTTGTACCTGAAATGGACTTTAGAACCTAGGAGTGCCTTTCTACTTTCCTAGCCTGTCATCTGATCTTGGAGATGTTTCCTGGGACTAAATGGAATGGTCTCATGCTAAAACTGTGTGTGTGTGTGTGTGTGTGTGTGTGTGTGTGTGTGTGTGTGTTTGTGTGTTCCTGAGGCTTGAACTCAGAGCCTGGGATCTATCCCTGAGCCTTTCTGCTTGTGACTAGCACTCTGCCACTTGAGATCCACTTCCCGATTTTTTTGTGTGTGTTTAGTGGCAATAAGAGTCTCATGGCTTTTGCAGCATGGGTTGGCTTTGAACTGAAATCCTCAAATCTCTGTACCATCCTAAGTAGCCAGGATTACAGATGTAAGCCATCAGTGCTTGGCTGTGACTTGGGCCGGGAGTTCAGCCTAGTGGTAGAGTGCTTGCCTAGCATACACAAAGGCCTAGGTTCAATTCTTTGGTACCACATACATAGAACAAAGCTGGAAGTGGTGCTGTGGCTCAAGTGGCAGAGTGCTAGCTCTGAGGAAAAAGCCCAAGGACAGTGCTCAGGCCCTGAGTTCAAGCCCCAACACTAGCACAAAACAACAGCAACAACAATAAATAAATAAATAAATAAATAATACTTAGCCAGAGCATAGCCTACTGGTAGAGTGCTTGCCTAGCATGCACAAAGACCTAGGTTCAATTCTTTGGTACCACATACATAGAAAAAAGCTGGAAGTGGGGCTGTGACTCAAGTGGTAGAGCTCTAGCCTTGAGAAAACCTAAGGACAGAGCTCAGGCCCTGAGCCCAAGCCAGGACTGGCAAAAAACAAACAAACAAACAAACAAACAAACATGTAACTTATTATTTTTTTTCTGAATCACAATTTTATTCCTTTTTCATTCGTTGAAAGTACCACACTGAACAAACTGTAGGCACTCCTCAAGTAATAAACACTATACAAGACACCTAGAATTCTATCAAGAGTGAGACAGTAGTCCTACCAGTGAGATATTCCAGTCTAGAGGGGTAGGAGGGATGGGGCATGGCCTATGCTGATCATGCAGAAAGTTGATTCCCAGAAAGTGCAAAGTTACTGCTGTGCATCTGATGGGGCCAAAGGTCTTCCTTTTGTCTTAGTTCTTCATTATTCTCCACAGAATAGTCTGTATATTCCCTTCTTGATTCCATATTTAACTGCCTTTCTGGCTTCACAGTAAACTTGGTGACTAGATGATGGGAAAGAATTTTCCTTTTCCTTAGAAGAGTTCATTTTTAGTTTGCAAAAATCTGTGTGTTCATAGGGCAAAACCTAGATAGATAAGGCTATATAGGAGGAGGCTAAATGAAAGGACCTCCACGATATAGAAACAAGAGGCATATAAGGCGTGACTATTGTTCTCAATGTACGATGTTATTTCTCATCTCTTTTGTTGTCCCTTGGTTATCTCATATTGTTATAATATCTGACCTTGTTATCTGATTAATTGTATATAAAACATGTAACTTATTAACAAAGGTATATAAGAGAAGGATTATTTCTTATGAGACCCAAGAATCTATTTATCCCTATACATAATAAAACAGAATTTCCTTCTGTAGACTATAGAATTGAGCTCAGCATATCCTTTATGCTGACCCAACAGAAATGGAATATGCTATTTTGGAAATACCTTATCAAGATTTAAAATGAATATCTCTTATGGTCAGCAGTTCTGACAGAAATATATCCAACAGACATTCACTACAATTCCGTTTAGTAGCCAAACGATTGCAAACAATCAGTGCTCATTAATAGAGGGCTATTTAAATAAATTATGTGTCTAATGGACAAATGTATGTGGCTATCTTATATCTGCACATGATATCTATTAAAGAAACCATTATCTGCTGGGAGGGAAGGAGGAGCCTAAGTGGAAGAGATGACAGTTTGGGAGGTTGGGAGGGAACTTCTGGGTTTCTGAGTCATTTTTAGGTAGGAAATATTCCAAGATGGAAGGGTGGTTATTAAGAGTAGGGCCCTTTGTAGTTATTAAAGTTTTAACTTATCTGTAGATTGAGAAACAATAATGTATCTTTTTATTTTCCATTTGTCAATGAAAAAATTTCCAAGAGTGAAGCATAGCATCTCTGGACACCCTTGTAGTTTTTTGTTGTCCTATGTTGAATTATTAATGAAGAAATGTTGGTATCTCACTGTTGAATCTCAAGGCATTGGTCTCACACAGACTTCTTACTGTATATTTTTCCTGCAGTATTTAGGAAAGGTGGTCCTTTGAACCACAGTAATGTTTTAGGGTTGGGTAGGCAGCCACTTGGTCTGGTTCTTGAAGCCTGGTGCTAGGCCAGTTCTTGGCTGGCAGGCTTCTCAGGGGTGCTTGGATTGCAGTAGTACCTTGAGCCTATGTCTCTGTAGATCTCATGTGTTTGCTTTGGGAATAGAAGATCCAAGTCTTAACCTGCAAGAGTGTAAAACATTAGGAGTGTGCAGGAAGCTGCAGCAAGTTCTTGGGGCCCAGTGATGGTTCCAAGAGTTAGTATTTGGGAGTATGGGCCTGAACCAAAGAATAAACTGCTTCTTTTGCAGGCCTTCCACCTCCACTGCTGAGGGCAGAGAAAGCAAGGGCTACAGATGGGTGGGATGGCAATACTTCAAATAGGATTTCAAGGAAACCTATAAGCAAATCAGAATCTGGAGATTAATGAATAGAAATTTACATTCTCTCTTTCAAACTTGAAAGTTCATTCATGAACTCATCCAAAGTGAAGAAAGTGTTCTTCTTTATTCCAACACACCCACCTGACACTTCTTATTATGCCCAGGGACATCTTGCCTTCTTCATCCTGCCCGGAACCTTTTGTCCTCAAGATCCACTTCAGCAATCAGTAATAAGGTGTCCGAATGCTTCACATACTGCCCTGCTCTCTCACTGGGCACAACCTGATGAAAATTCCTCATACTAGGCTGTAGTAGATCTCAGGGATTCCTTCATGTCCTCAGTTTTATGCTTTTATTGCACAGAGCCTAGTGAATGATAAATGCTTTGTTTCCACTTGTCAAAAGGAAGCTGGTAGGAATGGGGCATAGAGGACTTATTCTAGGAGAGGTCCTGTCAAAAATCAGGACACCCATGTCTTATTCTAGGAATCTCCTTAACCAACTGAGAAGCAACAGAAACCCCCAAAATGAATGCCAGTAATAGCCCTCCCTCCACAGAATGTAGGCGTCCCTGATTTTATCCTAAAAATGTTAATCACAGGGCAAGGAGCATGGCCTAGTGGTAGAATGCTTGCCTAGCATGCATGAAGCCCTGGGTTCGATTCCTGGGTACCACATACACAGAAAAAGCTGGAAGTGATGTTATGGCTCAATTGGTAGAGTCCAAGGACAGTGCCTAGGCCCTGAGTTCAAGTTCCAGGACTGGCAAAAAAATGTCAATCACAATGTACTGATCACTTAAGAACCAGCAGAAACACCTTGTCTTCCTGAAGGTTGGGTAGTACCTTAGTGACAAAGCTAACTTCAAAGTCTCTTTGAGTTTTAAACCATGCAGCTAGTATTTCCCTTATTTTATTATTACTGAATGAACTACTCTGGAAATGATGGGAGTTAATATGACACTCATTAATGTTAATGATTATGATTAGTGTTAATAACCATTGGTGTGGTGCTTTGTGGTTTAGAGCAGGAAGCTTTAACTTGTATCATCACATAACATTTATCACCCTCCCCACTTCTCACTAAATTCATCCTTTTTATTTCCAGAAAGGAAACAAGTAAATTCTCCAGATTTTGGACTTTGATAATAGCAGTTTTGTGTTTTTTGTTGGTTTATTTGCAAAATTTATTTCTTGCCACTTGGTAGGCACCAAAATTGTGTGTGTGTGTGTGTGTGTGTGTGTGTGTGTGTGTGTGTGTGCATGTGTGCTTGTGTGGTGTTACTGGGGCCTACTGGAACTTAAGAATTTACCCTTTTGTTTAGCTTTTCTACCTAAGGCTTGTACTCTACCACTTGAGCCATAGCTTCACTTCTGGCTTTTTGCTGGCTAATTGTAGTAAGAGTCTCTTGGAAATACCTACCCAGGTTGGCTTTGAACCTGGATGCTCAAGTCTTAACCTCCTGAATATCTAGGTTTATAGCTGTGAAACATCAGTACCTGGGAAGAAATATTTTTATATCTAGAAAATAGCAGGGTACAGAGGAACTAGGAAAGTATTTTTCCATATTAGAGTGAGAGACTAAATGTCCATATATTAAGGGAAAGAATATAGCTTGGTGCTTTTTCATCTTTTTTTTTTATTGTTGTTCTTGCTCATCTTTTTATACTCATGTCTGACATTCTACCACTTGAGCCACATCATCAGTTGTGGCTTTTTGTTGATCAATTAGAGATGAGAATATTCTGGTTCTGTCTGTTGAGGACGGCTTTGAGCCATAACCCTCAGATCTCAGTCTCCTGAGCAACTGGAATTCCAGGTGTGAGTCACCAGTGCTTGGCTTCATCTTTAACATTGGAATCTGGCTAAATTGCAGATGTGGAGTGAGTAGGACTATAGTTTTGTATTTCTAAAAACCTGTGTGGTTGTGTGCTCTGCAGATTGCACTTGGAGAAGTCATCCTGCACTTGTGTAGCTCAGTGTTGGCAGAGCTCCCATACTGTCAAATGTCTTGCTTGCTTGCTTGCTTATTTATTTATTTATTTATTTATTTGCTGGCCTGGAGCTTGAACTCAGGGCCTGCGCACTGTCCCTGAACTTTTTGACCCATGGCTGATATTCTACCACTTGAGCTCTACTTCTGACTTTTTGATGATTAATTGGAGATAAGGGTCTCATGGACTTTCCTGCCTGGGATGGCTTCGAACCATGATCCTTATTGTTCAGCCTACTGAGTAACTAGCTGTTTCCTGGCTTTCACTTTCTATTTTTGCTTGAAACAGGGTCTCTATGTGGTCAGGGTGGCCTTAAACTAGTGATTCTCTAGAGTACTGAGAATGTAGGGCTGTGACACCTTACCTAGCCAAAATGCCTTTTGTTGTTGGTTGTGGTGCTTGAGCTCAGAGCCTAGGTGCTGTCCTTGAACTCTTTTGCTCAAGGCTAGCACTCTACCACTTTGAAGTAGCTCCACTTGTGGTTTTTGAGAGGTTTATTGGAGATAAGAGACTCTCAGGGACTTATCTACTGTGGCTTTCAAGTTCGATCCTTAGATCTTAGCCTTCTGAGTAGCTAGGATTACAGGCGTGAGCCAATGGTACCTGGTTTTGGAGTGCCATTTTTAAGAAAAAAAAATCTGTGCGTGTAATTTTATACCTATATTAGCTGAGGCAAGCCTTGCAGGAACCTGAGTGGGGACTCAGGGGAGGGTGTCTGGTGAGCTTGCTGAGTGCTTCAGGCATGGAGGACAGAGTATATTCCTTAGAGGAAATATGGTTAAAATGAAGGGATGTGGGCAACTTCAGACAAATTCAAAATGGTCAAGATCCCATGATCCAGAGGAAGAGCCTGCAGAGAGGAAAAGGAACAGTTAAAAGAAGGTTCAGATAGGGGCTGGATGGGGACCCCAGCATCTGATTTGAGTAATCTCGGCCTCCAACTACTAGAACAGTAGTTGGCAGGGTATGGGCTTTGTGGATCACAGAGTTTCTATTGCGTCTAATTAATCGAACCCCAAATCACCTGTGTAGGTAGATAATATGGCAATGTGCCAGTACTACTCTTTGTGAATGCATGTGGAGGTGTAGCTCAAACTGCAGAAAGCCCTGAGTTCCAACCCCTGTACTTGTGAATAGTAAAGAATGAAGTTGTCACTTTTATGGGTCCTAAAATACATTTTTTTGTCAGTCATGGTGTTTGGACTCTGGGCCTGGGTGTTGAGCTCTTCAGCTCAAGGCTACCACCCTACCCATTGAACCACAGCACCACTTCCAGTTTTCTAGTGGTTAATTGGAGATAAGAGTCCCACGGTCTCTGGCTCAAAATAGCTTTAAATGCTTTTGATTTAAGAATGTGAAGAACATTTTGAGCTTGTGGGCCTCACAGTAGCAGGTGGAATTTGGTCCGTGGCTAGGCTTGGCTAACCCCTGGCTGAGGGCTTGGACTGGGTCCAGAAGTATCTCTGTGTACAGAGAAAGTTTTGAAATTGTAATTAGATAGCCCGGCACAAAAATCTAGCAGTAAAAAATTTCATACTGAAATGGAGAAAACGGAGTATTTTCAACATAGTCAAAAGGGGGACATGGGGAAAGTGGGGAGGTTGGGAGTATCTCGTGAGCCTTTCTGAGTGGTGGGGGTAGGTATTGGCTGTATTCCAGGTGAAGAAACTTACCATTCCCGAGGATGCTGCTGCCATTTACCCCACGGGATAGTGCTGCCACACATGTGTGTTCAGTTGTGGTTTTGGTCCCCATAGAGGTGGCTCTCACTTATCATTTGTAAATCACTTGTTGAAAAGTGGAACTTTTGGCTTTAGAGGAAAAAAAAAAGGTGTGGACAGTAGGTCTGATCTGCAGGTGATGAGCAGAGGTGTACTTACTCCTGTAGTATCAGTGTGAGTTTTGAGACTGGGTATGTGAGAAGTAGGAACAGGCTTTTCTTCCTCCTCCTCCTCCCCCTCCCCCTCCCCCTCCTCCTCCCCCTCCCCCTCCTCCTCCTTTTACCCTTCCTCCTTCCCTCCCCAGTCCTGGGGCTTGAATTCCGGGCCTAGGCATAATGCCTGAGCATCTCTGTGCTCAAGGCTAGTGCTTTACTACTTGAGTCACAGTGCCCTTTCTGGCTTTTTCTGAGTAGTTTATTGGTAATGAGAGCCTCATGAGGGCCGGGAGTTTGGCCTAGTGGTTAAAGTGCTTGCCTAGCATGCACGAAGACCCGGGTTCGATTCCTCAGTACCACATACATAGAAAAAAGCCGGAAATAGTGCTGAGGCTCAAGTGGTAGAGCCTTGAGAAAGTCCAAGGACAGTGCTCAGGCCCTGAGCTCAAGCCCAGGAATGGCAAAAAAAAAAAAAAAAAAAAGAGCCTCATGGACTTTCCTGTTTGGTTTGGCTTCAAATGCTGATCCTTGGATCTCATCCCCCTGAGTAGTTAGGATTATAGGCATGAGCTATGGACACCTGGCTGAAAATGATTTTCTTTCTCCATCAGTGGTTCTAGAAAAATTCCCAAATGGTCAGTGATGTCCTATCCACCGTTTCCTGAATAGCCATGGGGATCCAATCTCTCCTGGAACTAAGGGAACTTTAAGAAAATATTCTTTTGTATTGTAAATAATAGAAGGGTTGCATTATATTTGCCATATAGAAGGTGCATTACTTCACAAACATTGATAACCCTTCTCATGTTTTTATGCAGAGGAGCCCAGCCTAGCAATTGGCCTTCTAGTGTCAGGATCTGTACTGAAAAGGAATCAAGGAAACAGATGCCTTTGCCACTACCTCCTTCAAGTTATTTTTTTCTTTTCAACTTTCCTAAGCCTCCTGGCTGGAAACTTCCAGCTCCCTAACAGTTATTCTTGCCCACTTTCATTTGAAGCTTTCACGGGCCTAGGTGGAGAAGAGAGAAGATTCTAGAAGCCCTAAGGACTTGGGAACAAGTTGGAGGGATCTCCTTAGCCAACTCCAGAGATGGCAAGAGATGCTTTTCTAGGAACATCAACTATCCAGATGTCTTCCTGAGTAGAACACTAAGTCATGCTAGGTTGTCTTATGGCTGACACCCCTTTAGAAATTGAGTTTTGGAAGTCTGGCCAATGACCTAATGCCTCTTTCCAGGTATCTGCATTCCAGGTCTGGTGGCTGTGGCCGTGAGGGTGCTTGGAGGTATTGTTTTCTAGTAGCTGCTGCTTCTGTGTTTAGTCAGATGGCTGTGATCCGTCTCCTGAGTTAAGTCCCTAGTGCTAGAACTCAGTACTTTTCCCTGTCCCATGTAGCATGACCCTGCCTCATCCTCTCTCCTTGTAGCACATGCCTCTTCATGTTGAACCTGTGTTTGTCTTGTTCCTGGCTGCAGTGTCAGCTTGCTCTTCCCCTGCAGCAGGCCGAAGCCCCGGGACTGCTGCTGAAGGAAGACATCTCCCAAGGTTTGGTTAGGTGGGAGGGTGGGAGCTGTGCCTGATCCCTCGGGGGAGCAGGCCTCCTTGAGATGTGAAAGCTGGGTCTGTGAAGGAGGCAAAGAGGCCTATCTTTTCCCTGTTTTGGTGTTTGTGGATACCTGACAGTTCCCAGGCCCCAGGAAAATCCTTTGTCTTCCCAGATTGGATTGGAGCACTCTCATTCCTCCATGGCTCCGACATCGGCAGTTGGGGCTGCAGGCCAAAGGGCAGAACTTCATGCTGGAGGACTCCACCTTCTGGATCTTTGGAGGCTCCATACACTATTTCCGCGTGCCTAAGGAATACTGGAGGGACCGCTTGCTTAAGATGAGAGCCTGTGGCTTGAATACCCTTACCACGTGAGTGCAATCCCTCCTTCTCCTCCCCAAGCCTGGTTCCCAAACAAGGGGTTTCTGGTTGTCTATAGGAGGCAGAATGTAAGAGGGAAGCCAGCCCAAGCCTCTGTTGAGGTTTGCAGCATGTCTCCCTCCCTCTGGAGCCCCACAGGACTCATTTTTAGTACGGCAGGCATGAAAAGAATAGTAGCTGGGTACTGGTGGCTCATGCCTATAATTCAGCTGCGCAGAAGGCAGAGGTCATGGTTTAAAGTAAGCCTAGCCAGAAAAGTCCTCATGACATTCTTACATCTAATTAGCCACTCAAACAAAAGGAGTGGAACTGGAGCTCAAAGTGATAGAATGCTAGCCTTGAGCAAAAGAGCTCAGGGACAGCACCCAGGCCCTGAGTTCAAGTCCCATCATTGACCAAAAAAAAATATAGATGTAAGAATAGTTAAGTATAGATGTAGGAGGTGGTTTAGAGATCATAAATATTTATTTGTGAATGACTTGAAGGACAGAAATCTATTGTCTCATGATTCTGGAAACTAGAAATCCAAGATCAAGGTGTGGAAAAGTTTGGCTACTCCCCGGGTGGTTCCACTTGGCTTGTAGAGAGCTGTTCTGTTCTTATCCTCACTTGGCTTTTCCAGGGCATGCATTTTTGAGGTCTCTTCCTCTTCTTACAATGTACTGCAAATAGTATTTTTCACGAACAACCCCAGCCCATTTATGCCATAGATGGGTGAGCTGCCTGAGAAGGCATCTTGCAGTTTGAATATTTTTCTTTTGAGATAAGCCTCCTTTTGTCTTGACTGTCACTTTGCTGTGCTCCTGATTGGTGCACTGTAGGCACACAATGAAATGCAGATTATACAAATCTTTTAACAAGTACCCATCCCAGTGCTAGTGGCTCACATGCATAATCCTAGCTACTCAGGAGGTAGGGTATTGAAGATATTGGTTCGAAGCCAGCCTGAGTAGGAAAGTCCATGAGACTCTTATCTGCACTAAACTACAAACAAAAGTCAGAAGTGGAGCTGTTGTTTAAGTGGTAGAAAGCTAGGCTCAGGGACAGTGTCTAGACTGAGTTCAAGCCCCAGGTCTGTCTGGCAAAAAAAAAAAAGAAAGAAAAAAAAGGAAGAAAGAAAGGAAAAAGAGTAAAGAAAAAAAAAGGATTAGAACCTCTATTCTATTGCGGGCTTTGGAAATCTGCGTGCTTTAGTAAAACTAGGATTGAGCTGAAGTTTCTTCTTATATTTTATTTTATTTTATTATTTTATTTTATTTGTTCTGGTGAGTTCCTTTTTTTCCCTTCAGTGAAAGCTGGGAGTAGCAAGCAACCTGTAGTTAAAGAGCCATATCTTTTTCCTGTATGTGTCATATTTTACTCCAGTCTAATCTTCTGCTAAAGAGATGCCATGTTAGTACCTTGGGACTACTGTCTTCAAGTCTGTTTCTTTAGTTCTCAGTTGCTGGCCCAGGACATTAAGAAGCATACCTTCAGCCATCCAAAAGGGGTTTAGAGATGAAAGGTGATCCTGGAGGTAAAGTGAGATGAATAACACGCTCTTGTCTTTAATTATCTTTTCTATTACAGTTATGTCCCATGGAACCTCCACGAGCCAGAAAGAGGCAAATTCAACTTCTCTGGGAACCTGGACCTTGAGTATGTGGTCTTGCAGCTTCTGTGATATGGCCTGAACTAGGGTTGGGGGGCCAGAGAAGAGCCCTAGGAGTATCTCAGCTCAGCCTGAGAACTGGAGGGACTGGGGTTGGTGCCTTGTTCTTACGATGCTGGGAAGCTCTGCCTTCAGGCCCCGGATGCTCCCCAGCTGTGACCTGTCACTTGGGGACTTGGGCCTGCAGCCCCTGCTACATGCTCTCCAGTACCTCTCAGTGAACCCACGACCCCAGGTGCTGCCCAACTCTGCAGTGCATCTTTCAGCCATTTGGATGGGGCAGGGGCTGCTTCTGGGTTAGCAGGCATCTATTCTGTACCTTGTGTGGTGCCATTTTGCTTACAGTCTTGTGCTGGGATCAGTGCAAACCACTTCCCAGAGCCTTTGGGCTCCAATTGGTGGCACTCTAGGACCTCCCTTCCCCAGTTTCTCAGGTTGAGAGAAGCAGCAGAGGGAGGAGCCTGTGACTGCTGTGGGATCCTTCTACACAGTCTCTCCTCTTGGGCCATCTAGAGGGGACCTGACTTGGTTTCTCTCCCCAGGGCTTTTATCTTGATGGCTGCAGAGATTGGGCTGTGGGTGATTCTGCGACCAGGCCCTTACATCTGCAGTGAGATCGACCTTGGGGGCTTGCCCAGGTAAGCAGCGCTGAGGGGCTGTAAAGTGGCTTGAAGTATCTCCATGTTGGTACAGAATACTCAGAGATGTTTCTTTAGTTTCCATTTTCAGGTAGAGTGTCCATTCTGTGCTGAACTTGCTTTTCAGAATAAGTGACACCCATGAGGGGCCATATCAGTTCTGCCCATGGTGATTTTTTTTTTTTTATCAATAACATGAAACACTTAGCCCTTCTGAGCCCAATTCTGGAGTTGGGACCCCACGCGAGTCATTGATCCCCTTCTGGATCTTAGCAGCCTGGTAAAAATGGGAAAAATCAAACCTACTTCTGTCTGTTTTTTAGGGATATTACCACTCATTTACTAAAAGTTCTAATACTGGGAAAGTTAAAAAAAAAAAAAAAGCTCTTGCTACTATTTTCTTCCAGTTTCCTGATGTCTAATCTTCTTAAGTGAATCTCATATGCTGAGTGCCTGGTTCACAGCCAGCCAGCCAGCCAGCCAGAACCATTCATTGCTTAGCCTTGTTGTGACTGTCTTTACTTTCAGTAAAAAGATTCTCTTGTCAATGGTATAATCTCTCAGCCTTACTCTGTCCCATGTTGGTCCCAGTCTCCCTCTGTGTTGCCCCAGGAGGAAAGAAGGCTGAGCCTATTACCTCCAAAGTCTCCCAGGAAACAGTTTCAGCACAACACAAACACTGGGCCCTGGCATTGTTTCCTCTTGGTTTCTAGCCCTACTCACTCTTCCCTCAGGACTCACAGCCTTCTCTCTCCATCTCTCAGTATCCAGGATGAGGTCTCTGAGCCTGGATTAGGCTGAGAACGCAGCCAGAGTGCCTGCCCCCTCCCTGGGGATTAGAAATCTGGGCCTTAGTTATTTCCTAGGGGCTCAGCTGGAGAAGGGCACAGAGGACAAGATTTAACCTTCTTAACTCTTCTTGGAGATTCCCCTGCAGGGGGCACTCAACCAGTCAGGAAGGAGGCTTGTTTGAGACTATCTCCCCTTCTGTTGTGTATGGTGGATCCTTACCGTGTTCTGGGCTTCCATATCACGTGGAGAGCTTCACTAGAGAAAGATCTTAACTTCCAGCTTTGGAGCTAGTCCAAGGTGCTGTGTTCCTCTGGGAATCTGTGCTCACACTATAGTGTGGGTAGAGACTTTGCCAGGCTCTCCTGTGGCTACCTGTAGGCAGAGCTTTGCAGGCCTAGGGCTGCTCTTGTAAGTAAGTCACTCAGACCGCTGGTTACTACCTGGCTCAGGTGCATTTTTCTGAGTAATGTGGGAAACACGTGTTTGGGTCGCCCAGTTTGGCATCACCCTTTTGTAAGGGGATTGCACTACACATGAGTGAAAAATGGGCCTTGAGCCCAGGGCTTGAGTCTCACTGATGGACAGTGGTAGAAGAAGTAATGGATTTGTTAGGACTGTTTCTGTGTGGGTTAAGAAACAGACAGTGTGGGCCGACACTGTGGCATTCTCATTTCTGAATCAGTTGTCTCATTCCCCGACTTCCTGTCAGGTCTCCTATCCCATTCCTCAATTGTTTGAAGCTGCTTCTTTCTCCCTGGGCTGCTACCTGGCCTGAGGTCACCCCAAAGCCCCTGACACTAATATCCCTCTCTCTTACTTTTATCTCCAAGCTGGCTACTCCAAGATCCTAGCATGAAGCTGAGAACAACTTACAAGGGCTTCACTGAAGCAGTAGACCTCTACTTTGATCATCTGATGTCCAGGGTAGTCCCGCTCCAGGTAAATTGTATTTGATCTTCACTTGCTTTCTTTTAGGTAGAAGGTATCCTAACCTAGCCTAGGTTAGTGCTCAGACGAGGGCCATGTGGTTCTTTTCAACATGGGAACAAACTCTTGCTACTTCAAAGAGCTGTGCATTTCAGTGTGATCTCAGCCAGGGCCAAAAGGGCAGGTAGGTATAAGCAGTCACATTGCCCTATGTATTCCCTGGAGATGTGTGGACAGGATATCTTGGTAACTGAAATCAGCCTTCTACCACTGTCCCAAGTAACACAGTGCCTTGATTCTGTACAGAGCAGAATATAGACAGACAGGCCATGGAGAGGTCAATAGAAGCTTTCTAATGGGGAATGCTAAGGAAGAGTGCACTGGCCCAGAGTTCAAGCCCCTCTAATACCAGCACCAAAACAAAAACAAAAACAAGAACACTCAGAAAACTGTGTCAAAATTAATATTTTTGGGGAAAGTATCTCAATATGTTATATAATCATTCGAAGCAATAAAAATAGGAATTAGGGTAATTAATCTAGTTACATATGTAAAAATGACATTGAAAAATTATCACATCAATAAAAATTAGTAATTGCTTTTAAGTTAATTGTTTGGAATACTCATAGCACACATAAACCAAAGTGAATTACTGCCAGGTAAAATGAAGAATAGCTGGTTAAATTTGAATTTCAGATATGTAGGAATAATTTTTAGTATAACTATACTCCACATATTGTATGAATCTTACACTAAAACTTATTCATTATAAATTCAAATGTAACTGGATGCCTTTATTTTCTAAAATTGGCAGTTCTAATCATTAAAGAAGCAAGCTGCCAGTATATAACTATTCTAGTGCAAAAGTTCTCATAGATAGGTGCCTTTGGCTCATGCCTGTAATCCGAAGTACTCAGCCTCTGAGGATCAAAGTTTGAAGCTAGCCCATCAGGAAAGTCCCTGAGATTCTTAACTGCAATTAGCAAACAAAAGAACTGGAAGAGAAGCTGTGGCTCAAGTAGTAGAGTGCTATCCTTAAGCACAAATGCTAAGGCCTAGACCCTGAGCCTAAGCCCCAGTATTACACGTACGTGTGCATGCACATGTGCAGGCACACACACACACATGAGACAGAGAGAGAGAGAGAGAGAGAGAGAGAGAGAGAGAGAGAGAGAGAGAGAGAGAGAGAGAGAGAGAGAGAGAGAGTGTTAGTTATTGGTCTAGACTTTTACCAGGAAGACGGAGTCACCTAGATGGTTCAGCAGGTGGTGGCAGTAGATTGGGTGGTGGAGGCAAGGGTAAGGGCAGCTGGGAAGGTGATTATTCTGGGAAATCAGCTCAGACACATTCTTAGGCATTACAGTAGTGAATACTAGGTTGTTTCATTTTTTTCAGGAACAGCAAAATTATTTTTACTTATTTTCTATTGGCTACTTTATATGTCTAGACCAGGTGCAGTGATTATGTAGTGATCCCCTTTTCAATGAGGGATATACTCCGAGACCCTCAGTGGACAGGAGGAATGCAACATGTGCTATATAATAAATGTATATTTGTTATTACTCATATGTGTGAATAATATTCATTACTGTATTCATCAGTAATTTTTTGGTGTATATGAATGTATACAAAATGTATGGAAAATAAAATGGGTTGATATGTGAATATATAATGAGTAAATTCATATATATGAATTTTAAGTAGTTATGTATATACATTTAAAATATATATATGTGTATATGTGCTTAAAAATAAAGGTTAATTTATAAACCAGACACAGTCAGACATTGGCAACACTTATTGGTCACACAGTAGAACATTTATAACAATATAATGTAATAAGATTACCATTTAGTCCATTGCTGTCATTGTGCCTATAGAACATTTTGGGTGGTACAGGGTTGCACTGGATTCAAAGTACCCAGTAAACTCACCATTACTCCCTTTCAGCTCCTAGCAACCATTATTCCTTTAGGTCTCTGAGAATTTGGTTATTCACTCCATTTCATGTGGGTGGAATCATTCAGCATTATTTCAATTAGCATGATGTTATCAAGGTCGCAGCATGTGTTAGAGTCTCCAGTCCTGGGGTTTGAACTCAGGACTTAAGCACTGTCCCTGAGCTTCTTTTTGCTCAAGTGTCTATCACTTGAGCCTCACTGTTTTTTGGTAGATAATTGGAGATAAGGGTCTTATGAACTTCCCTGGCTGGTCTAGCTTTGAACCACAATCCTCAGATCTCAGCCTCCTGAATAGATAAGCTGAGATGTGTGAGCCAAATGGGAATGCCTGGCTTGAATTTCCTTCCCCTCCCCCCAGTCCTAGGGCTTGAACTCAGGGCCTGGGCACTGTCCTGGGGCTTTTCTCAAGGCTAGTGCTCTATCACTTGAGCACAGCTCCACTTCTGGCTTTTTCTGTGTATGTGGAACCGAAGAATCGAACCTGGGTCTTTGTGCATGCTAGGCAAGCACTCTACCACTAAGCTATGCTCCTGGCCCCAGGTTCAATTTCCCTTTTAAGGTTGACTAATAGTCTGTTGTGTATGTCCTACTTTCTGTTTATTCACTTATCCACTGATGGACCTCTGGATTGTTTCTGCATTTGGCTCCTGGGACTAATCCGTTACGGATGTGGATGCACAAATATGTATTTGAATCCTTACTTCACCTCTGGGTTTACAACTAGAGATGAAATTGCTGATGTGTATGTGTTTCCATTCTTCCATATCTTTGCTGGTAATTGCTATTTTCTTTTCAGTTGGTAAGAGCCATATGAATGGTATAAAGTGACATCTACTCATGGTTTTGGATTGTATTTCTCTGGAGATGTGCTTATGGCTGTTTGTTTTCTTTGAAGAAATGTTTATAGAAATTCCATTGACTCCATAAGTCATGTTGGGTAGTATTGACAACATTGAGTCTTCCAAATATATAAACACCAGATGCCTTAACTTTACTAGTTCCTTCTTTACTTTCTTTTTTTTTTTTTTTTTTTTTTTTTGCCAGTCCTGGGCTTGAGCTCAGGGCCTGAGCACTGTCCTTGGACTTTCTCAAGGCTAGAGCTCTACCACTTGAGCCTCAGCATCATTTCTGGCTTTTTTCTATGTATGTGGTACCAAGGAATCGAACCCAGGTCTTCATGCATGCTAGGCAAGCACTTTAACCACTGGGCAAAACTCCCTGCCCTCTTCTTTACTTTCTTTTAACATCTTTTTTTTTTTTTGTCGTTTCCAGTGTATGACCATTTCATTTGCTCAACTGTATTTTTTTTTTTGGCATTATTAGTAGTTGAAAGAAATAGAGTAGATTCTTGTGTATCGGTTGACTGATACAGAAAACTTGAGGTACATTTTGGCTTTTCTTTATCAACTGAAATAATATTTTTCACCTTAATTTAAAAAATGTGGTTTATCACATTCTTATCTGTGTAGAACCAACCTTGCATTCTAGGAATCTATTCCATTTATTTATTTCTCTGCAAATAGTGTCAATTCAAAAATTCTAGTATTTTGTTTAGGATTTTTTTTTTGTAGCGCTGTAATTAATTTGCCCCTAGTTTTAATTTTTGTACTTCCTCCTTCCCCTTTTTTCTGTTTGGTAAAGATGGCTTCATAGAACAAGGAAGGAAATGTTTTCTCTCTTCACTTGTGGAAGGATTTTTTTTTTTTGCCAGTCCTGGGCTTGAGCTCAGGGCCTGAGCACTGTCCTTGGACTTTCTCAATAGAGCTCTACCACTTGAGCCTCAGCACCACTTCCGGCTTTTTTCTATGTATGTGGTACTGAGGAATCGTGCATGCTAGGCAAGTACTTTAACCACTAGGCCAAACTCTCGGCCCCATGTGGAAGGATTTAAGAAGGATCAGAGTTCTTTAAATATTTGATTGAGAAGCAGGTATGGTTATGTATACGGGCAATTCCAGCATTTGTGAGGTTGAAGCAGGAGGAGTGAAGACAGCTACATGGACAGTGAGACTTTTTATTTAAAAAATGTACATGTATTTGATAAAATTTATTCATGAAGCATCTGGTCCTGAGCTTCTCTTTGGAGATTTCAGATGACTGATTCAGCCTTTTTATTAGTTTTAGGTCTATTAGGTTTCTTTTTCTTCATGACAAATCATATTTTTAGGAACTTGTCTGTTTTGTTTAAGGTTATTCAGTTTGTTAGTGTAAGTTATTCAAACTCATAATCCTTGTGATGCCTGTAAAACCATCACCAACATTTTCTTCCTGTTTTGTATCTGTTAGCTGTGTTTCCTCTCTAGTTTATTATCTTTAAGTGACTATACAAAGGAGTTGCCATTTAACAAAGCACTTGATGAATACAGTATATCTTGATCAATGTCACTCCTTTGAATATTTTAAACATCCGTCCACTAACCATCTCTTTCCTCATTCATCTTAATTTTGTAGTATATAAATTGGATTTTTATCTGCTTTTCCCTCTCTTCGCCTCTTCATTTCTATAGTCTGTTGAAGTAAATTTTTTTGGTTATTTTTGCAGTTCTTTTAAAAGACTGAGATCTTAGATTTGTCAAATATTCTTCATTTGTTCTTAAAATAATCTCTGTTCTAATTCTGTAACATTTTAATTTAGTTTTTTTTTCTAGTTTTTGAAGGTATAAAGTTAGGTTGTTAATTTAAGACATGGTCTTTTAAAGGAGTTTACACTTCTTAGCATTTTGTTGGTATCTCATATATTTGTTCATTTTTAAATTTTTGTCTCATTTTCTAATTCTTTTGTGATTTCTTCATGAGCCATAGATTGAGAGATTGTTGTTTAAATTTTTTGTAAATCCCTCCCCCACCCCCTCCCTTTGTTTTTATTTGGCTGTTTAATGCTTTCTACTTCATCCCAAAATATCTGGAAAGATATTTTGTATGATTTTGGTCTTACAATCCTGGGGATTGAATTTAGGGTCTGGACTCTATCCCTGAGCCTGAGGACAGTGTCCAAGGACAGTGCCCAGGCCCTGAGGTCAAGCCCCAGGATTGGCAAAAATAAAAAGAATTACTGTCAAGCTGATGTTTATTTCATGCAAAACTGTACTCCTAAGCCAGGTGGCAATGGCTCATACCTGTAATTTGAACTATTTGAAAGGCTGTGATCTCAAGATTGTGGTTCTCAGCTATCCCAGACAGACAAATCCTAGAGACTTTTATCTCCAGTTAACGCATAACATTGGAAGTAGAGCTGTGGCTCAAGTGTAGAGTGTGAGCCTTGAGCGAAAGAGCTCAGTGAGAGTGTGAGAATCTAGATTGAGCCCCAGTTCTAGCAATAGACAAAACAAAACCTCCCTCACTTTAATGATGTTAAATTACATGTTTATGTATTATGTATCAAATAATGTAGATTCTTTCATTTATTTATTTTTAATTAAAAAAATTTGCCAGTCCTAGTGCTTGAACTTAGGGCCTGAGCACTGTCTTTGGGCTTTCTCAAGGCTAGAGCTCTACCACTTGAGCCACAGCCCCACTTCCAGCTTTTTCTGTGTATGTGGTATTGACAATCGAATCCTGGTTTTTGTGCATGCGAGGCAAGTACTCTACCACTAGGCCAAACTCCCAGCCCCCCTGTTTTTGCCTTTTAACTATTCTATTAAAAAGTGTCATTTTAAACTAAATTATCAATAATACTCTTGTATATTTTTCATATATTTGTCTTCACTGGTGAACATTATATTTTAGATGGCATCAGGTTACTATGTAACATCCTTTTATTTGAGCTTGAAGCTGAATTGCAGAGCAAGTCTAGTGGAAATAAGTTGCTTTTGCTTTTCTTTTGGAATGTCTTAATTTCTTTCTCATTTTTAAATGACAATTTTGTTAGATACAGAATTCTTAGTTGACTTCCCTGCCCCCAATACTCTTAATATTGCTGTTTACCTGCCTTCAGGCCTTCAAAGATCCTTTGAATATTACAGGGTACTTTTTCTACTCTCAAGTGTTTCATTGTATTTTAACTGTTTGATTATATAATGTGTTCCTCTGTGGCTGTCCAGGACAGTATGTTTGAAATTTTTGAATTTTTCTAATTGGAAACATTTTTGGCCATTAGTGTGTGTGTGTGTGTGTGTGTGTGTGTGTGTGTGTGTGTGTGTGTGTGTGTGTGTGTGTGTGTGTGTCTTTTGGGGCTTGAACTCAGGGCCTACGCTCAGTCACTGAATCTTCTTTTTGCTCATGGCTAGCACTCTACCACTTCAGCTACAGTTCCACAGACTTTATTGCCTGGGCAGGATCCTCAGATCTCAGCCTTCTGAGTAGTTGTGATTATAGGTGTGAGCCACTGGTGCCTGACTATTTTACTATTTTATTTTTAATTTTTAGATAGGGTCTTGCTAAGTAGCCCAGGTCTTGAACTAGTAATCCTCCTGTGTTAGCTAGGAGGTGCTAGGTTTACAAAAATGCACAACAGATTAGACATTACGTCTGTTGATCTTTCTACATCTTTTTTCTCTTTTGGGAATGCCCAGAACAAGTATATTGGTCTGATTAATGGTGTGTTTGAACCCCTAGGGCTCGGTTAACCTTTCTTCATTGATTTTTTTCTTTTATCTCCTCTGGTGAGACAATTTCAAATGCCCTGTTTTCAAGTTCACTTAGTCTTCATTCTGGCAGTGTGAATCTGCTGATACATTTTTCTAATGAACTGTTTCTTTAGATAGTGAACTTTTCAGTCCTATAATTCCTGTTTTATTAAAAAATATTTTCTCTTTGTTTATATCCTCATTTTGTACATATATCATTTTCTTATCTGGTTTGGCTTTTTACTTTTTCTTTAGCTCCTAGAATGTATTTTGACAATTCTTGTGATGTGCTGGTTTAGCGAGGTGTGTATGCATGTGTGTTTAAACATTTCTGGAGATTTATTCCTTTCGGTTAGCCATGTTTCCCTATTTTATTTTTGGTCGGTTGTGGAGCTTGAACTCAGGGCCTGGGCACTGTCTCTGAGCCTCTTTGTGCTGAAGGCTAGTGCTGTACTACTTGAACCACAGCACTACTTCTGCTTTTTTTTTGTTTTGTTTTCCGGTACTGGGTATTGAACGCAGGGTATTGCACTTGCTAGGCAGGTGTTTTGCCACTGAGTTACATCCTTGTCCCAGAGCGGAATCACTTCCAGTTTTTGAGTAGTTGGTTGGAGATAATTAAGAGTCTGGTGTGCTTAGATCTTTGGCTTGTTTCCTGAGTTTCTGTAAAGTTCTTCAGTCCGGGGTTTTTTATTTGATGTTTCTGTGGGTGCCAAGGGTCTGTTGTACTCTGCTCCCCTGTCTTGATAATGTCCTTTTTTATTGGTCGGTCGTGGGGCTTGAACTCTGGGCCTGGGCTTTGTCCCTGAGCTCTTCAGCTCAACGCTAGCACTCTACCACTTTGACCCATAGTGCCACTTCTGGTTTTCTGGTGGTTAGAGATAAGAGTCTCATGGGCTTTGAATCTTGGTCCCCAGATTTCAGTCTCCTGAGTAGCTAGGATTACAGGCATGAGCACCAGTACTTGGTGATAATGTCACTCTGCTTTTCAAATGGGACATAGCACAAATAATTTGTGACAGTATGGTATCCCTAACTAGGACAAATTCAGACCACATGGTGCCCACTACCAACTCAACTTCTGGTGGTTCATTTCTTCCTCAGTATAAACACGGAGGACCCATCATTGCTGTGCAAGTGGAGAATGAATATGGCTCTTATAACAAAGACCCTGCCTACATGCCGTACATCAAGAGGGTGAGTGTGGGTCCAGCTTATTACTCCACATCCTTCCTCTTAGACTCATGTGCCACAGCTTATAATACCTTCCATGACATTCTTCCCAACATCATCTATTAGTTTTTCTCCACCATTACATGTTTTTCTCCACATTTTCTTTCCACAGGTTTGTCACTTATTTACAATGTCGTGACTGAGTTTAATTTGGGGTTTGTAGCATGTACCAGGTATGGTAAGGGCTGAGGATAAAGGAATGGCAATGATGGAAGCTTCTTAAAGAGTCTTCCTCCTCCTTGTGTAAAGATGTGGTTCCTACAGTGGCTGCATCCTCTGCACCAGCCAACTACCACAGTGAGTGTAAGAACCTCTGAGCCAGAGCTCACAGCTCTGATTGCATTTTTGTGCTCAAGCTATTGAACAGCTGATCTAATTAATACATGGTGCATGAGCGGGCAGCAGAGTTAGACTGACAACCAACAGTTTAATATTCACCTGTGCTTTCTTTCACTTGGCAGCCTAAGGCCTTGAAGAAATGCCTTCATTTTTTTCTAAACTTTTTTTTTCTCTTCTACAAAATATAATGGGACTAAAAAGAGTATCTACCTCTGAATTATGTTATGTGAGGTCATGTGACCTCCCAGGACAGTCCCAAGTATAACTGACTTTGACGGAATCATTATTTGGTTTGGCTGCTGTGAATCTTTTTTTTTTTGCCAGTCCTGGGCTTGGGCTCAGGGCCTGAGCACTGTCCTTGGACTTTCTCAAGGCTAGCACTCTACCACTTGAGCCTCAGTACCACTTCAGGCTTTTTGCTATGTATGTGGTACAGAGGAATCGAACCCAAGTCTTCGTGCATGCTAGGCAAGCGCTCTACCACTAGGCCAAACTCCAGGCCCCTGCTGTGAATCTTTCTAGCTGAATCCATTAGTTGGCTTTGGCCCTGGATGGCCAGGGCATTTCCTGCTGCTGATACACACAGACTTATTGCAGAACAGACTGCACCCTGGCTGGTCAACTCCTGGCTCTGCTCACCTCTGACCTGCAGAAAGCTCTCCTGGGAGATTGCAGGCTTTGTCTGAGAAGGGAGGCATTCCTCAAGCTGGAAGGAGGCAAAGAGCCTGGGTAGAGCTCCTATGTGGCTTCCTTTTCATTTTTGATGTAACTAGAAAAATCCAGCTATAGGCTTAGGATTTGTGGGTTCCTCCTGCTATACTTAGTTCCCACTGCAGATTTTCTCTGAGCCCCCTTCCCCCAGGCTCTTCAGTGGTTGTTTATTTAATGACACAGCCATAGAGGATGCAGCAGATGTAGGTGGTAGCTCCTTCCCTGGTTTCTCTAGTATCCAGCTATCATCCTCCGTCATCCTGAAACTTTTGGTAGCACCTCTCCTGAACTGTCTGGGGAGGGCGGGGAAGGACCGCTCCAGCACTGAATGGCTTTGGGCAAGTCTCCTCAGCTTTCTGAGTCTTTGTTTTATCTATACAGCATGGAGAGAATACCTTTTTAGAAAAGACTGTCAGGAGAGAGTGTGAAATAAGACACAGAGCTCCTAACTGTGCTTGGCAGGCATTCAGGAAACAGTCATTGTCTCTCACAGAGCGAAAAGTTAAGCAGATGCAAATATGATGGGAACCAAAGTAAATGTTATATGTCAGCGAAGGGCAGGCCCGGGCTTGATGAAGAGCTCACTCCATTGAAGAGTCCATTCCCCAGCTTCTGTGGTCCCTGAGACTTAGCACATCTCTGCTCCGACCTGAACTGATGTGAACTCCCCCATCAGATGATCTCTGCCACCCCTATTGCCCAAAGAATTAAGTTGAAATCACCTCGTCATAGTATCTGCAAGGCCACTATTTGGGAAATCACCTTTGTAGGTATACCTGAGCTGGAGAAGCTCAAAGCCTCAGGGTGGCACCTTTGCAGGTAGACAGATTTGAGTTCTGCCCACGTGCTCTTATTATTTCTGTGACCCATGGGGAATGAAATGCCTGTATTGGGGAAGATGTGGTGTGTGCCTACCACCACAGTCAATGCCATGCAGTCATCAGCGGTGGTTGTGAGCAACAACAGTCCCATTGTGGGCAGGTGTGCAGCCTTCCAAGAGGGCATTGCACCATGGCCATGTTACAGAGGCACAGCTGGGCCATTTGTGCCATTGCCCTAGACCAAGCCCCCACTGGAGGCTGTGCATAAGGGGGAGGTTGGTGGTGTCCTGGATGTCTGACACACTTACTGAAGCCCAGCAGGTATTTTTCAGGTGACAATATGGCAGCTGCTTCCTGAGCCAGCCTCGAGGAGTCCTGGCTAGAAACTGCAAATGGCTTAGCAGCTGTGGACTCTGTAGTACAGGAATGAGACAGAGCTCTATGAGAGCTTTGCTGAGGATGGGTGGGTGCAGACCAGATTCAAGGGAAATGGTTTAGTTCGATTCTCCATCTTGTTCTCCGGGCTGCCCCCCTTGCAGAGCATGCTACTGTAAGAACTTGGAAAAATGAGGACAGACTTTTAACTTTTCTTTAATCCACTTCGTCCTCCCTTCTCAGGCCCTGGAGGACCGTGGTATCATAGAGCTGCTGTTCACATCAGACAACAAGGATGGCCTGATGAAGGGAGTGGTCCAGGGAGGTAATACCAGGAGGCTGTGTGTGGGGCTCCACTGCGCATGCCTGCCCTCCAGGCAGGCCTGAGATACAAGCAGGACTTTCTCTGCTTTCTATTCTTTCCAGTGTGTAGGGCATCCAGCAAGGAGCTCTGGGCTGTAGGGACTGGAGGGTTTGTGCCAACTCCCATACCTATTTCTTTTTTCTTTCCTAACAAATGCATTACACAAGGGCTTCCACGAACTGGCCTGGTGGACTGTACCTGCTCCCTATCCTGTTGGGCATGCAGGGCACTGTTGGCTCTCTAAACATGCTACCCAGCTCAGGGCTTCCTCTCCCCAGCAAACTGCTGGTCTATTTTCCTTCAATGACACAGCCCCCCTGCTCCTTTTATCATTAGCTTTCTAATGAAAACACACCCAGACCACACTATACCCTCCCCCACCCCTGTTGCCCTTGTGTTTGTAGCAACATTTAACTGGCATCCTTTTTTTTTTCCTCATGGATCCCTCCCTCCCTAGCTCTCTCTCCCTCCCACTCTCTTTCCCTCCCTCCTCTCTCCCTCCTCCCTCCCTCCCTCCCTTCTTCCCTCTTCCCTTCCACTGAGCAGCCTGTATAACCCTTGAGAACACAGATCAGATGATCTCTCTCACTATGTGGGCTCCAGGTGTCCCAAAGGAAAGCATACATTCTGAGACTGACCCTGTGTGGCCTCCATACACGGTCTCCCATGTGACCCATCCTTCCATTCAGCCTCCCTCTCCGTAGGCCCCCTGCATTGACTTCCTTTAAAGTTTCATTCCTAGTCTCTTCCATATTCTTGCCCACAGCTGCCAGGACTGGCCGAGCTCATCTTCTCCTTACCCCCTAGCTGTTCCTAAATCTGCAGAGCACAGCTGCCTGGGGAACTTTGCACTCATTGCTCAGAGGTGCATGGCTGTCCTTGCAGGTCACCTTTATAGTGATGCTTTCTCTGAACATCACTGTCTAAAATTGCACCCCGCACCCTAGGCTCTCCAGCCCTTCCTGCCCCTGTTTTGCTTTCTAAGCTTTGCAGCCATTTGTTTGCTTGTCAAACTTGCAACCTTTGAGATCCCTTAGGATGGAGGTCTGAAGATGTAGTTCCTTCCTCTCAATTGCAGCAGAGCTTTTCTGTGGCTCCTGCACCCAAGATGGCCCCTGACTAGTATATTCTCTGCTCTTTTTTGTTTCTATATTTCCTCCCATAGAATGGCTTGCTTGTAGACAGGGACCTGTCATGTGGTTGGCTCAGGGAGTGATTGTTAGGTGAATGGCAGGGAGAAGGCTCCTGCCTGCGATAGAATGAGCGGCCTGGCTTCGCGGAGTAATTCCTGCTGTTTCCACAAGGTGGCACTGCCTCCTTGTGACAACTACTGTTTTTTGTTTTTTTTTTTTTGATCTACAGTATTTATTGGCTACCAATTGCTTTATTTTATTTTATTGTAAGGGTGCTGTACAGAGGGGTTACAGTTACATAATTAAGGTAACGAGTACATTTTTTTACAGGGAACATTGTTACCCTCTTCCTCTTATTCTCCCACTTTCCCTCCTCCTCCCCTCCTCACCCAAGTAGTAAAGTTCATTTCCGGTGTAGTGTCTTGTAAGTACAATGTTGCATGTGTTCATCCTTGTTCTTTGTCTCACCATTTTATTTTTCTCCTTCCCTTCCCCAAATATATATATAAGACACAGGGTACCAAAATAAAAAACAGTGACAACAGGGGTAAACCAAGGGGGATGGGTGAGAAGGAAACAAGAAATAATTTCACACAGTACATTAAAAACAAAAACCTCTTGTTTCCATAATTTAGAGTTCATTTTTACTAGCGTCATGTTAGGGCCAAATGTACATAGCTATTGAGCTATTGTGATTCTCTGCTGGGACTATCCTAGACATAATTATTACAAATGAGGGAAATCATGGAGCCTATGTTATGATGGTGCCATTTTACTGCCTCATACACTTCTGATTAGACCCTTGGTCTAATCAGCCATGCCTTCCCCTTCTTTTCCACAGGCCCACAACTTGTAACCCTGGTGCCACTTGCTGCCTGGAATGACGCCTTTAATTAAAAAAAAAAAACCCAACAAATTAAAGTAATGCACTCACATGGGCCCAAAATGAAATATTGGAAAATGCTTGTAGAGAAACACAGTGTTATCTGCCTCCTCATCCTATTACCCAGAAATGGCCATTATGAAGTCTTTAGCTTTTCATTCTGGTACTTTCCTCCCTGTTTCTGTATAGCCTGCTTATAGAACCTTGCATTTATTGATTTAAGGCTTTGTCTCTGACTTTGGGTTTCAGTGGATGAGTAAGTTGGCTCCCCCCACAAGTGAGCCTGCCTGCTTTTTAAATTGCATTGAGTCTTTTATCTGCTTTGATTTTTGGTTCATACTGATTCTCTTTTCACCCATACTCTTGTTCCTTCCTCTACTGTTTCCCCCTCTCCCTCTCTCCCTTCCTCCTTCCCTCCTTCTCCCTTCCCCTTTCCCCCTTTCTCTTTCTCCCTCCTTCCTTCCTTCCTTTCTTTTTGTGCTTGTACTGCCAGGCTTGAATTCAGGGCCCGGACATTGTCCCTAACCTTTTCTCATTCAATGATGACATTCTATACTTGACCAAAACTCCACTTCTGGAATTTTGGTGGGTAGCCTAGACTGGCTTCTAATTGCTCTCTTCTGATCTGAGTTTCCTGAGTATTTAGGGTATAGGTATGAGTCCCCGTCCCTAGCACCTTGTTCTTTGTTTTTTCTTTTTGCAAATACTTTTTCAAAATCTTACCAACACACTTCTCTTTCTCAGTGGCTGTGCATGCCAGATTCCATGTCAGGTGACATGGACCCCTCTCTGTTTTTTTTTTTTTTTTGCCAGTCCCAAGCTTGAGCTCAGGGCCTGAGCATTATCCTTAGGCTTTCTCAAGGCTAGAGCTCTGCCACTTGAGCCACAGCACCACTTCCTGTTTTATCTATGTATGTGGCACAGAGGTATCAAACCTGGGTGTTGGTGCATGCACTCCACCACTAGGCCAAACTCCCGGCCCCCTCTCTGGCTTTTATGGGGGCAGCTTAAAACAGAAGCACTGAGCTGCCATTTGGTGTCCTGAGAGTCAGGGAGAATGTAGACAGGATCCTTTCCCTGTGGGGCAATATGGCTGCCATGGCTGTTTTAAAGAGGGAAACTGGCACATTGGTGTCTGGAGATATTTTTTGTTTTTTATTTTTGTGTCAGTTGTGGGGTTTCAACGTTGAGCCTGGGCACTGCCCCTGAGCTCTTCAGCTCAAGGCTACTCCTTGAACCAAAGCACCACTTCTGGTTTTCTGGTGGTTAATTGGAGATAAGGCGTTAGTGCCTGGGCTGGCTTTGAACCATGATCCTCAGATCTCAGCCTCCTGAGAAGCTAGGATGACAGGCACGAACCATCAGTGACTGGCATAAGTCATTTCCATGAGCTTTTGGCTTTGTCTTTTTTCTGTACATGTGAGAGCAGGGTCATTGTCTTGTATTTCTTTGCTTCCTGATGGAGACAAAATTTGATGATGATTGATACTTAGTAGGCTCTCAGTAAATGCTTGTGGATGACCATATGCCTAACCCATTCATTAAGTCCCTACTGTGTGCCCTTATGCACCTTTTCAGTAATTAAAAAATAGCTTTATTTTTATAATGAAGGTGTTGTACAGAGGGGTTACTATTTCATAATTCAGATAATGCATATGTTTATGATTTTTGGACAGTGTCATCCCTTCCTTTGTTTTTGTCCAGTATCTCCACCAGTGGAAATACTGTCTTGAAACAACATTAGAAGTTTCCGTAGATGATACCTTTGGTATCTTCCTGTAGGTATATAGAGGTCAAATGTAAGGAGCCTTGTTTCCAGGAATCTTTTGCAGTATTCCTAGCTGAGTGTTCCTTCCCAGCTTTCACCTGCATCCTTCAGGAACGGTTCTCCAATTGCCTTTAGAGCTTGTCCAGAGATGGGTACTGGTGGGGAAGGAGGCTTGACAGGGAGGTGGAGCTGGGGGTCCTCACCTGCACGGGACTGGACTTGGGGACTGGTAGAAACTTCTATTCTTCAAGGCCAGTGGATCTGTTTCCTAGGATCTTCTTGTGGCTCTACCCCTGCCAGTATCTCCTTTGTACTTCTGTTCCTGTGACTGTCTGTCTGTCTGTCTGTCCCTTGTCTTGTTCTTTATTAGGTATTGGGAAGGACAGGGCCCAGTTGCTTGTGTTCAGCTATTCATGTGCATCCATTGGCTTGAAAGATTTCTGCCTAGTTAATGTCATACAGGCCTCACCCAGTGCGCTGCTGGAGGATAGCGGCTCACAGGACAAAGGGGTTGATGTCAAAGGAGCCTGAGTCTTCAGTCCTGCTCTTTCACGTTATTAGAACTCTGGGCCTTCAGTTGTCCACTGCTCATCAGGAACTGAGGTCCTGTAGGGTGGCTGACTCAGTCTCTGCCATTAATCCTGGACTCATATCATGCATGTAGTGGACAGCAAGCATACAAGGATTCTGTCAATCAGGTTAAGCAGGTGGCTTAGGCCAAGAGAGCTGTGCCCATGACCTACCATACACATCTGATAGAAAACCATGTAAAAATTAAAATTTAGTGATCAAATTATGGATTGAATAGATAATAATGTTAGAGAATGAAATAAAAGTAAGAGTTTCAGGTCATGAGCAGGTGCTGGCTACTTGGGATACAAAGTAAAGAGCAGATTGTCCCATACCAAGAGACTAATTAACAGAGTTATGGCTATAAAAGTTAGAGCTTATTATCTTGCTGTTAAAGAGTTGACTTCTCATTGGAGGTGGGAGATAATGTCCAGACTAGTTGATTTTATGGTGCTGAGTTTGTTGAAGCATATTTGAGGTTACTCAGGAAATCTTTCTGACTTTAAGATGTTGTTTTATCTTTCCCTTTTCCTTTCTGTTCTCAGTGTTGGCCACCATCAACTTACAGTCACAAAATGAGCTCAAGTTACTAACCACCTTTCTCTTGAGCGTGCAGGTAAGTCTGACCCAGGGGAAGCTATGGCCTCTTAGCACCACAGTGCGGGGATACTGTGTCCAACCCACTGTGCTCAGGTTTCCTCTAAAGGACAGAAGGCCTCTGGGTCCTCCCAGGCTCTTAACCTGCAGCACGAGCAGCTTTGAAACCATTCTGAAGTTTTGCTATGCTGGTTGATGCACTATGGACACAATTTGTTGCTTTAACCTACGTTCTCTTTTGAAGCTCTTGCATTGTGAACTCCATGAACGCAACCCTGGTTCTGGTTCTCTTCTGAAGGAGAAGAGAAATTTCCCTTTCTGACATTAGCCACCAAGGCCTTTCTGTTTATGGAAAGGCTTTTTTTTTGTCATTTACAAGACAGGAGGCCTAGTAGCAAGCCTCCTGGAGATTAATGTCACCTCTCTCCTTGGCTTCCTGAAGGGTAAAAAAGCCTCCAGATTGTCTTTCCCTGTTGCCTGACCTGGTACCCAGACCAGGAGTAGAGATGTTGGGGTATTTCTGTCATCCATGAGCAGATGAGTATGGAGGTACTGAGCTGGTCACGGTCTATCGAGTTAACCAGCTATTCCACGTGATGGCCTTTCAGGGCAAGAATCACCTGCTTAGGCTTATCCACATGAAGTTGCTATAGCATGGGGAAGCCCTGTAGGCTGAGGAGATGCACAGCTGCCCCATCACTAAGTAAAGCTGTACTTGAGTCCTGCCAAAGGGAAGCATGGGTGCTGTGAGCTGCCCTGCACTCCTTCAGCCACTCGAGTGCGTGGCCTTGTCCTAGTCACTTTAGCCTTTCTGTTCTCTGTCTTTTTTGATTAACTGGGAATAATGGGAATCCTGACTCAGAGATCCCTGAAGTGATATTTGAAAAGTGCCCAGCACTGAAGCTGATAGAATCACCAGTCTGGAGGAGACACGACACCCAGACAGGAGCTATAGATTCCACACCATGAATAATGGGGCTTTACGACCCTAATTTTCTGGTCCAATTTTGCAAGCATCTGTTTCTACTAGAACTTGAGGTGGGCCCATTCTGCGTCCTCATAACGCTTCTGGATGAAGGGAAGCTGTAACTTGGAGGGGTGTGCATCTATAACGTGCCTCTTAGATGTGGAGTCACCTGAACAGAACAGTCCTTTCCCAAGAAGATAGGAAAAATGTATCAGGAACTGGAAGACAACCTAGCCAATATAGAAAAGGACTTATAAACAATACTGCTTTGTAGCTAGGCACTGGTGGCTCATGCCTGTAATCCTACCTACTTAGGAGGCTAAGATCTGAGGATTGTGGTTTGAAGCCAGCCTGGGTAGGCAAGTCTGCGAGACTTTCATCTCCAGTTAACCACCTGAAAGCCAGAAATGGAGCTGTGGCTAAAGTAGTGGAGTATTAGCCTTGAGCAAAAAATCTCAAGGACAGCATCCAGGTCCTGAGTTCAAACCCAACAACTAGCAAAAATAAGATATTAGCACTCGGTTTTCATCATGGTAACACCCATCATAGGTGCTGCTGAAACCATATTAAGCCATGAGTCTATATATCAATTCTAGAAGCTGCTTCTGAACTTCACCTGCAAGCGTAGAGGGTGAACGTGGCACATGATACCTCATCTGTGTCTTACTTCCAAGGCTTTTCAGGCGAGGGGTGTATGGCCAGAAAAGGGGTGGAGGGACAGAGAGACTGGGGTTCCCTCCAGGAAAGGCATTCCTCTTCCCCATTTGTCTGATTCTCATTTTCTTTTACACTAGGGGATACAGCCAAAAATGGTGACAGAGTACTGGACGGGATGGTTTGACTCGTGGGGAGGCCCACACAATATCCTGGATTCCTCTGGTGAGTGTCTTCGCATCCCCTACCTCTAGTATATATGTTGACCTGAGTAAGAAGAAAGCATGTCAGAGTCTTTGAATGGCTGGGGTGCAGAGCTTCAGGAAACAGGGCTTCTGGATCAAGTCAGCTATTGATACCTCGGTCATTCATCTTGACATTTGAAGTGACATTGGACTCTCCAATATTGCTTCTGCATATTTTGTAATACAGAAATGTATCATAGTGTATGCTTACTGCAAACATTCAAAAAGTAACAGAAAAGTAAAAGAGGAAGAATAAGTCTGTCAGAGCCTAGGGGGAACATTCTGACATGTACAGTACAGGCGGATCTTGGGTTTCTCTAGCTATAGACCTATCTGCATGTGAAGATAGAGCTAGAAATAAATATTGCTTTAGATCCTGCTATTTGTCACATGCTGGATTATTACTGGCACATGTGGATAGCTTTCTGTACTATCGAACCCTAACTTTATATTACTGCCTTAAGGAATGCAAAGAACCCCATTGTACTGGTGACTGGACTTACTATTATTCATTGATTCGGTTTCTTATTGATGAACCATTAGGCTGTTTTCCATGGTTTTAAATGAATACCCTTTGACTGAGAATCCTTGAAAACCCACTTTTTCATACCTGTTCTGTTATTTCCAATGATAAGGGGTAAATTGCTATGTCAATACGATATTATATGTACAAATATATGCATTTAAACTTGTACATACGCATATATATACATTTATATATACAAATACATACATGTGACTATATACACACAAATTTATACATATATATTTACCAAATTGTTCTCTGGGAAGACTGTAACAATTTCTACTTGCTATTAATGAGAACTCATTTCCTGAAGCCTCAACAAAATAATGTGTGTGTGTGTGTGTGTGTGTGTGTGTGTGTGTGTGTGTGTGTGTGTACCCAGGTGGCCGTGGTCTGAGCACTGTCTCTTAGCTTTATTGCTCAAGGCTGCTCTGCCACTTGAGCCACAGCTCCAGTTCTTGCTTTTTGATGGTTATTTGGAGATAAGAGTCTCACAGACTTTCCTGCCTGGGCTGGCTTTGAACCAGGATCCTCAGATGTCAGCATCCTGTGTAGCTAGGATTACAGGTATGAGCCACCGATGCCCAGCTTAAACTAATTTTTAATATTTGCCAATCTAACAAGTAATTGATGAGCTCACAGTTTTGTATTTATATGAATAAAATATATCATTGGCTAACACTTTTCTCCTCTGATATTCTTTTTGGGTCCCTCATTAGTTTTTTCCCTAGTCAAGGGCAGACTTGGAAGGCAGGAGAAAAACACATCTTGATCTTATGGCATGTCTTTTAGCATCTTCTTCAGTGAGGGTAGCCACTGGACACCGTGCCAGCTGGCAGGGGTGGTTGGCCCAGGTGAAGGTTGTCCACACTATAGTTGAGGATGCCACTTTTCTTTCTCCTTCCCTAATCTATAGTTGAGATTTCTTTTCTTTTATTTGCGGGGTGGGAGGGGAGGGAAGGCTGGATTATGATTGTAGGACTTGAACTCAGGGCCTAGGTGCTATTCCTGAGCTTTGAGGCTCAAAGCTAGTAGCGTACTACCACTTTGAGCCACATCACCACTTCCTGTTTTCTGGGGTTCATTGGAGATAAGAGTCTCAAGGACTTTCTTGCCTGGGCTGGCTTTGAACTGCAATCCTCAGATCTCCGCCTCCTCAGTAGCTAAGATTATAGGTGTGAGCCTCTAGCACCCACCTGTAGTTGGGATTTTCATGGAGACTGAAGGACAGAGTGACAAAGTGGACCTTGAGGAGGGTTGGGAAGGTGAGGGAACCAAAGAGACGCTGAAGGACTTGCTTTGGGCTCTGCCTTCCCCTGATGCACACCTCTTCCTCCCCTCATCCTGTAGAGGTTTTAGAGACAGTGTCTGCCATCATCGAAGCTGGCTCCTCTGTCAACCTCTACATGTTCCACGGAGGCACCAATTTCGGCTTTATCAACGGAGCCATGCATTTTCAGGAATATAAGTCTGATGTCACCAGCTATGGCAAGTACTTCTCAATTTCAGTCCTTCTTCATCTTCCTGGCATTAGCAGGGCTAGGGTGTGTTTTAGGGCAGACTGTTACTAGGTCTTGAAATCAGGGCCTGGCACTTTTGTTCTTTTATTTTTTCTCCCACTGCTGGCTCTCTCTTATTGGTGCCATACCTCTAGGCTAGCTTTTTTGCTGATTAGCTTGAGATAGAATCTTGAACACTTTTTTCTTGGGCTGGCTTTGAACCTCAGTCTTCAGGTTTCAGATTCCTGAGTACCTAAGATTACAGGTATGAGTCAGTGGCCCCCAAAGGATGTTTTGTTTGTTTGTTGTTGTTGTTTTTTGTTTTTACACTGGGTCCTTTAGGGAAAAACTCTAGCACCTTCAGTGATTTGGGGTATGACGTGCTAGAGGAAAGTAGAGGTTTTGTCTGAATCATCTTTGAACTTCCGGAGCAGTTGAGACTTATAGCCACTGCTACCTGCCTGCAAAGTCTCCTGCTCTGGTGACAGAGCTCTTAGGAGGAAGCAAGCTAGGGCAAGGAAGGGGAGGAACACTGCTTCCCATAGACTGTGTCTCTCCAAAGAGTGGCAGACTCTCCTGTTATCATCTTACCACTAGGAAGTTAGTGTTGTATTGCAGTTATGGGCAGTTTTTTTTTTTTATACTCTTTTACAGTATTTAGTTTAGACTCCTTTGACTGAATGGTTTATACTAAATATGCTTGCCTTCCACATTGCTGGGCTGAGGAGTTTTCTACCTTTCCCTTGCTCCTCCATCCCTTTTGCTGTCCCATGC
Source organism: Megascapheus bottae (assembly GCF_031878675.1). Taxonomy (NCBI): domain Eukaryota; kingdom Metazoa; phylum Chordata; class Mammalia; order Rodentia; family Geomyidae; genus Megascapheus; species Megascapheus bottae. The sequence continues at coordinate 22,428,727 of NC_143535.1, forward strand.
AGTATCCTGGGGACAGGAATGACCCTGACAGGGCCGTGGGTGTCTTGCAGACTATGATGCTGTGTTGACGGAGGCCGGAGATTATACTGCAAAGTACTCCAAGCTTCGAGACTTCTTTGGTTCCTTCTCAGGTACCAGTGAACAGTGGGCTCAGGCATCTACTTGGGCCCTTGCTTTTATTCTGGGACCTTAGATTTACCTTCTTTCTCCTTTATCTGAACTGAAGCTGATCCTTGTCCAAGAATGTCCTAGACTGCTGGGCTGTTGTAGTTCCGTGAAAGAGTGTTTGCCTAGAATGTACGAGGCCCTTGGCTCCATAACCAGCACCAAACCTTCCCAGAAAAGAATTTCCTAGAGAAAGAAAGTCTGAAAGACTACTGTCAGCAAACTGTGCACTTTGATCGCTTCACCTCTCTTTCTTTCTTTCCTTTCTTTCTTTCTTTCTTTCTTTCTTTCTTTCTGTCTGTCTGTCTGTCTGTCTTTCTTTCTCTCTCTTTTTCCCTCTCTTCCTCCCTCCCTTCCTTTATTCTTTCTTCTCTCTTTTCTTATTTGTTTTCTTCTTTCCCCTCCCTCCCTCCCTCCCTCCCTCCCTCCCTCCCTCCCTTCCTTCCTTCCTTCTTGCCTGCCTGCCTTTCTGTTTCTCCTCCCTCCTTCCTTCTCTTTCTTTTTCTTTCCTTTCTTCTTTCTTTTTCTTTTTTTCTTTCTTTCCCTCCCTTTCTCCCTTCCACCCTCCATAACCCCACTCTTTCTTTCTTTCTTTTCTTTTTCTTTCTCCCTTCCTTCCTTCCTTCCTTCCTTCCTTCCTTCCTTCCTTCCTTCCTTCCTTCTTTCTTTCTTTCTTTCTTTCTTTCTTTCTTTCTTTCTTTCTTTCTTTCTTTCTTTCTTTCTTTCTTTCTTTCTTTCTTTCTTTGTTATAGGACTTGAACTAAGGGTCTGGGCGCTGTACCTGAGCCTTTTTTTTTTCCGCTGAGGTCTAGCATTCCACCACGTCGAGGCACAGTGCCAATGTGGTTTTTGGTGGTTGACTGAAGCCAAGCGTCTCCTGGACCTTCCTGCCTGGGCTTCTTTGAACTGGGATCCTCAGATTTCAGCCTCCTGAGTAGTTAGGATTACAGTGTGAGCTACCAGCACCCAGTTTCGCCTAACAGCTGCAAACACTCCTTTCTGTCTTATGGAGAAGATCCCCCAGATCTTGTCTCCTAGAATGTTTTAAGTACATACTCGATAGAGGCTTTTGTTGGTATTTGGCTCACAGGTTGGAGGCAGGAACACTTGGTGACAACTGGGTCCTTTGAGAATAGCCATGTTGTCTCTGTTGCAGGTGTCCCTCTTCCTCCTCCACCAGACCTGCTTCCCAAGATGTCCTATGAGCCAGTGATGCCTTCTTTCTACTTGTCACTATGGGATGTTCTTAAATACATGGGGGAGGTGAGTGCCCTGGGCTGGGAGAAAGGGCAGGCAATAGGAGGACAGCCCCAAAACCCTTCAGATGGGCTGCTGGGAAGGACATAGCTTCTCTGGATCACTCTGGGGTGTGCTCTCCAATGTGAGAATTCAGAGTCAAGCTGGTGCTGGAACCCCAGGTGGAGAACAGAAGCACTTGGGCATGATGGAGACATACTTCCTCCAGCCTTGGACTCCAGTTCTTTCTCTTCATTCTGCCAGAGGAAGGCACCTCTGGCAGCTCACTTGAAATACTAGGCAGAAAGGCTGTCATGTGGAAATGACAGCAAGTTAAAGAAGGAGTCTTGTATACGGCAGAGTTCCCTTCTCTTATGATAGTCCCCCAGTCCTCATCGCTGTGGTTTAATTAGAAAGATGAGAGCTCTATCTGCCTGCTTCCTCCTATCCCTCCCAGGACAGGACCCTCTGGCTTCTAGGCCACAGGTGAGATTAAGGCAGCAGCCTGGCCTTTGGGTCTCCCTGTGTCTTTGGTATATAGCCAATCAAGTCTGAAAACCCAATCAACATGGAGAATCTGCCAATAAATGATGGGAACGGACAGGCCTTTGGGTACATTCTGTATGAGACTACCATCACCGCATCTGGTGTCCTCAGTGGTGTTGCATGTGACCGGGGGCAGGTAAGCCCATTTTTTTGGTGAGTTCCTGGAGCTGTCCACTGACCAGACCCTAGAATATGCTCTTCATTCTCTCAGGGCTTAGGATGTGCTATTGCCAGTATGTAAAGTTACCCATCTTTATCAGCTGGGACCATAGTATTTGTTTTCCCTCTATACTTCCAAGCTTCCTCCTAGGCACACACACAGAGTGATGCTTTTGTTGGTGCCTAGAAGAGGTCCCTCTCCCGCTCCGTCCAGGGGATCACGAATGCGTTTCCATCTGCTCATTTTGGCAGGTATTTGTGAACACAGTGTCCATCGGATTCTTGGACTATAAAACGACGAAGCTTACTGTCCCCGTCATCCAGGTTTGTTATCCCAGGGACCTGGATGTTGACTAGCCCCAGCTGTTTCCGTGAAAGTTTGGTGGGAGTCAAAGAGGAGGATCTGGAAGACAGGACATTCCTTACCCACAAGCTGCAGATGGAGAGGGATGAGCGTGGCTTTCTGACCAGCCTGGGCTCTCCCATCCTCAGAGCCTAGGGAAGAACCGAGGGCCACACACATATCCCCAGGTGCAGCAGTGACCTCATGCCTGGGTTATTAGGCAGTCACTATAGGCCACTGTGTTCCTGGCAGGGTTACACTGTGCTGAGGATCTTGGTGGAGAATCGTGGGCGAGTCAACTATGGAAATAATATTGATGATCAGCGCAAAGGTAGGTCCTTGCGTAAACCAAGAGAAGAATTGCCAGTGCCCCTTACAGATATGACTATCTCTTCTCCATATGCACTTGTCAGACTCTGTGCAGGGAGCTGGGTCATACAGGTCCATTGCAGAAGGCTGAGTCATGGACGTTTACAGCAGGAGACTGGGCTATGGAGGCCCACTAAAGGGAGCTGGGTCACGAGGGCCATGACACAGGGGTAGAGATTGGGTTATCATGCAGCTTAGGGGAGGCCAGCACTGTATGTACGTCCATGTGTTGGAGAGGAATCCACAGGAACCCTGAATTGGCCTCTCAGTCTCTTCTGAACTGCTGTCTCTTTCTGTGGGAGGCTGCCTGTATGTGGGGGTGGTAGGTGAGGAGCTAAGAATGGGATCTACTGGGATCTAAAGAAGGACATGGGATTCCTTGCCTTCTTTGGTTCTCATGCTGAATTTCTTTTCTCTGATCCTCTCAGAGCAGGTCATGTTTCTATAGAGAGGAGGAGGGAATCGTACAGTAAAAAGAGCCTTTTGTAGGCACAGCCTTTAGGCAGGCATATCCCACTTGTACACTTTACTTTTTCCTGGTTGTTTGATTTCTCATGCTTTAATTTAGCTCTTCCTTTCTTTTATCTATATCTAAATGTGGTTTCAAGCAAGTCATAAAACAGAACTCGAATCAAATGATCCCACACTGTGGAGAGGAAGAGTGCTGAACTTCAATTCCCTGGCAGCGCTTTGCCATTGGTAGTGAAAGAACTTGCACTTCTCTTCTCTGCCCAGTCTGTGGCATCTTCTAGTGAAGCAATGTGGTTCTGACATGGGCCTAGAACCAGCTACACCTGCCTTTATTTTCCAGACAGTTGTCACTGCTCCTTTTTAGACTTGGTGCCTCCCTGGGCTCCCTTTCCTGGAACCACCTCACTTCTTTTGTTCCTTTGGGAGTGGGGGGGATGAAAGGTCCTAACTGTCTTACCTTTGTCACCAGCCTTTGCTTCTGTGGGATCTTTCTCAAGTTGCCCTGACCCTCTGGAATTCAGTCCCCCGAACCACAGTTCAGTGTTTAAAGTCACAGAGCTCTCCTCCAGGAACACGTGTGGGTGTTGCCACACATAGCCACTGTAGCAACTCAGTAGCTCCACCACCTGGAGTACCCTGAGGCTGCTCCAGAACCATTGTAGCTGAGTCTGTCCCCAAGGCAGTTGTTATTCAAATGTACACAGTTCATAGGTGTTGGATACCAACAAGGTGCCATTTGTTTAAATTCAAATACTCTTCAAATATGTCTTTAATCTTACTTAGGTTGTGGGGAAGACTTTGGGTTGAGTTCCCAGAGGTCTGTTAGACTGGGATTCTACTAACACTGACTGTGAAGGTAGACTTTTGTCACCTCTTTGTCATGCAGAAATTTCCCCAGAGAGAGGCCAGGGGCTATTCTCATCATCACAATATCCCTGCTGTGTCACTCTGTGTACTGGTACATCCATTGTAGTGTGGCAAATAAGTGTCTTGCTCTTTGTCATCCCTTCAGCATCTCTAGTGAGGCTTTCCTCTGTGCAGAGCCTCTCAGACAAGGGCTTCAGGAGAAAAATGCACTGGACTCCCCCCCCCCCCCCTGGATTTTCCCTTACATGGCCCTGGCCATATCCAGGTCATCTGCACTTGTCTTGACTATGGGCTTGCTCATGTTTCTTCACCTCCTCCCCACAGGCTTAATTGGAAATCTCTATCTGAATAATTCTCCCCTGAAGAACTTCAAAATCTACAGCCTGGATATGAAAAAGGACTTCTTTCAGAGGTGGGCCCTTGCCCTGTGCCAGAGTGTGAGCTCGTGGAGAACACGTGGCAAGAACCTGGAGGGCCTTGGCTTTCCTAGCCAGGAACCTGTAGACATGTAAACAGATCCAGAGGCCAAAGCCCATTCATTCCAGCACTGGCGCTGGAATCCATGTTTTCAAATTAGGGGTATACCTTCATGCCACCTTTTCCCAGGCCTGTGCCCTGGTTAAGTGGTGGAGGTGTTGGGGTTGGGGGCCTGGCACACGGAAGGGCTTGGGTCTTAGGAGTTAGATACAGGCCCAGAACCACACTTGAATAAACCCCTTCTTCTGTTTCTCACTCCTTGCCCTGCCCTTAGGTTGGACATCAACAAATGGGACAGTGTTCCACAAACTCCTACATACCCTGCGTTCTTCTTGGGTGGCTTGTCAGTTGGCCTTTCCCCTTCTGACACGTTCCTGAAGATGGAGGTTTGTAGGTTCCCCCTTTCCCTCTCTGGTGTTCTCTCTCTCTCTCTCTCTCTCTCTCTCTCTCTCTCTCTCTCTCTCTCTCTCTCTCTCTCATTCAGGGTTGTTAGACTAAAGCCGCTGTGTTTAGCCTAGATGGGACATTCTGTTAGTACCTGGGCCCAGAAGCCTCCTTTCCCTTATATGCCCCTACCTGACAGGGCTCCGAGTCTTCCTGGGTGGGAAGGAGACTCAGAGCACAAGAGGGTGAGTTTAGGTGCGGTGTTTAGAAGTCTTTGAGCTAGTAGGAATGGGACACAGAGAACATACCCTTGTGAACTTTTTTTTTGCCAGTCCTGGGCTTGGGCTCAGGGCCTGAGCACTGTTCTTGGGCTTTCTCAAGGCTAGAACTCTACTACTTGAGCCACAGCACCACTACTGGCTTTTTTCTATGTATGTGGTACCGAGGAATTGAACCTGGGTCTTCATGCATGCTAGGCAAGCACTCTACCACTAGGCCATACTCCCAGACCCACCCTTGTGAACTTTTGTGGTTGTCAAAATGTCTGCTCATTTTGTCTATGGGAAGCTGAGTGGAGAACATGGATTTGTGTCTGGGTGTCACTGGTGTGACTCTGTCTTTGATGGCTCTCATGTGAAACGAACACCCTTTCTACTCTGCTTGAAGGGCTGGGAGAAGGGGGTTGTATTCATTAATGGCCAAAACCTTGGACGTTACTGGAACATCGGACCCCAGGAGACCCTGTACCTTCCAGGCGTCTGGCTGAACAAAGGAATCAACCAGGTAGGAACACTGCCACCCTCCTTGTCCTGGCGACTCTATTTCCATCCCTCTCCTCCTGGCATCCAGCTGCTTCCCTGGAGCCATTGGTCAGGGTTGGGGAGAGGACAAGAGCTGATACAGCCTATTCCTTCTCCCTTTGTATTGACTATGTAGTCCCTATGTCTTTTAGCTGGGCTTCCAAACCCTTTCCTTTCAACCTTATGCCTCACAGCTCCCTTATCTGCTTCCAGGACAGATAACTCATAACTCAGCCCCACTCTTTCCCACAGGTCATCATTTTCGAGGAGATGACCGCAGGCCCTGTAGTCCAGTCCACGGACATCCCCTACCTGGGCAGGAACCAGTATGTTCACTGAGCAGAAGTCCCTGGTCCCTACTGCCTTGATCTATAGGAGAGCCTCTTTAAGTAATCATCTCAGGGAGCCAAGGGCCATGAGCCAGCCCCCCCCCCCCCCCGCCCCGTCCCTTCCTCAACCTGGATGACTAAGAAAAAGGTGGGGTGGCCAAGGATGGCAGACTTCCTCATATCTAGATGACTCTCAGCCTGGCATTATGGATGGTACTTTTTTGCTGCTTCCCCGAGGCTGGATGGATATCTTTGAGAGGATGGGAGTGTTTAGTCACCATGGGGGGTGAGGCCCTTGGGAACGGGGCGAGTGGCACCCCTGCTCTGGAACTTGCTGGCGGCATGCTGGACGCAGGTAGGCTATCTGTATGTTTCCAGCAGGGCGTGGCTATGGCTAATGTGGCTTTTTTCACTCCTGAGATTGTGCATTTGGAACTATTTGTAGAGATTAGGGAAGTGGGTGTTTCTCACCCTGGTTGACTTTACTCCTTCTTCATCACACTCCCAAGCTGCCTCTGGGATCCTGGAAGAAACTCCATTTGACAAACACACGTGTTTTCCTCCTCCTTCCCTTCTCAGTGCACCTGGTAGGAGGACAAACTGAGCTTCAAGAAACAAAAATGCTCAGCCACTTATTTTCTGAATTAGAGCATTTACGTTTGCACTCAACGAGGAAGAAAACTGATTGTAGCTACCAGAAGAAACCACTCCATATCAGAGCTTGGGGAGTACAAGGGCAGAAGTCCCAGCTAAGTGACATTGGACAGTTGCCTTTTTTTTTTTTTTGCCAGTCCTGAGCTTGAACTCAGGGCCTGGGCACTGTCCTTGGGCTTTCTTAAGGCTAGTGTTCTACCCCTTGAGCCACAGCACCACTTCCAGCTTTTTCTATGTATGTGGTACTGAGGAATCAAACCTGGGTCTTCGTGCATGCTAGGCAGGCACTGTACCACTAGGCCAAACTCCCGGCTGGGACAGATGGCTTTTAACCTAGGAAGTTTAGAGTAGCCACAGGGCCTACAGGACAAACCCAGGCCTTGCCCTCAGCTTAATGAACTCTTTTCTTGATGACCAAGAAACAGGGAGGAGAGCTAGCCTTCTGCCATGTTGTTTCAATGTCCAAACTGGAGGCTTTTGTTTTAGAGATTCTGTGCAATGGTTTGTCTCAGGTTTGCTGTCTCAAATGGCAATAATGCAATACAGTTGAATCAAAAACTCATTGCCGATGTCTCCAGTCTTGTCTGTGTCACTCAAAGCCACAGGGGGAAGTGGCATCCAAGGGTCCAATGCCACCTTCCCAGTACCTGTGGATGTCCTCGGCTCATGTTCTTATTATCCCTCCTAACCTCAATTCTAGAAATGGCACTGGTGAGAAGGTCAAGTGCAAATCCAGCTTCTTGTTAGTGAGCGGGGCTAAGAATCTGCTGGACAGTCTAGAGTGCCATGAGTTCACTCATTAGTTTGGGACAGAACATCTGATGTTCATTATCTTGAGTAATAGTCAAGTAAAATAGCACATACCTGAGCGGACTGTGAACACAGGCACCAGTAAAGATGGGTCGGGGAAGAGTGGGCTAAGAGTCTCTCAGGCTGGCATCCACTGTGGCTGAGGTCCAGATCTGTGCCAGCAGCATGGCGATGTGCAATCACCGAGCCCAGAACCCAGTTTGTTCAATGGCAGATGGTCAAGGGAGCGGAGCCCATTCATAGCAGAAAGACCGAACTTAAAAAAAGCGTTGTGTGTATGGGTCTTGCTTTGTAGCCCAGACTGACCTGGAACTCACTATACAGCTCAAATAGCCTCAAACTTGTGATCCTTCTACCTCAGCTTCTCTCTAGGAGTGTACCACCATGCTAGTGGAGGCTGGGGACAGTGGCTGGAGAGGAAGATGAGCTAAGTCCCCGTTTTGTCCAAACTCACCCACTCTTTCTGAGCTGCCTGGGAATAGCAAGTGTCTGGCTAAGAGGAGGATGACCTGAAGGATACTTGAGTATGGCCTGAGCCAGAAGGCAGTGTCACAGTATCATTTTGTCCTGGGTAACCTCAGAGTGGGTTTTCGCAGAGCTGTATGCAAACCAGAATCTTACAGCAAACGGTTTTGTCAGATAGAACTACCTGTGGTTTTATGAGAGCCTGAGCAGGGATGCATTGGCCTTACAAGGAACAGTGTTCCTTAGCAGCTTATTCTTGTCTTATTTGCTTCCCCATAAGAGCCTTTCTTGGCAGATTTTGTTCTCCAGAATTGACACAGATCTTGCACGTAGTAGGGCCCTGTTTCAGTTTCATATACCAACTGGTGAGAGCTGGGAGTCTCTGGGCTCACTCTTCCCTCTATCTAAAGTCACGGTGTGATGAGTTCCTAACAGCCTCAACACCAATATGCCCACTATCCATCTCATCCTCACTCCAGGTGTACGTACAGCTAGCTGCCTCTCGCTTGCCCTTCTATATATCTAATAAGCATCTGAAATCCATTTTTCTCAACAACCCTTCCTATACTCTGTCTCATCTCAAGGAAAAGAAGTTCTGTTTTTATGCTTCAGAGTTTTGTTTTTTGGCTCTTCTTATATATCTTATATCTAATTCCTTAGCAAATCCTCCTGGCTTTTATGAAGATTCAGAATTCAGAACTATGTTGTTTTGCTTCAAATCACGTGCCCTCATCCAGTCCACTATCGTCTCCTATCTGGATTATTGTAGCTGCTGTCCCTTACCCATGCCACTTGTCAGCAGCGCCAGAAGTGGAGTGGTTCTTAAAGATCAGTCCTCCAATGGTTTCTTCTTTCACAAAGTAGTTTTACCCAGGCTTCTTTCTAAATGAAGATGTTTGATTCTCCCACCCCATTTCCCACCCTACCCTGACTCACCTGCATCTGTGTGTGTGTGTGTGTGTGTGTGTGTGTGTGTGTGTGTGTGTGTGTGTGTGTGTGTTGAACTTGGGACCTGCTATTCTGATGCACCTTTTCTCACTCACAGCTAGCTGGTACTCTCCCACTTGCCCCCTACCTCTCCTTCTAGCATTTTTCTGGTTGATTGAAGATAAAGAGTCTCAAATTTACCTGCCAAGTTTGGCTTTGAACCTTGATCCTCAGCCTTCAGTCCCTAGAATAGCTAAGATTATAGTTGTGATCCTGGCCCCATTGTGGGCCAACTATCAGTCTTTTTGTTGAGCAGAATACTCATCCACACATGCATGAGTTCTCTCCTCAGGATGTTCTGACTCAGGGGACTCCGTGTTGGTGATTGCTGTTCTGTTCCATGCCGTTCATGAGGGAGCTCTTTTCTGACCACCCTATGCTGAACTTCAGCCCCTCCCTTGCTATGCCTCACCTTTCTACTCCTCTCCACAGATCACCTGTGGCATGCTAAAGTCTATTTGTTGGGAGTTTCCTCTCCAGGGAAGGTAGGCTTCATGAAGACAAGGACTTCGTTATTCACTGCTCTGCTGGTTCTAGAATAATGCCTGCCCTTAGTAGGTATCCACTAAATATTTATTGAATGGTTAATTCAATTGATGAAAGAAAAACAAAAATAAGGCAGGGCTGAAGAGGATTTAGGACTGTTAAAAACCACATTTGACTTTTAATAGCAAAAACAAATTAAATACAGTTAAATTAAAACAGAAGACCAGATGGTGCAGCTTTGTGGGCTCCACCCTCATCCCATCCTCTGCCCTCAGGACTCCTAGCTCCATTCCTTGGTGCCAGCGGGGGAGAAGGGAGAAGACTGGGTTTGGAGAACAAATTGTTGATATGGACCTGAATCTGGTGTATAATAAACTTGTTCTCAACAAAGATGAAGGCTGCAGTCCATCAGAGTTATAATTATAAATAAATACACATGCAGCTAAGAGAGGATATTAAGTGAAAACAACTGAACTAGCATCTGCCAAAAAAAGTCTATTTTTGTTGTTGTTGTTCATTATCAATTTCCTGAAAGTGAGCCCTGGGGTTTTGTCTAAGAAGGCTGCCTTTGACCAGCCAACTTGACCTTGGCATTCAGGGCCAATTTCCATGAGAGTGGCAGTAGAAATCCCAGTCACAAATTCACTCATCTGATGGATGTGCCCACCTCCTCATTCTCTCCCAAGTCACCCAACTTGATACCGTCGGGCCACTTTCCAAAGCAACATCCAAAGTGTTAGAAGTTGGGGAAAACGTCCTATCAAGTGGCTCTGGGATCTGATTCCTTCAGATGGTTTCATGAATACTGCGGAAAGTTAAATCTGTTTCAAAATAGGCAGCTGATGCTCTGTTGTGAATGTTAGATCTGTGGACTGAGTCCCATCCACCCACCCATCCACCCAGGAGTGGGTTCTAAATGTCCCTCGGAATTGTCCTGTGAGTTTTAATGGAATGGTGGGGCTGTTAGCAGTTAAAAAATAAACACCTTTTCAGTGGGCTTGGCCCTTTTCCTTTTTCCTCCACTTGGAAGGAAAGTTGTGCTTCCAACTTTCAGGAGCATGAATGAGGTCACCACCAGGGGGTGGTGACCATGCAACCCCAGACCCAGGGCCATTTCAAGGCCTGTGTGACCAGGTACTTTTCCCCACTGTGGAGGGCAGCAGCTCCTGGCATACTTCTCTCTCTGGGGTGGAGAGGCAGAAGCTGGACATGAGGCTGGCAGGCTCTTCATGCTCCCAACTTAGCGACAAAGGATAGTTTCTTTTCCGCTTTGTGTTTAAAATACAATGATTTACTAAGCAGTGTGTGCTCAGATGTCTTTTCCTCCCAGGGTCCAACTCACCCTGTTCCTTTCCCCAAATCCCTCTACTGATCCAACTCTCACCAAAACCAGGGGCAGGAGAGAGTTAGGGACTACCCTGCTCTCCCGCCACTCTCCTGGCTGGAGAGCTGTCCACCTGCCCACCACCTGAGGTCTGTGGTTTGCAGGAGCTCCAGGAAGAGGGTATCACATTTTCCTGGTGTAGGCCAGGCAAGGGGTCCTGCAGCCCAGGGGTAGTGAGGAGGCAGTGTGTGGGCAGTGGGCTCACATGTTCTTGGTCCAGGTCAGTAGGTGACCTGTGCTGGCTGTAGGCCCACCTCCTTGCCAGTGTTGGAGGAGGAGAAGGCTTGAGGGACATGGGCGAGAGGAAGGGGCTCTGCTCCCACCCAGCCTGAGGTACAGGGGGCCAGTTGATGGGCCTAGGGCTCCCCCATGCAGGGCTGGGTGCCATTTGGGATCCAAGACAGCCTTATACTCTGTAAACATGAACCAGAGGAGAGCCAGAGGTATGTCTGAGTTGGGAGCAGCTCTCAGGAAGAGCAGATGCTGAGGAAGAAGGGATGGAGCATCAGAGATGCCCCAGGCTGCTCTCTGATCTTCAGATTTCCCTGGTGGGACGTGCTATGAGGTTGGGCTGGACCCAGGAGCCAGCAACCAGCAGGTGCCATGCTCTATGTGACAGTGGGGGTTGTCTCACCTCCCTCCCTAGCCCCAGCATCACTCCAGGGCAGATATAGATACCTGCAGCCACTGCTCTCATGGCCCCATCCATGCAGGAAGCTTCTAGGAAGGTGAGCTGGCACAGGTTTTGCAGGCAGCTGGAACCCCCAGCCCTCAGTTGTCTCAGGCCCCGTAATCATGTTAGATGGAGAGAACACCGAGTCTGGGATTTCTGTGCTTAAAATTCTCTGTCCTTTGTCCTGGCTTCAAGCTGGGCTCTCTTAGGAGCCCCCAGAATAGAAAGGAGGTGATGGTGGTTCCTTAGGAGTCTGCCTTGGAGGGACCATCAGCTGAGGGGTTAGGATGGGAGGCCAAGATCAGGGTCTGAGAAGGAGAGTCCTGTGTGGAGAGGAGGAATGGCAGTGTGACATACGGGTACTCCTGCGTCTACCAGGAGTTTCTCAAAGTTGGAGTCCTGGATTCTCTTTAAAGAACTCCTTTCCTTCCTTCCTTCCTCCCTCCCTCCCTCCCTTCGTTCGTTCGTTCCTTCCTTCCTTCCTTTTTCCTTCCTTCCTTCCTTCCTCTCCACCCGGTACTGGGGATGGAACTCCTGTTTACTAGATGAGTGCTCTTAAAACTTGAGCTCTACCTCCAGCCCCCTTTGCTTTCAGTTTATTTTTTCAGATGGAATCTTACACTTTTGCCTAGCCTTGGGATAGAATTCTTTTAATTAGCCAGATGCCAGTGGCTCACAGCTGTAATCCTAGCTACTCAGGAGGCTGAGATCTGAGGGTCATGGTTCAAAGTAAGCCTGGGCATGAAAGTTCGTGAGATTCTTCTCTCCAATGAACCACCAGAAAACCGAAAGTGGCGCTGTGGCTCAAAGTGGTAGAGCATTAGTCTTGAGCTACAAGCTCAAGGACAGCGCTCAGGCCCAGTGTTCAAGCCCATGACCAACAACAACAAAAAATTCTTTTAATTTCCAACTCCCTGGCTTATTATTATTTATTGTTACTCTTTTTTAGATAGAGACTAACCATAATCCTCCTCTCTCTGCTTTTCTAGTAGTTGGAATTGTAGACATGAGCTACCATGTCTACTCTGAACACCTGGGGCAGATCACTGAGGGCAGAAGACCAGGAATAAGGGCATGAACGGACTGATCTTGAGTAACATTGGCCACATAGGTTTCATAAGTTTAGGGAGCGCAGTAGACTGTAACCATTGTAGCCAGTCCCCTGTGGACAGGGTGAATGCATATGCCAGACAGAAGGATGTCTCTTCCCTATCTGAGTGCTCATCTCCATGGGGCATGACCTAAAGCAGGGAGTCCTGATGAAGAGGTGCTCTCAAGAGTCAAAATAAGATGACAAAAGTGCTCCTCAAAAACTTATGGGTTGTCCAGCCACTCTGCAAAAGTCACTTGTCCCACTGTGTCACATTGGACATAATTGCTTTACCTCTGTAGGAAGAGCTTGGTGGCCTACCTCAATAGAAGAACTTAGACTTGAATAGTAACACATACAAAGGATTCGGTATCGGCGACGCATTGTTCTCAGAGCCCCTGGCAACCCATTTCAAGGATGAAGAAATTGAGGCCACCAAGTAGTATGGTCTGGCCAGATGGAAAACTTAGTTGCCTGGGTGCTGGAGCAAGCCTGAGGCCCATGGTCTCAGTGTTATATTAGTGGAGAATCACAGAGCTGCTGATGTGGAGCAGATAGTCATCTCCCCTCATGGCCATGTTACTGAAAGGGGAAGCCAAAGGACCCGAGAGAAAACCTGGACAGCAGTCTTTTGCTGTGTCCAGGCATCATGGCCAGTGTTATAAAAAAATGATAAGTGGTTGGTAAGGTGATGCCTTCTGCTGCAGAAGGAGCCAGCTGTATGGGTGAAAGCTGGCATTTGCTCGCTGTCAGGTGATTACAAAAGGGGGCTCTGGCTATAGCTCTTCTGCCCACATTTGCCCAGTCCTCTACAACTGAGGATGGAGATGGATTCCATGTCCAAACCTGGTACTGAATTCTCCAGGTCACAACCTGCCCTGTTTTTCCCTCCTACCTGTGTCCTGAGGCTCAGATCTCCACGGAAGGGTCAGTGAAGCCCTTCTTCCCCTCATTCACCAGCACTGGCTTCTCTGTCCGGGTGTGCCAGACCAGGATCTGTGTGTCCAGAGACAGGAAACAAAGTAGGGCAGGTCCCCACCTGCCAGCTTCCTCCCACACTCCCAACGGATTTTTCCTGCCCCTCCTTTCTATCCTTGTTTCATCAAGATTTGCTGAATTGTTCTTTATTTCCACCTACCCTCTCATTCTTGCTTATACATGAGATGCATTCCAAATATCACTTGGGAATGAGAAATCCAGAACTACAGACACAGCCCAAGCACACATGCATGTGTTTATGTGCCTGGGTTTCTATGCATCTGTGATGCATTTGTGCATGCATGACTTTGCAGATGTGTATGCTTGTACAAGCATATGCATGCATGCACCTTGCCATGCCACGTGCTCAGCTTGGAGGAGATCGTGGAGCACAGCCATTCTGATGGAAGGGATGTCCCTATTAGGGCTTCCTTTTGGCCACCCCTCTCCATTTCCCTACCTGTCTTCATTGTGGCCATCTTACGGATGATAGACTGTCTTCCAGGGTGGGGACTGCAGGCAGGTAAGATCTGTAGAGGATCTGGATGGACCTGTCATGGCTGTCAGATTGACATGGGGTTCTTACCTTGGTGCAGTTGGCTGCCTTGGGTTCCAGGTCATTGAGAGTGACAAGTTCTCGAAGGAGGCTGCTTTCCTGATAACCTCCCTTCACTCCACGCAGTTTGAAGTAAGCCTGGTTTCGCTGCAGGATGAGCCGCAGGTTGACAGCAAAGCCAGCCATGTCTATTGCAAATGGTCGGTGGGGGTCGAACACTGTCTTCCAGCCAACCACTTTCCCTGCCCCATTCACCCGTGGGGCCTCATACCGAAGGCCACCCACAAAGGCCACAGGCCACACAGAAACCCTCCTGGTGCTGCGCATCTGTAAGGAAAAGAGCTAGAGTCAGGACACCTGAGCTTCATGACAGGACCGCTGCCCAGCTCTGCGGGAGGTGAACCCCATGACTGGAATATGAAGCCATGGCAGGTCCATCCAGTCCTGCGTGCAGACATGGCGCCACTCACAGCAGACGAATCTCCCTGAAGCTGTGAGCGAGACTTGCCTCAGACTAGTGCTATTCATCTTGCTCACGTGCCCTGCTGCTCTGCTGCTGGTTTTCCCCTTGCAAGAAATCTCTCCATCTTGCCACTTTACTGTCTGAAATCTGAAATGACACCCCTCCCCCTCCCCCCTGACTTGCATGAAGCTCAAGGAAGTTGAAGCTGAAGCTCTTTCATCCAAGGGGCGAACGATTCAAAGGCCTCATTCCTCGAACCTTTAAAGGCAGGACTATGGTTTGGTAGTTCCAAATCTCACCTGTTTTCCCTTTAACATGCAGTGTCCTTTTTCTTTTCTTTTTGCCTTAAAAATGTTATTATAAAGGTGATATACAGGGAGAGGGGTTATGGTTACATAAGTCAGGCAAAGAGTCCATTTCTGTTTTGGACAATGTCATCCTTTCCCTTGCTCTCTCCCAGTTTTCTCTCCCACCTCCCATCCACAAGTTGTATAGTCAATTTAAGTCTAGTATCTGGTGAGCATTAGTACTCTGTCTGTCTGTCTGTCTCTACTGGGGCTTGAACTCAGGGCTTGGGTGCTATCCCTGAGCTCTTCAGCTCAAGGCTAGTGCTCTACTACTTTGACTCACAACACCACTTCCCGTTTTCTGGTGGTTAACTGGAGATAAGAGTCTCATGGACTTTTGTGCTTGGGCTGGGTTTGAACTGCCATCCTCAGCTTTCAACCTCCTGAGTAGCTAGGATTACAGGTGTGAGCCACCTGCGCCCAGCTGTCCCTTCATTTCTATGCCTCCTCTTATACTCCCAGTGCAGTGTGACCACCCCATCTCCATTCCTTTCCTTGATTATCTGTTCTCTGTACCCAGCCCAGGGGGAGCTCCCTGTGTTTGTACCCCACCATTTTAGAAAGTTCCTCTTGGCATCTCCACTTCCCTCCACCAGAAGCCTCCGCTAGTGTCCTCCCTCCTGCCACCCTCCCTCCTCTCTGTTCCTCTCACACCTCCTCGAAGAGCTCCAGACTGTAGGTGTTGTCATCGTCGGCAAAGTACACAACGCCGGGTTGGGTGGAGTTCCGCGGGAAGGTCTCCCGCAGCCAGCGCAGGGCCAGGTTGCGCTGCATGGTGCCCCGGGGGATGCGTGGGTCGCGGGCATCGCCTCGCAGCTTGTAGTTGCGGGGCGTCTCCACGTGCAGGTGAGTGTAGTTGAGGCCGGTGTCGCGCAGCAGGCGCGCCGTGAGCGGGGTCCTGCGTGGCGCGTCCTCCACCACCAGCCAGTGCAAGTTGGGCACGTGCAGCAGCGTGTTGGCCATGCGTGTCAGTTCGGCCTTCTGCACTGGGCGGCTGTAGGTGGGCGTCACCACGTGGATGGTGGGCAGTGTGTCCGACCACGGAGGCGGCCGGGTGTAAACGTACTCTGTGCGCACCACCTCCACGATGTCGCGATCTGACATACAGTACTCCCGGGGGTCTGCACCGGGTGGTGCCTCACGTCGAGGATCAGTGCCCTCATCTGTGGAGATGGAGAAGGGGGGCGGTGTGGGGACCAGAGCACTGGCCCGACTCTGGCCCCTAATGCCAGGCTCCAGGTCACCTCCCCTGTTAAGCTTGTCCTCTCTTCTGACCCCTCTGCAGGACTGACCTCAGGGCCCCATCTTTGGATTTCTCCTGGGTATTTTTTTTCCTAGTTCCGACTCTTGGGACAACACAGAAATAACCCCTTCCTTCTCACAGCTGACAGCGCTCTTGATGTTTGAATGGAGCTGGCCATATTCCAAACGTGCTTCTAAATGTATCAATGACAACGTGCCCTGACCCTTGTTTTCTGGTGAAGCTGGCCAAGTGGCACTGTCACATTCTGTGGTATGGATGCCACACAGCTGGAGGGCAAGGTTACAGTCCTGGTAGAGGCATACTATAGATCCCAGAGGAACCTAGATTAACTTGCCCCAGATCCATCATGAAAAATCTGTTGAAGTGGTGCCACTCTCCCCTGGCATTCTGTAACCAGTTCTTTGAATCTTGAAACCTAACTCAAGATTTAACTGCTGTATTTTATTTCAGTAGATTTTTGCCCATAGTGTCAAGGTGTTTTTGAATTTGAAGTTGGGAGTGGGTTCCAGATTTTAAATATTCCTCTATTTTTGGTAGATACCTGCTTAAATTCTTCCACTGGTTTAATGGAGGTCTCCCACTCAACTTTCCTGGACATGCGCACTTGGCTGGACACTAACTGTCCCACTGCCCTGGCATCCAGGTTCTTGTTTCCTGTCTCCACCTGCAGGTGCCATGGGAATACCTGACACTTGCAGAAGCCTGGCCTCTGGATACGGCAACCTGCTCCAGCTGGGTCATCCTTAGTAACTAAGGCTTTTACACCCTGCACATTTGATATCCTGATGGGAAATCTAGCTATTCTATAAGAGGAGAAATCAGGCCCATTGGCATTAGTAGTGAGTATTAGGCCCTATGCCCTTTGGCATGAGTACTGAGTCCCTACTCTCCAAGCTATGTCTGACCAAAGTGCCCCATGTATCAACCTACCTGGTCCTCACTGCTGACATGCTATCTCAGTGGGGGTGGCAATGGGTAGGGGCAGGACAGACTTTTAAATTTGAATGCCAGGGCTCAGACCCCACCCTCTGCCTTTCTTAACTAACTGCTCTTGTGAAAGTTGATGTTAGCAACTGTAAATTGGAGCTACTGGACCTACTTGAGGAGAATCCCTGTAATCCTAGACTCTCAAGAGGATCTGCTGGATACATTGCGTGGTTAATCTTTGTGATCTTAGATTCCCAAGAGGTGGGCATTGGGAGAATTGAGGCTCAAGATTAGTCCAGGTACAAAGATAGTGAGATGCACTTCTCAACCAATAAGCCAGGTGTTGCATTGCATACCTGTGCTCTCAGCTACGTGGTAGGCTAAAGGTGGGAGAATTGAAGTCTCCCTTTGTTTCACACTACCTGAAGAATAAAGCAGAAAAGGGATGGGGATATGGCTAAGTGGTAGAGCATCTACCTAGAAAGTTTGAGGTTCTGAGTTCAAGCCCCAGTATTGCTCCCCAAATACAACATCTACTACATTTGATTAATGCTTGCACTGATGAATTAATACATGTCAGGCTTGGAGTGCTGCCAGATGCAGTTACTATCACTACCTCCAGGCACAACTAGAAAGACCTAGTGGTACCACTTGTGGCTCCATGAACTTCCAGCATAGATGAAAAGGGAAGGTCACACGAGAAGCTTAAGTATGGTAGAAGAGAGGATGCCTGGCAGTGGCCATTCTGTTCCCTTCCTCTTTTCCACCCCTACCATTAGCAGCCTGTGGATGTGAGGATGTGTGGAATCTAACCCAGATGGTGTCTTGGCTCTCAGCTCCTAAGAAGGACTCTGAAACCACTGGTGCAGAGGATAGATAGGTAGAGCTGGGAACCTGCTAGCCATGACGCTGTAGGGGAGCAGGGTATAGGTGGGAGAGGGCAGGGAGACCAGAAGAGTTGCCAAAAGGGGTTTTCTGGAGATGTTTTGGATCAAACTGAAAATAGGTTCTGATCTGGATATAATATTTAATTTTGTTTCTGTAGTCAATAAGATTTTAGACACTGAGTGCTGAGGCAGACTTAGAACCACCTGTCCAGTACCCAGACCATTTCGAATAGGCAGAGTACTTGTGCCTGGGGGACTTCTCTGTGTATGCGGCTGGACCTCTGCCCTATTCACTGGCTTCAGCCTTTCTGTAACACTGAGTACTGGAGGTTTCCTAGTGACTAATTTCATTCAGTTTTCCTCCTTGCATGCTCTGGAGAGTCAGAATGGTCAGTAACATCAGAGCAAAACTACTTGTCTCTGATCCTTGCTCTGCCAAGAAAGCAACAGAATTGATCTGTCAATTTATATATTTTAATCTCTCTAGAATGATGCATTTTCAAGGTACCAGTGGTTCTAAACTGGCAAGTGTCAAAGGAGCTTTACATGCAGAAGGAAAGGATGGCAAGTGGCTGAAAAGTCCAACATGTCCAGCACAGACAGTGTGGTTACAGCAATCCCGAGCTTGGCCCTGTTAGAGGAAGCTTCGGGATCTGTAGGAGGCTCCAGGGCCTGGCATTTCACTGTGGAGAGCAGCATAGCCTGGACTATGATTTGTAGATATAGCCTGTAGCCAATCACTTGTTGTCATTGGCTACAGTGGGTTTCTAGGCCTTACTTCGGAACTGTTGTTGGTCACTGGATGACTTCCTATTTTCTGTGCTCCTAGGTAAGTTGATGCATTTTACAATGGCAGAAGCACGGTATGAAAGTGTTGTATCATGTGTGTATGTGAAGAGGGGTAGAGGAGAAGATAGCAATGAGACTAGAGGCTAAAAGATGACAAGTAGCAGATGTGGAGGGCACGGAAGGTGGAGTAGTATAGAGTTCAGGTGTGAGAGACAAAGGCCACCTTGGACTCAGAGGAGGTTTTATTCCTAGCTCTTCCATTCATTTTGGACTTCTTTCTCTGGATAGAGTTTCCAAAGCAAGAGAAGGTGAAACTGATAGTTTCCTTAAAAGTTTTGAAAGCACTGTACAGATGGGGGATGTAGGTCAAGGGTACAACATTTGCCTTGGGTTTGACCCCCAGCACCCCCTAAAATAATCTCCCAACACAATACAGGCCAAATCCCTTTTCTGCTCCTGACCTGTGCTGATCTTGGAACTGGATGTGTGATCTGTTGTGTCTATATTAATATGAACCACATTTGTCCAATACTAGGGCTTAAACTCAGGGTATAGGTGCTGTCCCTGAGCTACTTCAATCAATGTCAGCACTCTGCCACTTGGTCCATGGCTCACTTTCCAGCTTTTTGATGGTTAGTTGGAGATAAGAGTCTCACAGACTTTTCTTCCTGGGCTGATTTTGAATCAGGATCCTCAGATCTCAGGATTATAGGCACGAGTCACTAGAGTCCAACTTGTTTTTCTACATTTGAGGATGTGCTGACATCTACATCTCCAGGTCAACACCTGAGAAGGGATCCTTCCTCTCAGGAAACAAGAAACAATGCAGCAAACAAACCTTTCATAGTCAGACCTCCTAAGGCAGAGATTACACCCAACTTGGTCAAACTTGCACACAGCTCATCTGTCCCTGCCCTAAATCATTCTAGGGACATGTGTAGGACAACTAGAAACCAAGTGTCTCTCTCATCTTAGCATCCAAATTATCCATTTTCTAAGCCTGACAGTTTTTGCTTAGCCCTTCTCATCTCATAAAACCCATAAGAAAGGCTTTTATCCATGCTATGCCCAGCTTTCTACCCCCTGACCACCCCAATTCATGTCTCCCTGGGTGGCCCATGTGTGACATGCTCCCTCCTCTTGGGCATTGAAAACAGAGCAGCTCTTCTTTCAAGTCAGTCATCTTGATATGAATCATGTTACCATACTGAATTAAACCTCAATTCCAGGGACATCTTTTGGGAGCTTTCATTAGGTTCTCCCATTGGCCAAGATGATGCATAGGGTCTCTCTAGCTGCTTAGTGTGTAGAGCAAGACAGGGTTGCATTTGCTGTGGTTGCTATCATCTAGGCTGGGCTGGGGCAAGGAGGGGGCTGGTGCTGGGAGTGAGATTGGAGGCAGGGCGTGGCAGGGGGTGGTGTGGGGATGGGGGGCGGGGCTGAGTACAGGGCTCACCCTTGTGCACAGCAAGTAGAGGAGCAAGGGTGCTCTGGTGCCAGACGGTGATGAGCAGAGTCCAGGGTAGCACGATGAGAACAATCGCAAGGATGTCCCGTCTTTTCGGCATCTCCAAGGCTGGCTGCACCCACAGTTCCTCATTACCTGAGTGGTGGCAAGGTCAGGAGAGGGGCGGCCACGGAGCGCGGGCAGCACAGGGAAAAAAAGAATAGGCATGGGCCCACCGGCCAGGCACAAGAGAAAGAGCAGCTGAATGCTGGCCAGCAGGTCTTACCAGCGCTCACACCCACCCATTGTGGAAGCAGGTTTGCAGAGTCCGGCCTGAGGGAGTCAGAAGGAGCTGTTGTTCAGAGGTGGGGTCAGCAGCCCTCAAAGGGGGACACCTGTAAGACAGAATGGATGAGGATGGCCAGAGACCCTGGCATTGAGAGGGACACATAATATGGGCCACTGGCTCAAGGACACCCAGCATGGTATCTCAGAGGGGTATCCATCTCCTCAAAGACCTCTCACGTCGAATATCTGCCTGGGAAAATGAGTGAGCCTGCATCCTCTCACAGGCACAGGGCCAGGACAATGGTCCATTATAAGAGCAGGTGGGTACAAAGCTTAAAATGACATACTTCAGTGACATCTGCTTTTTTTTTTCTTTTGGGTGTGTACGTGCCAGACCTAGAGCTTGAACTCAGCAGGGCCTGGGAATTGTCATTAGCTTTTTCTCTCTCCCACCCCCTCCCCGCCTCAAGGATACTGCTCTACCAGTCAGCCATAGATTCCATTTTGAGAAGAGATTTATGAACTTTTCTGCTTAGGCTAGTTTGAACAGTGATCCTCAGATCTCCTAACCTCCTGAGTAGTTAGGAGCCATAGATATGTGCATTGGCTCCTGATAACACGTGTTTAATCACAATCACATTGTGTTGATGTCAAGTGTGCTATCTATGAGTTGAGTGTGGGAGATTTGCCTAATTACATCAACACGCTGTACCAGTTTCTCATCTTCAAAACTGGGTACCTACCTGGGCATGGTGGCTCATGCCTGTAATCCTAGCTACTCAGGAGGCTGAGATCTGAATATCTCAGTTTAAAGCCAGCCCAGGCACTAAAGACCATGAGACTCTTATCTCCAATTAACCACTAGAAAACTGGAAGTGGTGCTGTGGCTCAATGGGTAGGGTGGAAGCCTTGAGCTGAAGGCTAGGGCAGTTGCCTTAAGCTGAAGAGCTTAGGGACAGCACCCAAGTCCAGAGTTCAAGCCCCATGGCTGACAAATAAAAGCCAACAACAGCAACAACAACAAAAACTGGACACCTACTTCCCAAGGTTATTTTCAGAATGAAATGAGTCAACATCCATCAAGTCCAGGGATGGCCTCTAATAAAAACGCATAAGAAAGGTTGGCTACAATGCATACTTAGGCCCAGGATAATGCTTCACAGCATAGATAAAGAGCTGGAGTTGGGTGGGAGGGGTGCTCTGAGGACAGGGAGAAGTGTTTTAGGAGTGGCTCTGTGAGAAGCTAAGAGTACCCTTCTCTGCAATGTCTATAGGGCATCCTTTGTGGGGGTGCCTGCAGGAAAAGCATTAGGTGGCATAGGCTTCAGCAGTGAGAAGTGGTACGTAGCCATGCTATCTCATCAGGAGGTGCTTCTCAAAAATGTCAGCGTCCATGGAACCAAGAGGTACTACCTGAGGGGAATCATCCTGATTCAAAGTTCTTCATTCTGTGGAAGATCTGCCAGTGTTTACTCCTTCCAGTGCAATCTCATGACCAGGGGAATAGGTTCATGGCCATCTTGGAAACTGCCACATCCTTTTTCTACTCTTCTTTTATTTCTGTGCTGGCCCACAGGAACTTTCATCCCCCAGTACAATAAGCCACATAAACTTCTTCCTTACCCTTCCTTCTTACTCTGCCTCAGATACTGTGTTATGATGACAGAAAAAAAAGAACAGATTAAGACAGGGAGGCCAGGTCTAGCTGGAGCTAAAATATCTGGGAAGATTTCCTGTATAGTCTGAGACTAGTAAAGGCATGCTCTCAAATTCTAGGTTGGAAACGTGGAAGGAATATGGAGTCATCAGTGTTGTATCCTCTTAGCCTATGAAGGTCAAACCCAATGGGCAGTGTTTTCCTGCTTTTTCTCTCTTTTCCCTCTGGATGGATGCTGTGTCTTGCAGCTTACTCGGCCTCCCTGTGTTTGTCTGGATGGTTGTTAGTGGTTATCAGCTGTCCTACAGCATTCATGGTATTCACAAAGGTATTCACACTATTGTTAATTGTACTGTTCTGTGCTATGCTCATGGCCACCCTGTGTGATACGTGCTGGTGTGTCCCTGTTTTATAGCTGTTTGCACTAAGGCAAGAGGACTAAATAATTTGCCTTGGGTCAATGATTAGCACCTAGTAGAATCAGAGCTATATGGAGGAAGTGTAGAAGCATGGTTCTGTGTTTTCAACAAGGCAGGGAATGGGAAGTTTCTGGGTGAGGGACAGGTGGATTGAGGAATGCACACAGGCCCAAATCTTTTTCTGGCCTCAATCAAAACTACTTGAACAGCCATCTTCTGCCATAGCTGCCTGCATCCTGGGTCCCAGTACCTGCTGGACACTGAAGCAGGAAGAAGGGGGAGGAAAGGATAAAGGGAAGATGGAGGCATGATGCAAAGGGAACATGCTGAGTATCTGAGCCCATTCAGGTTTTTTGGTCAAAATATCTATGAGATGAAAGTGAGAAGAATGAGGAAGAGAAAGCTCCAAAAATAAACTTAGCAATAAACCCAGTTGTGCATTAATTACTCTGGAAGCCATTACGGTTTGAAAACCCCATAACTTTAATGGAGGCTATTATAAGCATAGTGGCAAAATTGTGGAGCTAATTACCAGGAGGTTATTAAGTAGAACAGTGCCTTTAGCTTGGCAAAACAGCCATCTGGACAGTAGGGGGCAGGCTCAGAGAAGATGGTGCCTGGATGTGGGGGCCCTGGAGTTGGAGATTGTGTTTATGCTCCAGTCTGACACCAGGGTGGATTCCACATCCCTCCTCCCATCATGTGGCCTTTCCCTGGATTTGGAGGAAGGGTGGTGGTGGTTGCTGGTGGTTACAGGCATATCTACCACCTCAGAATGGCTCCTGTGCCTTACTTAGGACAGGCAGAAGAATCAACACAAAAGTAGAGAGAATCTGGGCCAGGGAGGAGAACCCAGGAGTGGGGATAACTAAAATGGGGAGAATGGGTGTTTCAGAGTATGTTGGATGGAAGGAGAGG
The DNA here is from genome assembly GCF_031878675.1 of Megascapheus bottae. NCBI lineage: Eukaryota > Metazoa > Chordata > Mammalia > Rodentia > Geomyidae > Megascapheus > Megascapheus bottae. The sequence continues at coordinate 22,452,362 of NC_143535.1, forward strand.
CAAAAGGGGGAAAGTATGGCAAGACAGGAAATGTGAATGTACGTGGAACCTCAGGGTCATTTGTGGTCGTGACTCCCCACCCCAACACTCACACTCAGGCCTTGACTGGCCCGTGATGACAAACATCTCTCTCCAGTAAGGGCAGGCATAAGGAGGCCTCCCCTTCCTGGGTGTTTTCAGTGTCCTGTGGATAGAAACAAGGGCTATATTGTGAGAGCTACTGGGAGCCAGTCACAGGGGCAGCAACAATCAGAGTCATTTCTCACCCTTCCACCCGCTGCTGGAGACTATAGTCACACTTCTCACTATGTTTAACCTCCACCTTTATCTTTGAAGCATGGAAGTAGGTTGGAAGAAGTTGAATGAGTTTTTAGTTCTGCTATTTTAGCAACCTGAGGCTAAGGCACTAGGAAGATAAAAAATGTCATGTGGGGGCCAGAGTCAGACCAGAGGGCCTAAGTAACACCTCAAGGAGCTGAGCCTTAATGAAAGCTAGGGAGCCAGGGAAGACTGGGCATGTCTGAGAAGACACAGCAACAAGAACTTAGCCATGGGTTTTGGGTTGCTTTGGGCAGCAGATAGGAACTAGGGAAATGTCCAAGATACTTAGCCAAGACTGATCATCTTATCTTGAGGAGGGCAAGTCAGGCTGTAATAGCCCAGGAGTATCCAAACCTGAGAATGCCAGAGATGTACATGAAGTTGGCATAAGGCAAGCTAATTCCAAAGGAATGGAAAGGCTTTCTTGGGAATATCTGAGCCTCAGTGATGCAGTTCATCATCCAGTAAGCTGAAGATCAGCCTAATTGAATACCATCTGGCAAATATTCACTGTGTCTATAGTGGACAAGGCGCTGTTGGATTAATGGATGATACAGCAATGTGGAGAGGAAAGAAGTCCTTCCTCCAGGAGAGATCTTATGCAGGCGATGTGTAATGTATACATAATATCTGAGAGTTTTGTGTGAATACATGTGTGACAGAAGTCCATTACAAGCAAGCTCAGGGCTTATCCACACCGCTTCTCTTTGGAGGATCAAGTCTTTGCATTAATTTAGCTGGTCAACAGGAGGGCTCTTATAGAACCATACACACATGCTGTACTGTTTTCAGCAAGGAGTTTAGAAGAGCCAGTTGTTCAATAATGTTTGCCCATGATTACAAGTACATAAATCAAAACTAACCAGCTGTCTGGGTGCTGGTGGCTCACACTTACAATACTAGCTATTCAGGAGGTTGAGATATGAGGATCATGGTTCAAAGGCAATCCAGGCAGGAAAGTCCATAAAACTCTTATTTCCAATTAACCACCAGAAAAATTGGAACCGGTGCTGTGGCTCAAAGTGGAAGAGGGCTAGCTTTGAGTGAAAGAAGCTCAGGGACAGTGCCCAGGCCCTGAGTTCAAGCCCTCTGACAACAAAACAAAAGGAAACAAAACCTTACCCAATGTTGGCTGGTTTCCAGCACTTCCAGGTTATAGGTGCTGGGCTGAGGGTGCTTTGGGCTGAGTAGAAGCTTTGAGAATTCCTACACTGCCCTTTTGTCTTCACCTCACCTCCCTGCCATTTCCAGCTCTGAGACCTTTGCAGTGACTGGAGGGTGGAGGACACTTGGAAAGACATCTGAAAATAGTATTCGATAGTGTTCATGACTGGTTCCCATCAATCTTCATCAAATTTGGGGAAACTTTTTTTTGCCTCCACAGACTGTCCTTATGTGGTCCTTGGAGAACATTCAATTATATTTTTGTAGAAACAGCACACACTTATTTCAACATACTCGTCCAATGGTTTATGTAACAGCCCATGTAATAATAAGTACTGTGGTTTTATATAGGTGGCAATGAACTTTTGACTCCAGGAAATATGTGCTCAGTCCTGTTTGAGGAAGCAACCCCTATCTTACCTCTTTTGGGTACTGGCCATAATTAGCATGCTGTACGGACTCAATGGAAGACACTGATGTTCTTTGGAATTGATCAAAACATGGCTGGTTAAGAAGATTTCTACCCAGGTATCAATAGTTCATATCCCAGTTACTTGGGAAGCTGGCATCTGGAGGATTGTGGTTCAAGACCAGTCTGGGGAGAAAAACTTGTGAGACTTTCTCAGCTGGTTGCAGTAGCACATGCCTATGATCCCAGCTATAATGAGAGATCTAAAAGGAATGGGTTCCAGATTAGGCATGTGCTCTGGCAGGAAATAAGATCCTATCTCAAAAAATATCCAGAGCTAAAAAGTAATGAGGGTGGCAATGAGCAGTAAAGCACGTGCCTAACAAGTACAAGGCCCTGAATTCAAACTCCAGTACCACCAAGAAAAAAGATTCTGTGAGGCTGAGGAGACAACTCATGGCTGGAGCACTTGATCCATCTTCAGCATCGCAGAAAACAAGGGCAAAGATAGAGAAAACAATCTGAAAACCTTCTGTTTGTGTACAGACAAACACGAATATCTCCCAGGAGTCTGGGCCTCTGAGCTGACAGAGGCAGATGCTGAAGCTTCTTCCTGAAGCCTCACAGGGGAGCTGGGGAGCCAGCTGGAAAGATAGCTCCTGCCCCCAGCCCTCTGGGTATGGAAAAGAGGCAGTGGTAACAGAAGGGTGACGGGAAATTGGAAAGAAATGGCAGAGATGCTGGCCAGCGCTCCAGCATCCTAAGCCATGTCCCTCTTCCTTCCAAGAGAGAGGCACAGACTTTGTCCCAGAGATCCACAGGAGCCCCTAATGGGATCAAGGGATTAGTATTGATTCTGCAGGCGCTGCTCAGGAAAAGCTCAATGCCAGAGCTAATCAGTTCCCAGTCCGGTCAATTCATACTTCACTAACCCAACCCAGCCCTTCAGCAGCCAGTGCTGCAACCCTCAGGCCCACATAGCCCCTGCTTGGGCTATAGGGCACAGACATTGACCTCACCCTGTGTATCCGTTTCTAGAACACACAGGCCCTCTAAGGGCTTTCTCTCTTTCTTTCTCTTCTGGTCTAAGTCACTCATAGAGAGGAAAGAAAAGGGATTCCTCTGAACCTACATTGAATGCGCAGGGCATCTGTTGTTGTTGTTGTTTTTAAAAATAAAGCTGGACCTTTAGATCTTCACAACAACCCTGTGAGGCAGGCAGGGACACTTTGTCCCCATCTTGCATAGTACGTCATGAAAGTTTAGATAGTTGTACACGATAAACCTAAAGCTCCCATGTTAGGCACAAGCCAAGGCCTTGACTTCTGGGTCCAGCAGTCCAGCAGCCTGCCAGGTCATGCTGCCTTTTTTTTTTCACAGCTTCTTCTGGGTTTTGCTTTCCTGTGGTTTACCTTCACTTCACCTATCAAGAGCCCTAGTGTCTTGATATTGATAGGCCTTACCTTCACTTTCCCCACCCAGTGGCTAGTCCCAAGGACTCTGGGAACAGATTATGAGACTTCTAAGGCTGCAAGGCTCCTTTCCTTTCCTTCCACCATACAGGATGGAGAAGGAATAGAGGAAGGCCCAGACCTGAGGATGCCTTTGTCCTGTGCTGACTGAGGGCCTGGACTACTGCTGGCTGGTACTTGTAGATGCTTTGTTAGGAAGGGCGATGTGAATTTTAGATCTTCTACTATCGGTTTCCTTCTAGCTAGGAAAAACAAGCCAAGGATACAGACCAAAAAAAGTGTTACACCTATTCTTATATGGTGTAAAGAATATTCTTAGGTTTGTTTCTTCCTGCCTAACGGCATCAAAAAACATGAAATTGTCAGTTGTGGGCTTGAACTCTTGGGCCTTGATGCTGTCCCTGAGCTCTTCAGGTCAATGTTACCACCCTACCCTTTGAGCCACTGTTCCACTTCCAATTTATGGTGATTAATTGGAGATAAGGGTCTCACGACTTTATTGCCCATGCTGGCTTTGAACCGTGATCCACAGATCTCAGCCTCCTGAGTAGCTAGGATTACAGGCGTGATTCATTGGATTTTTTTTTTCTTATAGGTGATTTTTTTGTTTTTCCTTTTCAGAAATAGGTTTTGAGTTAGATTTGGATTACAGTTCTGTTAGAAATGAAAATTGGGTTTAGTTCAGTGAGGAACATCTACAAATCAAAGTCCATTCTAGGTTATGGCAGTAATTTTGATGGAATGAGCACTGACTCCAGCTGGTTCTGCCATAGGCCCCTGCTCTGTCCAGTAGCAAGTAGTCTCCAGGGAAAAGTATGAAGTCTATTCACTGGCCCAGGGCTTCTATGTGGGAGGACCTGAGAGCAAATAAGTGCTTTGTCCTGGAGAGACATCACATGTTCCTGCCCTCCACTGAGGCCCACATAGGAAGGCATAAGCAGGCCTATGACCCCACTCAGGACTGGAAGAGATGGAGAGTGAATGGCAGCAAAGGAGACAGATCCCGTCAGAGATTTGGGAACCTATACAATTGTTTGCAGGCCCTCAGTGAAAAGCCACCATATAGTTTTCAGAGGAATCCCTCCTCTTTTTCTTCCCTCCCTATGTGTGACTTAGACCAGAGTTCATCCCGGGTGATGGATGAATGACTGCACAGTAGTGTTCATGTGGGGGATGAGTGGTCTGTGGCTAAGTACGGGAAGGCCCTTAGCAAGACCACCAATGGAACAGGATCTAGAATAACCCAGGGATGTTCAGCCCTGCCTGATGAGGGAAACAGACATCTTTGGGGTTCATATGGTTTGGGTGCAGTCTCTGCAAAACAAAAAAAAACAAAACTCTCAGCCTCACCTGAGAGGTAAAGAGGACAGCTCAACTTTGAAATGGACTACCTTCCACCACCTCATGCCCCCCCCCACCCCACTCCTTTTCTCTTCCCCTCCTTGTCCTAGGTCCTTTCCAGCAGCCGTGCCAACTGTCACTGTTCCCAAGGCAAATCCTCTCATTTTCTCTTGATGTCTGTCTCTTGGGAGCTTAAAACAGCACACATTTATTCTCACCATTCTAAACATCAGGAGTCCAGACCTTATTTCTTGAGGTTGCATCAGGCTGTAAAGGATTCATTGAGTGGTATTCTCCTCTGGAGCGTTGACTAGATAAGAATCTGCTGCCCAGCTCACTCAGGCAGTTGGTAGAATTCCCTCCTTGTGGTAGTAGGCTGTGAGTTGCTCCTTGGTGGCTGTGGTTAGGAGCTGTGTTTACTCCTTAAGGGTGACACACCTCACTCTATCTTGCTACAGGGCTCTCCCAACAACCTCTTTCTCAAGCGAACAAGGGGAGAATCTGGAGCAGATCAAAGCCCTATTGAACACAATGCAATAGTAGGAAAATCGGCTCCATTTTCATGGCAACCTACTGATTAAAAGGTTAGTGACAAGGACCAGCCATGGTCCTGGTAGAGATGTAATCTCTACACAGAGGCAGAAATACACCGTGTCAGAGATCCTGTGATACCTTAGTGTTTGTCTATTACCACTAGACAGCTGGGCCTCTCCTACCTCAAACTGCTCAGCTCTTGCCCAGCCCTCACAGCTACTGAGAGTGACCACAGGATCTACCTGCAGACGTGGCCTTCTGTCACCAGCCTCCCACCTTCCCTTTGCTCTATTCTAGAAGTATGGAAGAACAGTACAATGGTAGGGAGATCCTGAGTCACAAATACTCTATGACTTCTTTACTGTGTGAGCTTTGCAAGGGAACCTCTCTGAGCCTCAGTTTTCCCATCTGTAAAGTGGGACCAAAAATGTGCTTTCCCAGATAGGTTGTCAGAACAGTTAGAACAAAATCTGTACACTGTCTGACATGGGATAGGCAATGAAAAATAGAAGTTACTGTAGCTGTCATAAAATCTTGTTTGACCTTGCTTCTCGCCAACTCCTTCCTGGATGCTGGAATGCAGATGGATGCTAAAGAACCGGGAAGCCCATGTTTTGCTCTCTAAAAGAGGAGGCAGGGAAAAAACAAGGGACTGGAGGACGAGAGACAATTTCATCTCAACTGCTAACTCTGGTCTTATGGTATGGTGTGAAGCCACCAACCTTTATATTTTTCCAGCCTGGTTTCCTCATCTCCATGGGGCTTCTATGCTTCTCTTGTTCTGGTATGTTCTACTGTGACATGTCTGAAATCCAACCATCATCTTTCTTCCCACAGCAGCCCCTCATCTAGGCTTCCTTTTTTCTGTCATTGTCTTGAAAGCCAACACAACTTTGGGATTGTCTTTAGTTCTCCCTCTTTGCTCTGGTGGGCTCAGCAATGAAGTATCTGCTGTACCCCTTTAATACTGATTCAGGGCAGATTTCTGTCTGTAGCAGGCCTCTGTGGTGATGTGACTTTAATTCAGAGTCTACCCTGTTGCCTGACCCCACCCATAGTCTTTACCCCTGAATTCTAACAAGGCGTTTATCCTGCTGTCCTTCTTACATCCTTGATAATCCTGGCAGCAGGATTGACATGTCATATAGTAATGTCCCATCCTTACCTTCTCCTGCCAAGACTGGGTCTGAGACAGCCCCAGTGGAACAGATTTTTCAACCGAGTTGAAGTCCAAGAAGTAAACCAGGCCCAGCTCTTGGAAGCCATTATGCCCCGTTGGCTGCACACATCCCACCTAGCCTTGGCCTTTGCTCTATCTGCTCCTTTTAGCCAGGCTTCTTTCTGGCTTGATTTGCCTGTGGTGTGCAGCAGGCCCTGAACAGCTGTCATATGTCCTCTACCAGTGGAAGTCTGGATATCACTTGCTGAGGATGTACAAGGATGTGAGTCTGGCAAAGATGTCTCAGGAATCTGCTCTTCCTCGAACCTAGAAGTGGCGAGGGTTGAATCTTTCATTTAGACAACTCCTATAGGCTGCTAGACAAAGCACTGACTAAATTCAGAAGTCAGGTGTTTCTTCTTGACATACATGTGCATTTACATATATGCTCCTGGCTAGCACTCCATATGAGTATGAATACATGTGTTAATGACTCAGTGTCAGTTACTGCTTCTGAGCCTTATTAGAGAATCCATGACTAAGACCTTGTCCCAATAAAAGACTGTGTCATGTGCCTTTGGCACCAAGCAACACTTGGGTCCTGGAATCTAGATAGGACGAGCCTAGTTTTCTTTCTGTGCCATGCTAGAACGGAGGGGCAACCCCTCTGAAAAGTCATAGTCATAAGCCTGTTGCTGGTGGCTCATACCTGTAATCTTTACTCAGGAGGCTGAGACCTGTGGATGACAGTCTGAAATCAGCCTGGGCAGGCAAGTCATTGAGACTGTTATTTCCAATTTACTCCTAAAAAGCTGGAAGTGGAGCTGTGGCTCAAGAGGTAGAGCATTAACTTTGAGCATATAAGCTCAAAAACAGAGCCCATGCCCTGGGTTCAAGCCCCAGGACCAGCAATCAGTCTGCCTGCCTGCCTGCCTGCCTGTCTGTCTGTCTGTCTGTCTGTCTGTCTGTCTGTCTGTCTGTCTGCCTGTCTACCTATGTATCATCTATTTCATACAATAGCTCACATTCAGTGGTATATGTGTGGCTCCCTAAATGATTTCACATTAGTTAACTCATTTAACAATTAGCCCTTATAATACCAAAGCTTTGTTTGTGTTACACAGAGAAAACTGAGTCATAAAGAGGTTTTCCTGAGGGTTCTAGGCAATGTGCAATGTAACCTGGTCACATCCTTCCTGGGCTGAGGGCTGATGCTAGCCCCTCCTAGGAAGCTCACAGCATGTGGCCAGCAGATCCTCTGCTCTCCTATTAACAGATGGATAAAATCCCCGTGCACCTTGATCATCAGGGCTAGTGAGAACTTACACTTCTTTATCCAAGCGAGAACACTTCTGAAAGTGTGATGAGGTGATAGAACAAGTAACAGGAGCCAATGCAGTCGTAACAGGTAAGGTCTGGGAACATATTGGGCACAGTGGGCATCAGGTCCCTCAACCAGGGCTCATGAGTCTCCTGTGCAGGTGTTAGGTGTGGAAGTGAGTGCCAAGTGCAGCTGGGTACCTTTCCCCTCTTCCTCTCCCAGGGTAAGTCTTCAGCTCTGCACATAGTTTAAGCCAGCAACCTCCAAAGAGGCCACTTTCCTCTCTGCAGTATGGTAAGCTCGGGGAACAAGTGTGTCTCATTCGCTCCTTCTAAGAGTCTGTCCCCATACTCTTCTTGCTTGGACTCACTTTGTCTAGCCCAACTTCAGGATGTTGTCCTGCCCTGGACTCTGCACATGGTTTATAGCAAAATCACTTTGAAATATTGACCTGCTGGTTTGGAGATTCCTAGAAATCTGCAATCTTCAGTGCATTATGAAAAGCCCAAGGGCCAGCCTAAGGTACCTGTACAGTGGAGAAGGGCTCAACTATTCTGCTACTGGATAAGCAACAGGAACTAGAACTACAAGACAGTAAATCTACAACTATGAGCAAACAATTGCAGCAAGCAGTATGTGGGCAGCTGACCAGAAGGCCTCCTCCCTTCCTTTACCAGGATAGTATAGGCCACAAGGCCTTCAAGACTCCTAGAACCTTGTGCTCTGGAAGCTAGGAGGGGTGCCTCCCTTTCTTCCTACAACCCTCAAGGCAGAGAAGGTACCGCCGCTATGCTATTTGGGTGCTGAGCACTCGTGCAATGAAGCTGTCTCAGAGCCAAACAGGGAAGGATGCCCACTGAAGTGTGGAGCCAGACACAAGGCACCTGCCAGATCCTCTGGACCCCTGGAAGGCAGGCCAGGTGATTCTACTGGATCTGACCCTGGAGCTGAGTTCACCTTAAGGAGTCACTCTTAGACCTAGGTGTCCTGGAGGGAGGACTTGGACAGCCAACATCTGTTTGTCCCCACAGCATCATCTTTCCCATTCTGAGGCTGTCCAACTCTACTGACTGCCTCTGTTTCCCTTGGTGCTGATGTCTATGCTGCCCTGGGTGAAGGTGCTGGTTAGGTGAGACTCTTGGGCTTTGTGCTTCTCTGAATGTCCTATCTCTTCTCCTTGCCCTCCACAGGCTTGAGCATTTGAGACACCCACACTGCCAGGGGTCCAGTCTATAACCTGATGTGTACTTGCTGATTATGGGCCCTGGGCCATGGCCTCTCTAGAGGTGCCAGGGCTTATTCACTTGTGCATTCCTACCACAGGGCTCAGGACTGTGTGACTTAGTCTCCTTTAGCTATAACTCTTCCTTGGGGGAAAACATGGGAAACACTTGCTTTACAATTCGCACTATAAGTGTTAGGTTATAAAAATGCAATGACATCAATAACCACTGCCACCTTATTTCAAAATTGGACTGAACCTCAGTGCCTGGAGAAGTTGCAGAGAGAGGAGACATCTTGGCTTCTTCCTCAGGCCCTTTAAAGCTTACAATGCACTGCCACACTGTCTCCCTTTAGGAGGGAGGGTACTGCTTTTTCTGATTGGACAGCTGAGTCTTAGAACTGAAGGTCATACAACAGTCAGGCCGTGAGGGCTTCCCTGGTGTTCTGACAACTAGTCCTTCATCTTTGCTGGGTCCAAGATTCTCCCCAGGGAACAACTGGGGATTCTGCTAGGTCACACGTTCTCTCTTTTCCAGCCCCTGGAGCTATCAATGCACTGAGACCCATCAACCAGGATCTAGGGCCAGTGATCCACCATTATCTTCTGCCCTTTCCTTCCTTTTCTTACCACTTCTGAGACTGCCCACGTCTCTCTCTTGTGCCCACCCTATCCCTAACGTCTGTATCTTGGAGAATTACCTTACTGTGCTGGATGTAAGGAGCTGAAGGGTGTTGGGTTATTCACAGCCTAGGAAAGCAATGAGCTGGAGTGGGAGGCAGGCTCACCCCCTGCAAGCCCAGCAGGTGCAGATGTGATGAATAGAGGGGTCTTTAAATCTCCATCCCACAGGCGGTACATTATGCTGACAGTATCTGTATGTTTTACGGGCTGTATATTACACAGCAAGCTGCAGGGGTGGCCACAGATCACTGATCGCTGAGATGGAATCTGAACATCACAGAGGCACGTGTTGAAGGCAGAACTGCCACATCCAAGGGCCTCTCCAGGGTCCTCTGGGCTCTGGCTCCCTGTGGGGTTTCTGGAGGTAGTGAAGCAGAATTTCCCAGGAAGGCAGTGGGGTACAGAGGGTCTGGCACAGGATGAAGGCACTCCCTCTCCCCTTACCCCCCTCACTAGTCAAGGAGGCCCCTCTGTCCCCCACTGTATTTCCACTGCATGAGCTGCTCTCCCTCCAGGATGAGGACAGGGCACTCATTCTCATGCCAGCTGACCTGTGAGGATGTTCAGGAAGCAGAGCATGGACGAAGGGAGAAGGAAGATGCCTGATCAGACCCTAAACAGAATGGGATTCCCTCCTGACCGGTGCTCCTCTGGCATCTGGTACATAGCTTCACTCTGTATTTGCACAGGCAACACCCAGAATGGAAAAGTCCAATGGGGAGAGTTACTGTGGCTTGAGCACTTTTGCTCCCCAATCTGGTAGAAAAGAACTTATCCTCTAGAGATAGATGAACAATTGTGATGTATGCCTACAGTGGGATGCTATTCAGCATTACAAAGGACACACATATGACATGGCTCCGCCTTAAAGGCATTGTGCTAAGGACAATGAGCCAATCACAAGAGGACAAATCATGTACAGTCCTGTTCATATGAGGTACCTGGAATAATTAAGCTCACAGAGATGGAAACCAGAATGGTGGTTGCCAGGATTTAGCAAAAATATTTGTTTGATAAATAGCTTCTAGCTGGGTGCTGGTGGCTCATGGTTGGAATCCTAGCTACACAGGGGGCTGAGATCTGAGGATCATGGCTTGAAGCCAGCCGGGGCAGGAAAGCGTGAAACTATTATCTCCAGTAAACTACTCTGAAAAAGTTGGAAGTGGTTCTCTGGGTCCAATGGTAAAGCACTGGCCTTGAGCAAAAAGAAACTCAGGGACTTGGGCCAGGTCTTGAGCCCAGGGCTGCTTCCCCACCCCCCAAAAAACAGTAATTAAAAAGGGAAGATTTTATGCTATGTGGGTTTTAACCACAAAATCAGGAAGCCTGTCACCTGTTTAGATGTGACCAGGTTCTGGAGGGGAGACTCTAGTAAGCTTTCTCTGCTGCTGGGCTGGGCTGAGTGTCCTGTAGGGTCCATGAGACTGCTTCCCTGTATGCCTTCCTAGGCTGTTGCTTGAGAATGTCACATGAAGCAGGCATAGGACACAGCCCTCCCTGTGGCAAACAGGGCTGTGCAGTTATCTCCTAACTGAAACCTGGGCAGCAGCAGAGACCAACATCAGCCAGGCTGCTTGCTCTGTGACACAGAGAGGGAGACTGATGAGTGGGCGAAGAAGTTAATATCGACACGTGGTGAGTTATGAGAGCAATGCTTCAGCTTAAGATCACAAACTGACAGAGAAAGAAAAATCCCATGCCCAGAGACCTTTCTCCAATGAGAACAGGCTGGTGAAGTGAGGGCCTGGACCAGTGGGTGACCAGGCTGAGTGGGGGCTGGCCTAGTGGCCTCCCCAGGGACCCGAAGCATAATTGGGGAAGGGGAGAAAGAACAGATGGGTGGTATGGGGAACCAAATAGATGCCCTGAAGCACTACAGCGATGTGGCTGGTCCATTTCACAATGACAACATCCATGTTACTAATGTGGGGTTGCCTCCAAGCAGACCCACACAACCCCTCTGAAGGCAGTGATCTGAGAAGGTGGTAACAGAGAGAGGCTTATCTGGATGGTTATTCTCAGATTTATGCAAACTCAGGAGGATACCCCCAGTCAGAGGGCTCCCCATCTGGGATAATCAGGAACTAGGCAGTCCCAGGATCCAGACCTTAGCCCCCTAAAGACACTGGCAGAGTGTCTGGCTTCAGTGATCCAGGCTAGGCTTACTCCTTGCTCAGAATACATGAGGGTGCAAGTTTCTGATGCATTGCTAGGTGGCAGGAGGAGCCAGCCTACCTAAGGGTCCTGATGGAGAAAGTATAGGCCATTCTCCTTGTCATCTCATCTCCCTGCCCACCTCCACCTGGGAAGAGGGGTACCCTGACCCTGAGAAAGGATATTGCCCTATGTACTTCTTTCTTCTTCTTCTCTTTTTGGTACTACTTGAGTTTGAACTTGGGGCCTCCTACTTAGGAGGCAGGTATTTTGACAGTGTCTTTTTGTACTGATTCTTTTCAAGATGGTGTCTTGATTTATGCTTGGGCCAGCCTATGCCACGATCCTCCTCTTGTCACAGTCACTGGCATGAGAGCATATCACCATGTCTAGTCACTGGTCAAGACAACATCGGAAGAAATCACCCCCCCCCAACCCATTAGCCTTGAAACTCAATCCCCCTTCTATACTTCCCAAGTAGGTAGGATTACAGGCTTGAGCTTAGTACTGTCCTATGCATTTCTGTTCCTTTAAGAGGATAGACCACCTGCCAGAGGGCCAGTAGGTGTCAGAGGATTGGAACATGGTTTGGGATGAGGCACTGAAATTCTGTGCAGCCTTAGGCAGGAGTGGGAGCACTCTGAGTATCTGTTTCCTCTTCCACACAAGGAAAGAAGCAGCTTAGAGTCACAGAACCCAATTCAGGCTAAGATGGCCATCCATCCGTCTGGTGGAAAATTCCTACTTCCTACCACTCCCTTCCTTGTCTGCTTTTCTCCAATCTCTGGCAACTGAGCTCCTGGGGTGTTTGAGGGGATTAAATGTCATAATTTACCTGGGAGGGGAGGTGTCTTTTACCCCATTTTAGATAAGCAAGTGAGGCCCTACAAGATTTGTCATACAGTTATGAACACAGCCAGGACCATAATGTGGGCTCCAGCGGCACAGTCTGCTGGGTATATGGCAACTAAATCCTGTCCAGCCAAGTGCCTCCTGGCTGTGGTTGTCCATTGAGTTCAGGGCTTCTGGGATTTCCTTCTCTCTAGTTGAAGGATGGGGTGAGCCAAGCAGAGCCCCTCAAATTCCTTCCTCCATCTCTATCAGCAAGATGCCACGGTGGCTGAGCTCACAACTTACATTGTGAACTCCCCAGGCTTCTAAAATGCTTTTGGGTGAGATGGGTTCCAGTAAAACAGAATCCCTTCTCCTCCAACCAAAGCTCCAGTTCACTCTTTGTCTGGCAGCATTCAGTTACAAATAAGGATACAATCCCAGTCTTAGTTTATTTCCAGGGCTACATCCTATCACAGATGGGGAAACTGAGGCTCAAGAGTGTTCAGTATTGTAAGCATAGTCATGAGCTGGCAGCAAATAGTCTGGTCCAGAGTGGCCTATTTGGTAAGTGCTTCAGTGAATTGGTAAGCAAATGAATAATACAAATGGCTTTCTCTTTTCAAATAAAATAAATAGCATGGCACCTGCTATGGCATGTTCTGAGTAATTAGCATGATGAACTACAATGACTCATTCCCTTCTCATCAACAACCTATTATTACTCCCATTTTAGAGACTACAGATCGGAGGCACAGAGAGGCTAAGCCATGGCTCAAGGTCACACAGCTAGAAAGTAGTAGAAATGGGATCTGAGTTCAACCAATCTGACCCCAGTGACTACAATCTTAGCCACTCTACCAAAAACATGTATGTGTCTGTCAATTAGAGCTTTCTGTGCTATCAAGAATGTTCTTTATCTGTGTTGTTCAAAATATGTAGCCACGTGTGGCTAAGTGCCTTTGAAATAAACGAAAGTGGCAAGGGACTGTTCAGGATACAGGGTGACACAGCTCACACCATTCACTGTTGCCTTTAACAAGTCTGAGAAACAATGAAATGAATAGCCTAAATTCTGGGCCTGAACAGAGACAGTGATGTCTGGCCTCTAAGGATGGTTCACCTGCCCCAAAGGAAGCAAACCCCTAGGGAAGCTGTCCCACACAGCCACACAGTAAGGACAGGAGAAACTGGCCACTTATCACAGTGACACTTATGACCCCATGGCCACATCTTTTTGCTCTGATTTCTCTTTGATCCATCCCTCTCCCCTCTCCTTCCAGTGAGTAGATGACTGGTACACAATTTCTATATTTAAGAAAGGAAAAATTCTGCCTGTACAGAGAACACGAAGGCTAGGGATCTAGGGACCCTTGGGCAATGTCAGTCCTTCAGTCCAGTCAACTCTTTGATCCAGACTTAGATTCTCTACTTTAGGGCTTATTACGGTGGCAAAGCCTTAATCTCTGCCAGCACTTGGCATGGAGGCTGCCTCCTGCGCTGCTGTCAGCTGGTGTGTGCGCAGGGAACACAGACTCATTTTAATATTGGCCGGAGCTAAACCTCATTAGAAAAGTAAATTTGCTGTAGCTGCAGGAAAAAAAAGGAAGCAGCAACCCACATAGTCCTTCCAAAGTTAAATAGAAAACTGATTTTGACTTATTTTGTACTATATGCCCTTAGCATCTGGTGCAGAACCTTGGACACAGGAGATGTTTTAGTTGGTGTCAGGATGAATGGACTGAATTTTGAGGGATCTCTGGTCACCTTTTAGCATGGAAAATAAGAGGTCATGGATTAGGATTTTTTTTTAAATAACATGATTTTTTGATAAAGTGCTGATAATAACTAGACATAAAAATAGCATTCTTGCTGTTCTTTAGTAGAGGGATGTTTTGGGCTCTTGGGGTTTGAATATGAAAGGGGCAGATCTAGCTCAAAGTTTTCAAGTATGCGTGATTATGTAGAGTGAGGATCGCAAGGGATCTGTGGATCAATTCCTATGAGACGGGCTCCAGTTGGCTAGTCGGAGTCATCTAGGTTTTGGGAGAATGGGAGATGGGTGTTGGGGGGAGCAGGAAAAATATATAATCAGTTAACATTCACATAGCACTTTCTCCCAAAATAGACTATAAGATGTGGGCTTCTCAATCTATAGACTTTCAGGAAACCAGGGCTTCATAGGACTCATTTTTCCCCCAAAGTCTACTCAGTTGGTCACAGAAAGGCTAAGCCTGGGCCAGCCAGGGCCCATTCTTTCTGCATTATATCCCGCTCTTCTTACTGTGATCTTCAGGAGGGTCTCTGAAGGTCTGTGACTAGAAGCCTGGCTGGGGAGAGTGGTGCATGCAGCAGCCTTCTCTTCCTTCTTCCCCTGAGGCCTGCCTAGGTCCTGCATCCTAGTCCCTTCCATTGTGTCTCAGGAATAGGAAGGGTAGGGAGAGGCTAGAAGGAAGAGCAGCATCCTCAGTACTGCAAGTAGGAGGGCCTGTTTGAAGATCCCTGTACATTCCTAATGCTTTTGATCTCACAGCCTGCCCCCTCTGTCTCTTGGCCTCTCAGTGGATTGTCCAATGCCCCCATGGAGGGTTCTTACAGGGAAGTATAATTGTCCATATCTGTATGCTGGGGACTTGGTGAAGAGAACTTTGCATGCCCTGGCTTCTGCCTGTGTCTTTGTGGTCTCTCTCTATCCCCTTCTCTTTGCCTATCACAGGCCCTTCTCTCTTTTAGGTGCTCCTCCCCTCCAGTTCTCAACAGAGGGGAACTCAGGCATCTCTAAGCCACAGAGATTATCCCTCTATTCCAGCCACAATGGACCACCAAGCTTCCTGGTACAGAGGCGGGGCTTCTGATCAGCACATCCTTCTCTGTGTCTTGTTCTTATAAAGCTCCTGACCCATCTTTTACCTTGTGCTCCACAGACAGGAAAAGCATACTGACTTGGTCCTCTCTTCCCTGGAAACTATTGTGGGGGAATCCAACTCTATCTGCAATCCTAAGTGAAAGAAATGGGGCTTCTTTTCTCTGGAGACTTTGGTCTCTGACAAGGGCTCTCATACTGTTTCAGGAGCTGGTTTGCTCAGTGATTAACCTGCTCTATGCTTTAGCTAGAGCAGCGAACACCTGCTCCTTGAGAAGCATACACGCACATATTTAACTCAGCACACAGCTGCTTTGAGCATGCTTGAACACGAGGTGCTTCCTAAGCATTGAAAGATCAGTCTCAGGAACAGTAACAACAAAGCCCTGCCCAATGGGGCACAAATGTATTCACTGTCCCTGTGCCATTAACCCAAGCTAGCATTTTTGCTTTAATCCAGGAGAACAGAGAGAAAATGCACATAGTTCCAGGACCTTTGGGGTACTGAAAATAGACTGAGCAGAGTGGGAATTCTTTCTGCAGACCTCATGGGGGAAGGGTCTTCATTCCAGTTAATGAACAAAAGAACTTGACTTTTGCTCCACGAAGGCAATTAATGGTCACTAAGAAAGATCTGGCAAGAAAATGTTTCAATTCTGTGGTGGCTCTGATCTGAAGTAGGGAAATAGATGTAAGAGTCAGAAGATAACTCTGAGAAAACCCTAGAGCAACAGTTCTGTGCAGCCATATGGCCCCTTAGTAACTCATGACACACTGTGCTTGCCCTTTTCTCACAAACACATGGAAATAACCTAGTGCTATGTGCTAGGCATCCGAGGCAATCATTTTAAACAGTGCATGCCATATAGCCCACGTTGAAGGCGCTCTGGATACCCCACCCAAACTGGTATCCATGCAAACAGAGTTAGTTCCACCACACAGAGGCAAGGCCACAGTCATAGGCCTCTGGAGTCCCTTAGCCACCAGGTTCTTTAAAAGCTATTTGTCTAGTGTGGGACTGAGATGTGGTCTGACTGGGGGAAGCTGGTCAAGACCTTGTGTTCATGAGGATGGGGGTTCCTCTCATGACTTTAGCTGCCCACCCTGCCACCCCTGCTTGGTGGACTGGTGGCACCCTTTCTAGCCTCAATCTCTTCCGCTTCTTTCTTTGAAGTTGGGTGTGACTGGAGGGCTCAAGGCCTAGGCCTGAACCCATGTGAAGGGGCTGAGGGGTGGCAAGCTTGTCTGACCCTCTTCCTTCTTGCTGCACCGAAGGTCCCAAGGACCCGCTGTCACTCCTGTCACCTCTCAGTCCCTTAGCATCCCCAGAAGAGCTATAGCGGTTGACTTCCGTGAATAGTTAACTTGCCAATGCTTGGGAATAGCAGAGGAGTTAGGGATGATTGTTTCTGGGAACATGGGTACATCAGAGGTGCCGTCTCTTGACTGCTCCTGTGGGCCACCTGGAACCACCTGCTGAGGTGGCACCGGGTGGACTGGCTGAGAGGGACCCGTTGTTAGAAGCAGTTCTTCCCTCCTCTTGGTCCAAGGAGGGTAGCCAGTGCCCAGGGTTTGTTTCGCAGCTCCTGAGCAGCAGCAGGGCCTCCCAGCCCCGCTCCCCTTTTCAGCTGCCCTCACTGTGCGACACACACACACACACACACACACACACACACACACACACACACACACCCCACGCGCGCGCCCGGGAGGACATGGCGTGGGTACTGATGGGGGTCGCATAAAGGGGCTCTGTGCGCGCGGTGGCGGCGGCGGCGGCGGCTGCGGGGAGCGCGGGGTGCGGGAGGCACTGACCTGCGGTGGCGAGTCCGGATCGTCCCCAGCGCGGTCCATCGCCGGTGGCGGCCCCTATGCCCCGGCCCCGGAGCCCCCAGGCTGCTGCCCTGGGCCGCGCGCGCCCCTCTCCTCAGGGGATGTCGGGCTCCTGGCCCTTGGGGGCCACTTCATAGCCGCGAGGTTCGCGCGTCCACCGTCCGCAGCCCCGGCCCGGCCCTGCCGCCCTGGCCCCACTCCTTCTGGGCTCAGCGAGGCGGCGGCCGGAGCCTGGGAGCGCGCGGGTGGGGGCGCGGGGAGCCCGAGATCAGAGGCGCGGGGCGGGCGGGAGGGGCGCGGAGAGCGGGCCCGTGGGCTGGCGGGGAGTGCGGGGCGGCGGGGGCGCGCGGCCGGAGCCCAGCCGACCGGGCCGGCGCGCGGTCCCCTCGGCGCTGGTGGCGGCGGCGGCGGCGGTGGATGCGCCGGTGCAGCCGCGGCTCTGACAGCGCCTCCCGCCCCGCCCCCACCCTACTCCCCGCCCCCACCCCCTCCCGCCCCCAGCGAGCGCGAGCTGCCGGCGGGACCCGAGCCACTAATGGTCGGTACCAACCTCGCTAGCTGAGGCGGGGGGCGCGAGGAGGGAGGCCGGCGAGGGGACCCCCTCCCCGAGATTGGTTTCACCTACCCCCCCCATACCCTACCGGCGAAGGCGAAACACACCCCCCCTCCCTAGCGGAGGCCATTCCAGCTTTAGATGCTGGAGCCAGGACTGCAGGAGGGGCCGAAGACGCGGGGGGCTTCAGCTCTCCAGAGTTAGAGCGCGCCGGGGCCCTGCCGGCGCCCCCATCCCACCCCGCCTCCATCCTGGCTGCTCCAGGCGCCCAGCTTGGCAGCCTCTCTCAAAGGGAGATTGTTTCCGGGCTGGGCTGCTGGGGGGCGGTTCTCGGGGACCCAGTGGCAGGGCTGGAGCGCGGGGAGGGTGCGGCCCCTTTCTTGGCTTCAGGCGCCCTGGAGTGGAAAAGGGCTGCCTAGATGGGGCGGGGAGGGGGGACGGTCCTCAGGTCTCCAGTGGGGCAGGCCCACCTGTGGGCACTGCTGTCTTGTAGGAGGGCATGTCAAGCTGCGGAGTGACAGTAGGTACCCCCTCCCCTTCCGCCCCTTTCCTCCTGTGCGCGGAGCATTCTAAAGAGGAGGCAGCAAGACACTGCTGGGTGCAGAAAAGCAAGAGCGCTGGCCAAGAGCGGGGAGGTGAACGGGGGGGGGGCGGGGAGAGGCCATCCAGGAATTTCCCAGCAGGCGCTCCTGTCCCCGGGAGCTGTGGCTGCTGAGAGTGAGGGGGGGCGGGTGCTGGAGGATGTGTGTGAAAGTGTGCATGGATATGTATGTGTGTGGATAGAGGCACACTGTCATGTGTCCATCTAAGGAGAGTTCCCCAGTGCATCTCACCCACTTCTGAAAGACTCAGGAGCTGTCCTGGAACTATAAAGGTTTACACCTCTCTAGGCCAGTCTGTCCCGGACTACGGGATGGTCAGGGTCATCCAGCTGTTGTCCTCTTCTTAGCCCCAGGACGATGTCACTGCTTTCCTGCTAACTCCCTTTCTAACCCAGTGAGGAACTAAGCTGAGGCCATAGGTCTCCTTCCTTATCACCTTCTTTGCCTGTTAGGATCAAACCAGGGTCTCCCACTAGGTGGGGTTTGTTGGAGGGAATGGGGCAGGAGCTCCATAATCACTCACTTTGGTCAGAACCTTGAATAAGAAAGGGGCTATCCACCACATCATCCCCCTAGAGACTTAAATATAATCTCAAGGGACAGCTGTTCCTCACAGTCTTTCAGGCCTGTGCCTAACAGCCTCCTTATTAGCAAGGTCGTTTCTCCAGATCTAATTTGAGTACCTGCTACTGCAGCATGGGATCATGTTCTCCTCTTCATGAAGCAGAAGTTACGACCAGCCCTGTTTGTGCTTGTTGGAGTGACCCTTTCTCCTTTCGACTTTGTTAAGAAAACCTTTGCTGAGACTGTGCTTTCCTTCTGGTATTTCTTTCCCTCCACCCTCTGCTTCTTCACTGACACCACATCAAGTGGGGCTGGGGGATGGTGGTGCAGGTAAAGAGCAAGGAGGAGGAAGGAGCACTGGAGGACACAGACCACTCAAATGGGAAATAACCCTGGAAAGTATCTCATCATTTTACCAACAGAAAAATCAGCACCAACAGAGGGTCTCATTAGTGTTTTGTCTTATCCTCAAGGATGGGGCCCAGACTCCCAGATGTTAGCTCAGCAGAACAATGACAAAAAAAAGATGCCTAGGTCTATGGCCAATTCTGAAGGCACTGGTCAAATGACCTGGCCAAGGACTGTCCTCTCTATCTCCTCAGTAATAAAATGAGGTTGCATGAAGCGCTCAGGCATTCTGTGTGATTTCAAGAGGCTGTGGCCAGTCATGCTGTATGCAGGTGTTCTGCGGGGGTGTACTGCCGCCCCCCCCTTATGGGAGTTCAACCAAATGGAACACTGTTGTAAGAGCCACGATGATAATAAAGCCCCTTTCTTAGAGACCTGTCTTACAATTTTGTCCCAGGCTCTGCTTAGGGCACTTTTTAATATTAATTTTTTCAAGCCAACTTAAAACAGCAATGTGAAATTAAAATCAGCATAAGAAGGCTCAGTAAAGGGACGACAGCCAGCCATTTGTCTTGGTGGGACATTTTGGCAACTCTCCAAGTATGTGGACACACACAAATACACAATCACTTCTATAGGCACAGAACATGAATAGAGAGACAGAATCACAAAAGGAGTGCATGCCAATGGTTTCTCACACACCTTATGCACACATACAAATGTGTGCACATGTTCCTACCTGTGTCTAGCGATTTCTACAGGTGGTCTGAGCCCTTGATGCCACTTTTTTACTCATTCTCTGTCTCTCCTTGGTCTGTGCAGACCTGTGTACATTGTTTCATTCCTCACCTGGATTTAGTGTATCTCCTCTACTTAGTACTTTTTCTAAACCTCAGGAGCAGAATTTTTGTCTCTTTAAATGACTGATCTTTCCCCCCTTCCTCCAGAAGTGAGCCCCTCTTCTCAGAGGCCCCCAAAGCCCAACACCAGGATGTTTAGTATGCGAAGCTCGGGTTTGTCCTCTGGGACAAGCCATTATGTGTTTATTGTGTAGTTAAGCTGGACAGGAGCCCTGCCCCTGCTCTGGTCCTGGCCCAATTCCCATAATCTGAATTTCAAAAGGGTCCCATAAAAGCATCATCTGTAATGTAAAACCCACGGAACATCTGGGATGGTCTATAAGTTTTCTCCAAGTCACCTGTGTCCTAATTTGATATGAATAACAATTAGTTTACTCATCAGTTAATTGTTCCTCTAGTGGGTTCTCTCTGCCTTGGCCACTCTTTCATCTGGAAATGTGGTGTGTACTAGAATTGTCACTGATGGTTCCTTTTCAGGCCTGTCTTTTCCTTCTCAGCAAACTACTTCTGCTGAGCCAGTAGGAGTCATGTACTGGTCCCAGGCCCCTGCCCTGTCCTCCTAGTTTTCTGATTGGTGGAGCCATGCAATATCCATTTGTGCCCTGGGCATTTGCAGCAGATATTTGGCTGATGAATGTGCTTGTGCACATGCAAGCACACCAGGGAATGAAGGAGGTTGAGGTTGATGAGGTTCACAGTCATGCCTTGCAGAATCTGGCAGGTTTCACAGGAAAGCTCCTGCCCTGATTCCCTGTTGGTTGGGTATGTATTGTTTGGGCTGGTAGAGCTCATGGTTCAGAGACAGACAGGAGACTTTTCAAATCTTCTCTTTTATTAAGAGATCTATAATCCCAGCTTCAGATCTTAGATGCTCTTGGTTCCCTGAGCAAATGGAAAGCAGTCATTTATTCGAAGGATACTCAAACTCAACCCCTTCCTTTTCTATGCCTACCTGTCTCCTCTCCAGTCTTTTTACACTATGACCAGGGTACAATGTTGTAACTTCAAGATGGCTTTGTAACTTAATATGCCTGTTGTTTCTATGAGGTGTTGGTACTTTTAGGGAGCAATCTTTCTGAGGTAGCATGGGGCCATTCTCTGTCCTCTTGAGGAAAGGAGAAAAAAAAAAGTAGGCTATCCCTCCATTGCTTCAACTACTTTGAAGGGCCTCTTCTTCTAGTCTCCTAGCATCCCTTCCAAACTAGATTTGAAGTTCTTCTGCAGTTCCTACAAAGTCTCAAGCCCCCCAGGTAGTGACCTACCCTTCTCTGAAGTCATTGCACTTAATCTGAACTTATATGTGGACCCCTAGTCTGTTCCTCCAATATTTATTGAGCTCCTGTCATATACCACACAGTGGTGAATGATAACCACTAACAAGGTTAACATTGCTTAGATCCTCTTGCATATCCCAGGTCATGTTCTAAGTTTTGGTGTGCATTAACTAATTTTATGACATAAGGTGTTACTTATGAGGTGCCACTTGTGATATGATTCTATTGTAGCTTCCATTCTGTAGGTCAGCAATCTGGGGCATTGCATTTCAGTAATTTAATCCAGGTCACATGCTCAGTAAGTGAAATAATTGGACCTTGATTAGTTTATTGGATTCTGGGACTTGATTCTGTATCCCCTGTTTCTGGAGCTTCTATGCTTGTGGCATCCAAAGTTGAGCCACTAGGACACACATATTGAAATGACATGATGGTGGCTCATGCCTGTCACTCCAGCTACTTGGGAGGCAGAGATAGGGTAGCATGGTCTAAGTCTACTTAGGCATAAAACCAGATCCTATCTCAAAAAATAAGCAATATACAAAGGACTGGTAGAGTGGCTTAAATGGTAGAACATCTGCCTAGCAAGCACAAAGCCCTTATTTCAAACCCCAGGACTGCCTAAATAAATGAATGAATAAACAAACAAACAAACAAATAAATAAATGAAAACTAGTAAGGGTTCTGGGAGTGGGGACCAAGTAGTCCTCTTTAGGAAGGCACATTTGAGCTAGGACTAGGAGAAAAGCCAGGAGGAAAAGTGCCATGCTAGGAAAAAGTGGGGGACACGAGCCAGGGGAGAAGCAACGGACAAAGCCAAGTGCAGAAAAGGCCTGGAATATTTGAGAAAGGAACCCAGGTGTGAGGCTGCAACATGGTGAGCTCTACGAAGCAAAAGAATATCTTTTCTTCAGAGTTTGAGGATTTGTGTGCAAGACTGATCTCCTGTACTGGTGTTTTCCAGCGAGAAGCTGTTCAATAAATATGATGGATGTAGTTCTTTAATTTCCTGCTTAAACTCTCCCTCACAGCCTAGTGATGGGCAAACACCCCAGACCTCTGGTGTTAGTAGAGCTTCTGCAGAATGGCTCCATGCCTCTTCCTCTGGAGATTTGGAAAGCATAACAAAGGATCCAGGCATCTTCCCTGATGTTGCTTCCATCCATCCATCTATCCATCCCAATTTCAGAGAGGGTCTTCTGGCTGAAAACTTCGCTACGTGCTGAAAATATAGAAATCAAAGCCAAGTTCCTAGTTCCAGTCCCATGGAACTCTCAAGTTTAAGGTATCAGTGTCTCAGTTTACCTACCTGCCTTTCCCTTTGTGTTCTACTGTTGATTCTGAAGGAAAGAATAGTCAAGGGGCAGGATTGTGGGGGCAGATGAAGTACTGATAGGGGATGCTGAAGACAGAAAACCTTGCAGAGAAGGAGAGGCAAATGGTGGAAATTGCCTCTGAATTCTTTGTGCTGTCATCTAAGGGTCTGATATATAATAAACTTTGTGAGCCTGAAGAGGAGGCAAAAGTTGCTGGTAAAATTCAGATATCTAAGAGTGGTGTGTGTGTTTGTGTGTGTGTGTGTGTGTGTATGTGTGTGTGTGTGTGTGTGTGCATGAGGGGTGCCAAGTACCGAGGCTTGAACTCAAAGCTCCATGCTTTTACTTGGCTTTTTCCATGCAAGCCTAGTCACAACTCCACTGCTAGCTTTTTGTTGGTTAATTGAAGATAAGAGTCTCACAGACTTTTCTGTCTGGGCTGGTATTGAACCTTGATCCTTAGGATCTTAGTCTCCTGAGCAGCTAAGATTATAAGCAGAAGTGACCAATATTTAACCCAAGATACTTACTCAGAAAAAAATGTTCGAAAAGTTTTGAGAAACAGTTCCATATTTTGGAAACAGACCTAACTCCCTGCAGTTAGGATTCCTCAGAACTATGATATTCTTTCCATCTTTCCTTGGCGCTAAGAAGACGGTAGATGAAGGGGAGAGGGATACCCTGGATCAGTGGACTGTGATGTTCCTTATACAAACTGCTTGTGGCCTAGGCTGTGTGTCATGGCAGACAGGAGGAAAAAATCTCACTCCTCAGACTCCTGATTATGGGACTCATGGAAAAATGAGACTCATGGAAATAAGGACTCATGGAATGCCCAGTGTTGGGGACAATGCTCATTATCCTCAGACATGGAGAAGGCAGGATGGGCAGGCACATTAGAAAGTCTGGGCACCATCTTCAGGAAGTTACAAAGCAGTTGGCCCTTCATGGACAGCCCCAAGACTGCAGTCCTGGTCGGACTGCCCAGATAATTATTCCTGGGCCTGAAATGGGAAAAACTGCATTTTAAAAAATCATATGGCTACTTCCTGTCTGGAGGCACTGGAAGTCTCTGTGGGGGGAATGGTGATCTGTCCTCAATTTACTTAGCAAAAGATAAGGGGTCTATGGCTCTAGGGAGAGCATTAATAGGGCCCTGGGGTTTGAGTACTCATCTGACCATTCTAATTCTCCAGCTCTGTTTTCAGCAAATGGATGGTCATTTTGAGCTTTCTAGTCTATAATCCCACAATCAGCAAAGCAAACACCCCAAATCCTCAATAATGCAGGTTTCACAGTCTTGTCCACACATATCTTTGTTTCAGCACTGAGGCCAGCACCATTCACAAGAGGCATATGCTTCCACATCTGGACAGAACAGCTTCAGGGCTCTGCAGACCCAACTTGGGTTTGGCAGGGCCTCACGTGGTGGAAATTAGGCTGAGGTCCACATGGATCCTGCTTCCAAACCTGCTGGTCATGTTTTACTTTTTCTGAAAAAGACAGGATCTGTAAAAGTGGAACCAGGCCACTGAGGAGGACTGGAGAAGGGTAAGGAAGGACTACATTCCAAATGAGGAGAATGAGGGGATCATGTCAGATCGGGAATAGCAAATCAATGTCATTTGATGCAATTGTGTGCCAATTTCATTAAATTTCTTGTGAATGTGTGAAGTGATGTGAAATGGTCTGTAGACACAGCTGTGTTAAGCAGGACAGAAGACCTTTACCAGTTAGTGAAGACTGCCTTCAGTGGGTAATAGGATAATTTTTTTTGCAGGTGTGTGTGTGTGTGTGTGTGTGTGTGTGTGTGTGTGTGTGTGTGTATACATGTGCACATATGTATGTGTGTATTAGTGGAGACACATACACACACAGAATGTTCTGGTAATTGGGCAATGTAATCCAACTTCCCAAAATCCATTTAAAATTATGTACGACTTTTCTCACGGACATTTGCCAGTTGGTCTAACTGACAATAAATTCCCCATCCTGTTCTGTGGATACTAGGCCACTCAGTTCAGCTCCATGGAAGACTTAGAAGTTACCTAACTTAAAAACCTCCTTTAGAACTTGAGATGTTGTTCACGAGTGGTAGAGGGACTGAATGCCTACATTCTGGACTAAAATTACAGTAGAAGGATGGGAGTGTCGTGGCATGTGAATACTTGGAAGATACTTCTAGAAATCCAAAATGAGTAACTTCTACATATCACTTCAATGATTTTTTTTTCTAGTGACCTTTCTCTCCAGTGTTTGATAAAGTTATCATCTTTGTAAATCTCAGCTTTGTTTGTGATAAACAAAGCTGGAGAAGCTATGCAGTTGGAAACTTTAACCTTACAACTGAGGCCCAAGAAGGAAAGAAGACTCCCTGGCGTCACATCACACAGCCAAGCTTTTCTGTACCCACTGGCTTGAAGAGGCAGGACACAAGAGAGGTCAGGAGTCTCGTTTAGCTGAGGCCAAAACTCTATTCATTCATCCCAGTGGTGAATGACAAATCTTGCAGCTTCTCTTGAAGATCCTACAATTAAACAGGCAGAGAAATGTATTTCATAAAATATGCATATTGTTTGCTTCGTACAAAAGCATTTTAATCTCTCTTAGCTCATAGCCCAGATGAATAGTGGGAGGAATGTGCTTTCTCTACATATTAACATTAGTTGCCAGCCAACTGTCTTCTGGGGTAAAGGCCTATCACCACCAAACCACCACCACCTCCACCATTGTTATTCCCATTATTTCTCCTACGTAGGGTCAGGATATAATATGAGTTCCATGGGAGTTCAACCTTTGTTTTGATCATCAAACCCACGCTTCCTTTAAGTACGATGTTAGGCACAGCTGACTGGTGCCTAATGAACATTTGATACTACAAATCTTTCCTGAAATGAAAGAATGAATGTGCTTTCATATAAGTTCTGTTGTTTTTTCTTAAATAGAGCCCCATGTAGGTTCTAGGGAAACTGAGGCACAAACTGTTTTCTTGACACAGGTCCTGACTTGTGGCCTGACTACCTGGAGATGTATTGTTTATCTGTGTTAGGTCTGCCTGGAAGAGATAACTTCTTCCCTTGGCTCTCTCCTCCTGCACCCTGGAAATCCTAGCCCAGCACCTGTAACCCTGGCAACTAGCATGACTGGAGGTCCCCCAATCTGAGGTATTTCCCCATCCTCTGAGATCACATCCACTTCACTGTGGCCACATCCCTCCCCCTATATAATCTCTCACTTCCCACCATAAGCTCTCTAGCTCCACCTGACCCCATCTTGGGCGGCAGGAGGTCTGCTCTTTCCTTACACAATAAATCCTTTTCTCCTGAACGGCATGGAGTTTCCTTTTGGCAGACTTTACAATCTGGTGAAGACATAACAGAGTCTGCTGTTACTTCTCTTCTGGTTCTGGCCCGGATGCCTACCTTTGGGTTTCCAACCAGCCCCCAAACTCATTCGGTGCTTGTGTTCTATCAGCTAGTTTTATCTCACTCCCCCCAATAATGGTTCCTGTCAGCACTGAAGCCTGAGGAAGAAATTCTTCATTATTGCATGGAGCCGACATGCAAGAACAATTGGACTAAATTGATTGTATTTTCCAAATCATTGCCCAGCTTCTAATTCTATCTGTGAGATGGACTAATTTGAACGAGAATTAGCTTCTAAATTGAGAATTCAGTCCCTTGACCAGAAAGGGAGAAAGAACCCTAGTGCAGTCCAGTAGGGGAAGGAGGGCTACAGTAAGCCCAGTGGCCTTCTCAGAAGCAGTGTCTGGGGAAGGGAGACAGCACATTCACAGGGTGAATCCTGTCACACTGTCTGCCCACCTTCCCCCCATCTACCATTGCATCCTTGCTTGATAATGCTATCTCAAAACCAGCCCAGAAATTCAATTACAGAGATCCTTGCCATACCACCACTCTTGATGAACTAAGACAATGGCTTGGGGGTACACTTAAAGAAGCCTCCTACTGTTGAGTCTGTAGGGAATAAGTCACTCCATCCTCCTGCACAGCTCCCTGAGAAGTTACAGTCCAAGTTCTGTTTTAACCCAATGGTGGACTACCTGCACCTCCCAGAAATCCAATTTTACCATGAATTTGCTCCTTAAAGTAGAAAAATTCTTCCTCTTTTAATAAAAACCTCTCTTTCTTGAACACTTAGGGTTTTATCTTTTTTGGAAGTGCTCCTCAAACTTTGAAGTGCTCAGAAATCTCTTGATTTTGGCTCGAACTATATTCCAACATAGATTCTGATTCAGTAGCCCTGTGTGTTCCATATCCAGGAAGAGCTCAGGCGATGCTGCTGGCTCGCATAGCATGCTGGGAATATCAAAGACTTTCAGGCAATGATGACACTCATATTTTGATATCTCCTCCCCAGCACAAAAGTCCTACACACTATTAAGTGTAAGTAAGCAAGTTTTATGAGTTCATAGAATGTAAAGTCTAGGTAAGACCTTCTCCTCCAGGAGAGATACATCTATGCATATTTACTGTACAAAAGAGGAAGCTGAGGCACACAGAGGTCTCAAAGGTTGCCTATAATCATAAAGCTGGCCAACGTATAGCAGCTAGAATGAAAGTGTGCTGAGCTAGGATTTTCTTTTCACCTCAGTCAACTTGAGATATTGGAAGTCGAAGCAGATAAAAGACAGTGATAGAATGTGTTGTGTGAAGATGGAGCACAGAGATATAGTACTTGTAGTGATGGTCCATGAGGTTTGCAGTCCTCAGGGACTAGAAAGATGTATGAAAAGAAGGAAGCAACGGTTAAGAGAAGTGGAGAATGGAGACCAATGCAAGGCTGGTAGGACTCCTGTTGAAGAAGGAGAGGCAGTAAAGATGGAAGTAAGAAAGAAGGAATCAGATCCTTTTTAGCCATGTAACAGAAAATGGGCAGCCCTACTTCCCTTTTCCACACTCCTTAGCCGTTATCCCACATGGTGCCAGCCATCTTGGGTAGCTTCCCTGTTTGCTTGTTTTCCCACTTCTATACCATTAGCATCTTGGGGACAAATCTGTTTACCATTGCTTCCCAAGGACTTATCCCAATGCCTGGCACCGAGTAGGTGTTTTCTTCATATTTGTTAGTTCATGAATGTCTCATAAGTAATTAGGAAGGAAGTGATTATCCAGCAGGGTGCATCCTAATGAATAAAAAGTCTGACTTGACAGGAGAGAGTGGACATTAGTCCTGGCATAGGCAAGGAGATATGGTGGACTTATGGTGTGGATGATAAGGGAAATCAGGGCAGCAAGGAGAGGCCTTATCTTTGTAAACAGAAGAAGAATGGGTAGTGGGGATAAGAATCTGGTTTCATAGGAAAAACCAAGAATTTGTGTTTAGACATTAAGTTTGAGATGGATATTAACTATTTCACATGAAATTCTTTATATATATATTTTATTGTAATTAATAAAAGGGTTACATGATATTTGCCAGATAGAAGGTGCATTAATTCACATACATTGATACCCTTTCACATGTCTTGGCAACCATTACCCTCCCCCCACCCACCACCCAATCCTCTTATTGGTTTTCCCCCCTTCCCTATCCAATTTCAAATAACCAAACACAAATATATTCAATATATCAGATAACAAAGTGAGATACTGTAACAATATGATATAACCTAGGGACAGCAAAGAAGATGAGAGATAACATAGTACATTAAGGACAACAATCATTCATTATATGGCTTTTGTTTCAATATCCTGGAGGTCCTTTCAATTAGCTTCATACTATATGGCCTTTTGTATCAAGATTTTGCTCTATTGCAGATCTCTGCTAGTAGAGCCCAAGGTTTCTACTGATTATGACAAATGAGGGAAACCATTGAGCCTAAGTTCCTTTGAGTCTGGCTTACTTCACTTAATATGATTTTTTCTAAGTCTTTCCATTTCCTTACAAATGGGTCAATGTCTTTTTTTTCTGACAGCAGCATAGCATTCCATTGTGTACAAATACCACAACTTGTTGATCCACTCATCAACGGAGGGACATCTAGGCTGGTTCCATATCTTTGCTATGGTGAATAATGCTGCAATGAACATTGTTGTGCTAGTGGATTTAGTATGCCCTAGTGTCTGGATGGTTGGGTAAATGCCAAGTAGTGGAATTGCTGGGTCATAGGGGAGTTCTATGTTTAGTCTTTTGAGGCACTGCCATACTGCTTTCCATAGTGGTTGAACGAGTTTGCACTCCCACCAACAGTGTAGTAGTGATCCCTCCTGGCCACATCCCCTCCAGCATCTGTTGTTATTAGTTTTCCTGATCCTGGCCATTCTAACTGGAGTGAGGTGGAATCTTAGAGTTGTTTTGATTTGCATTTCTTTTATGACCAGAGATGTTGAGCATTTCTTCATGTGTCTATAGGCCATTTTTGTTTCTTCTTCAGAGAAGACTCTCTTTAAGTCTTTGGCCCATCTTTTACTGGGATGGTTGTTACTTTGGAGATTAGTTTTGGAGTGATTCAATTTTTTGAGCTGTTGATATATTTTAGATATGAGGCCTTTGTCTGTTGTTTGGTTGATGAAGATCTTCTCCCACTCTGTAGGCTTCCTAATTAATTTACTAGCTATGTCCTTTGCCATACAAAAGCTCTGCAGTTTAATGCAGTCCCACTTGTCCAGCCTTTCTCTGATTTGTTGTGATTCTTGGTCCTTATTAAGAAAGTTTCGACCTGTGCCAAGGAGGCCTAGTGTATCTCCTATTCTTTCTTGTAAAGTTTTCAGTGTGTCGGCTTTTACCTCCAGGTCTTTGATCCATTTGGAGTTAATTCTAGTGCAGGGTGACAAAGAAGGATCCAACTTTAGTTTTCTGCAGGTGCTTAACCAGTTCTGCCAGCACAACTTGTTGAAGAGGCTATCTTTCTTCCATTCTATTTTTTTTGCTCCCTTGTCAAAGATTAGGTGGCCATAGGTCTGTGGTTTAATATCTGGTCCTCAGTTCTATTCCGTTGGTCTTCAGACCTGTTCTTGTGCCAGTACCAAGCTGTTTTGATAATTATAGCTCTGTAATAGAGTCTAAAGTTTGGTATTGAAATTCCTCCGGTGCTGTTCTTTCTGCTAAGAAGTGTTTTTGCTATATGGGGTCTTTTATTATTCCATATGAAATTTTGGATTGCTTCTTCTATTTCTTTAAAGAATGACACTGGGATATTGATGGATATTGTGTTGAATTTGTAGATAGCCCTTGGCAAGATTGTCATTTTCACGATGTTGATTCTTCCAATCTAGGATCATGGGAGGTTTTTCCATTTCCTTAGTTCTGCTTTAATTTCCTTTTTCAGGGTTTTAAAGTTTTCATCAAAAAGGTTCTTTACATTCTTAGTTAAGCTAATTCCTAGGTACTTTATTTTCTTTGAGCTATTGAAAAAGGAGTTGCTTTCCTGATTATTGCCTCGTTCCTCTCACTGTTGGTGTAGAGGAAGGCAGTTGATTTTTGAGGGTTGATTTTATAGCCTGCTACCCTTCCAAAGTTTTGAATCAGCTCAAGGAGCTTGGGAGTAGAGTCTATAGGGTTCTTTAAATACAGAATTATGTCATCTGCAAAGAGGGATAGTTTTACTTCCTCTTTCCCTACTTGGATCCCCTTTATGCTTGCTTCTTGCCTTATTGCACTGGCTAGGAATTCTAATACTATGTTAAAGAGGAGTGGAGAGAGTGGGCATCCTTGTCTTGTTCTTGATTTTAGAGGGAATGGCTTTAACTTTTTGCCATTAAGTATAATACTAGTTGTGGGTTTGTCATACACAGCCTTTATTATATTGAGGAATGTTCCATGGATTCCTAGTTTCTCCAGAGCTTTTAACATAAAGGGGTGTTGGATCTTGTCAAATGCCTTTTCTGCATCTCTTGAGACAATCATGTGATTGTCCTTGCTCCTGTTGATGTGTTGAATTATATTAATTGATTTATGTATGTTGAATCTGCTTTGCCTCCCTCACAGGAAATTCTTGCAGTTGGATATAGCTCATTTCCCTGGATCCAGAGAAGCTGGAGGCTGTGGCAGGGTTGGGGGGTGTGAGGATTTTCTTATCCTATGCTAGGTCCAGTGATAAGGAAGTAGAAGCAGAGTGACTTCTTCCTGGAATCCAAGGTAGAGGATTGTCAGCGTATTACCAAAACTAGAATCCAGCTGAATTTAATCTCTGCTCTTATGGACACTCAGTATCCTGGAAGGACTTGAAGGTATATATGAGATAGCAGTAAAAAAATTAAACCACAATCAATGTGACACTTCAACACAAGAGCAGTACAGTCAGAGCATCTGAGAAGCCAGCTCTACTTGAGGACAGGGAGCCAAAACCCAATGGCAGTACCTACAAAATTAGAACATTGAGGAAGATTAAGGCATAGTGGAGGAAATATTTTCTTGAGAAAAATCCTGTTTCCAGGCTGGATGTGGTAGTGGATGCCTGTAATTTGGCGTACAGGAGATGTGAGTGGGAATATTACAGTTCAAGTTCTGTTTGGGGGGGGCAGATAGTGTGTGTGGGGGAAGGCAAGATCCTATCCCAAAAAGAAGAAAAGGATAAGGGGAGTGATTCAAGGCATCTGTCTAACAAGATCAAGGCCCTGCGTTCAGTCCCCCAGTACTTCCATGTATATGTTAAAATGAGGTTCTATTTCCAAACTGGATAATTCAATCTGAATTAAATGAGGTAGAAGCTATTTAGATGTAAGTGAGTGGCTTTTAGGAACAAGCAGCAATGTGGGACAAAACCCAGAGAGTTGCAAATTATAAGAAGAAAGAAGATAGTGGTAGATCAAAGACCTTCACTTGTCACTTGGGTAAGTAAATGGAAAAGTAACAAGGAAGAAATAATGCAGGAAAGAGTTTCATAACTTTCAAAATACTTAAGTATGAAGACTTGGAATTGGCTAAATCCCTATAGGTGAGAGCAGGAAGGTGTTTATTGGGTAAAGTGGAAAAATTCATTCCCTTCATCATACCTCCCTGACCCCAGAACAATGGCTGCCTCAGGAAGTATCTCTCTTAATGCCTGCTTGTCAGGGGACTTGGGAGAGGTTCATCAGGTCCTGTCACTGGCCTGAGGGGGGTGGATGCTGGAGGAAAAGAGGGTTACATATCACACCCTGCCTTATAGTTACATAAGCCAATTTCATAGCTCATTCCTCTAATCCCAGCTACTCAGGAGGCTGAGATCTGAGGACCAACCAGCCTGGGAAGGAAAGTCAGTGAGATTCTTATCTCCAATTACCTACCAAAACCAGAAGTGGAGGTATGGTTCAAGTGGCAGAGTGCCTTTCTTGAGTGAAAAAGGCAAGTTAGAATGTGAGGCCCTCAGTTTAAGATCCAGTACGGACACATATATCCATACAAAAGAAAGAAAGGAATGAAGGAAGAGAGAGAAAACAAAAGAATCAAATTTCAGATGCACACTAGGGAAAAAGTAAGTCTGGGAGACTAAGCCAGCTAAACTGAGGAAAGTAGGAGACAGGAGTATTTCAGATGCCTGGGGTTCTCTTTGCTAGCATAAGCGTTCCCTCTCAGGTGTGTACCTGCCAGTGTCCTCAAGTGGCCCAGGGACTATCACAGTGCTGTATGTGTGGAATGGTTAAGAGCTGAGCCGTGATTCCATACTGCTGGCCTATGGTGATTAAGATATAGGGAGGGGGGAGAGACATTCATGGCATCGACATCCATTTGTGTCTCTTTTGATATCGAAGTACCAGGCAGAGTTCTTTGGAACAAAATGTATGAAGGCTGAAATGCATTCATACAATAGACCTTTACCCCAAAAATGGAAAGGATGTAGGAACAGGACTGCAATGCTGACAGTTGAGCTGCAAGGACACACACTCTGCTCCAGTGAAAGGGTCACTGGGCGGGGCCACTTAAGAAATCTCACCATGGAGACAGGTGTTGGAGTCTCATATCTGGAATTTTAGGTACTCAGCAGGCTAAGATCTGAGGAGCGTGGTTTGAAGCCAACCAGAGCAAGAACCAGAACATGGGAAGTGGAGTTGTAGCTCAGTGGTAGAGTGCTAGCTTTGAGGGGTAAAAAAAGCTCAGGAACAGTACCTAGGCCCCAAACTCAAACCCCACAACTGACCAAAGGGGGACGGGGAAAGAAATCTCCCCAGGATATGTGCGCCAGGAGGATCTGAGTGTGCCAAAGGCAGTCTTTTGTTGGGCTTCTCAATGTGATAAGGTAAGCTGTGTTGATGAGTGGCAGGATGGCCTTCCATGTGGATTTGGAGAACTTCAGAGAACATAGAAGTCATCTGGCTTTCCCATCTCCTCCATAACAGGGCCTCCTGTTGGTGCAGATTCCCCCCAGCCACACCCACCTCTGGCATTCCTAGGTGTATATCTAGAAGCTGAGGAAATGGTACTGTGGCTCAAAGTGGCAGATCAATAACCTTGAGCAAAAAGGGCTCAGGGGCAGAACTCAGGCCCTGAGTTCAAGCCCCATGACGGACCAAAAAAATAAAAAAAAAAAAGCTGAGCTGACTCTTTTCCCTGCAGATAGGTGAGAGTAAGTAGTTATTGTTTTACATCACTGAGATTTAGTCTGTTTCTTTTTTATTAAAAAATTAATTGCTATATTTATCTATTTTGTTGTACATGGGGAGTTACAATTTAACTTGCCCGTGTATGTGTGTGTACAGTGCATCTTGAGAATCATTCTTTTATCATTCCCCCTTTGAGTTTATTCTTATTGGGCAGAATTATAACAGTAGCTAACAAATGCTCTGAGAGACAGTATGTTACTTTTATTTCAGCTCTAGTGTGCAAAAACAAAAAGTCACCCCAAATTCCCATTCAAACACAGACTTTCAGGCCCTTAGGAGATTCTGATCCCCTAAGTCTACAGAGGGCTGCAGGGATTACAGGTGTCACCACTGTGCCCTTCAGGAAACCTTAAGTTAGTGCTTTGTGATTCTGCAGAAGGTTGATTATCCACCACATGCTAAATGGGAAAGATTCTTATTTACCTGTGGCTGGTGGGTTACTAGTGAATTTTCCAAGTCCAGGACTTTAGGATATCAGAATGCAACCCCCAACCTCCATAACCCAGCTCTAGCAGGTGGAGTGTGAGTGGGGTGGGGGCACCTGTGTGGGTGCAGCCATTAGTACTGCGACTGAATCTGAGTCTGTGTGCTGTAAATGATGTAGCTCTAATCTGGCAAATTGTTCCAGGAACTTGGTTAATGCTGTGCTCTAAGCTGCTGACAGCTGCAGCTTCTTGATGCGAGCTGCCCTCCCCGCACACACACACAGGCGTGCACTTGCTCATGCAAGATGGTACTTTTCTTTTTGCAAGGATCAAATTGGCCTCCTTGTTGCAGGCTCAAAGCAGCTGTTTATTTGTTGTTTCTGTGTTTTCAACTGTTGTGATGAGGTTTGTTTCCTTCCCCTTTAACTGAATTACGTGCCACTTAGCTCTTCAGTGCAAGCTGCAGTCGGCGCTGGATCCTCTGTCACGTGGGTTTCCAGCCCAATTAGACCAGCACACATCAGATACTAGGGTGCTGAGGCCCCTACAAGCAAAAAGCCAGAAGCACAAGGTGTTCCTTGGGCTAAGCCTGTCATTTTCCCTCATCTAATCTCCATGGGAGTACAGCTCTGAGTGGAGCCAGGCAGGCAGCTGGGTTTGGACTGCCAACAGGCATACATTTTTCTCCCTATTGTGTCCTCAGGCCCAGATAGAGAAGAGGGCATCAAGAACTAAGATCTGGTATACTTTAGTTTATGGTGTGCTAGTGACATTGAGGTGATCAGTGGTAGTTGAGTCAGTGCTTGTGAAAGAATCCAGAAACAAGGTTCCAGAGACGGTGGGTATATACATACGGTAGGTAATGGCATGGACCAGATGTTCTCAGAGCTTTTCTTCATCTCTTGGGCTTTAAATTCCATCAATATAGACCTCGAAGGGGCCAGAGAAACTGTACTAGCCTAGTTCTTTTTATTTTTCTGCTGCTGACTCTTGCCTTTAGGCCTGTCCCTATCTTCCAGAAGGACAAGACCAAGGCCACTTCTATCCCACCATGGACGGAGAAGAATCCATATTGCATTCATAAGTAATTGACTTGTTGTGTGATCATCAGCAATTATTTTTATTCTTCTTCAAACCAGAGTCTTTTGAATATTGAATGAATTGAGATTATCTAGGTCAAAATTTCTTGATAACTCTACACGATTATGATCTAAATGGATGACAATGGTTTAGTGATGAACTATAGTTCTGCAGTGCTAGTTGGGCGTCTCTGTGATAAAGAATCTTGATCATCAGGTAGACTAGGCCTGGTAATATGTTTGACAGCATTCAAAGGGGCTGAGCAGAGCCTAAAATAAGGCCCTTTAGGCCTGAATTTTGGTGAAATCAAGACATGGACATCACAGAACAGCCATTAGAGCAGGTTCATCAGCAAGAGAGCCTACCAGATAGGTCACAGAGCTTGCTCATAGAAAACTGTGGCTGTGGGAGCAGCTGGGCCCAGGGATGCCTGAAAGAAGGTCTGACCTGCAGAAAACTGATGCAGGAAGGCTTAGCACCTAGGAAACGTGATTTGCTGTATGGCTTGGGGTTTCTATATGCATAGGGATAAGGTGACATGGAGGTAGTGGGGGTGGGGTACCATCCCTAGAGGAAAGCAAGTGCTGAGCTGGAGACAGAGGCAGAGGCTCATGGAGGAGGATGAAGCTGAGAGGAGACCAAGTGTGCAATGTGGGAGTTGCACGAGAAGCAGAACATCATTGGCCACAGGCCCTTGTATGTGCTAAGCCCAACATTCTGAGGGCAGGAATCAGATTTCTTCCCTTTCCTGAGCTCTCATCAGATTGAGAGTCCACTGTGTACAGGAGCAGTGGTTGCTCCCTTTCCTGACTCTTGACTAAAGACATCAGCAGGACTAGCAACAGTGGGTACAACGAGCTCCTTAGAGCCCCTTCTGAGCAAACGGTCACTCTTCACAGCAGGATTAGGAATGCTTTTCATAATCAAGAAAGATTACATACTTTTTCTTTCCAAATTTCAGTGGAGAAATAATCTCCAAAGAGAATTCTGAACAAAGCAATGCAATCTCTTCTTCCTCTTCCTTTCCTCCTTGTCCTCCTCCTCCTCCTTCTTCCTAGACTGGCTTAGAATGTGATTCTCATATTTACACTGAGACGACTGGAGTAAACCACCATGTCCATTTTTTTTCTGTTGAGATGAGGTCTTCTGATTTTTTTATTTTTTATTTTTTGCAAAGGCTGCCCTCAAACCTCAGTCTTCCTGATCTCTGCCTCCTGAGTAGCTTGGATTTTAGACATGAGCTACTGTGTTAGACAGTAATTTTTCTTCCTTCCTTCCTTCCTTCCTTCCTTCCTTCCTTCCTTCCTTCCTTCCTTCCCTCCTTCCTTCCTTCCCCCCCCCCCTCTCTCTTCATTTTTTTTTTTGTCAGTCATGAGGCTTGAACTCTGGGCCTGGGCGTTGTCCCTGAGCTCTTCAGCTCAAGGCCACTGCCCTACCCCTTGAACCACTTCCCATTTTCTACTGGTTAATTGGAGATAAGAGTCTCACAGTCTTTAGTTCCAGGCTGGTTTACATCTCAGAACCTCAGGATGACATGCATGAGCCACCACATCCGGCTGTAAAGTTGTTTCTTAAGGCAACGAAGAAGCATTTTCTCTGGTAGGAAAGGGAAGAGGCCTTTCAGGGCAGTTTAACTATGTGCCGCTCAATAGTCTTGGGCCTGAGCGATACTTAAGTGCTCCATACAAACTCTCAGGTGGGTCCTTCAGTTAGTAGAATTGGGTGGGACTTGAAGAACAGGCAAGAAATGCATTCCTTCACTCTGCAGAGGCTTTGCAGTACCAGACAGGTCTCCTAAGGAGATGCCAGCCCTCTGTGGCCCTCACTGATGGAAGCTGTGCTCCAGGGCTGCCCAGGACACAGCCCAGCTGGGGCCTCCACTACTAAGTCAATTAGCTTGCAAAGCACAGTGCTTGCTTTGTTTATGATTAGTAATTCATACCCCACCCTAAGGCACCATGAAGTTAATGAATGCTCCCTTCCCAATTCTATAGGGAATCTTTTCTGGTATTGTATAGGTATATAGAGGTGCTAGATTTCTTAAGCTTGTGTCTCAGTTGTCGTGTTTGTATTCATTCTGATGATTCCTTTCCAGAGGACACCATTTTCCAGTTTTTGGTTTAGAAAACATGGTCACGGTAGGTAGAAGAACTCAAAATCTAGGAATGTCCAGCTCAAGAAGGACCTCTACTGCACACAAGGTAGCCCCTCAGCTTTGTTCTCCCTTCTTTCCCCCTCTCCCCAGAAGTCCTCAGGTTATTCTGACCCTCATTGATGGAGCACTTGAGGTATCAGGTCTATTAGAATTTGTTTCCAACTAAGTGCCTACTCTTCTTGTATCTCCAGGCCTGGAGATTTGCTTCAGGCCTTCAGTTGGGAGACTAGAGGACCTGGGGAATCTCTGAGGAGAGGATTACAGGCTCCTGGAACTGGATCTTAATGGAGAACCCAGAGCTATAAGAAATGAGAAGAGGATGTAGAGAAGCAGTGTATGCATAAGAAATGGCAAATTTCCCAGGACCCAGAGACCCTAGGGTGTGCTTTCTACATTGAATCTTTTTGTGGAGAATCAGGGAGAATCTCTTTGGCTTCAGATTTTCTTTTCTTGGAAGAGTCCCCTGGTTCTAGCCCAAAGGCAGCTTCCCAGCTGAGGTGAAGCCAAGCCAGGAAATCGCTCATCTGCTGGCTTCCGGGTGATGGAAGCACCAGGGGGAAGGTTAACGCAGGTGCATCATCATTAGCATCAGCAGGCAGAGGATCCTCTCCAGACCTGGGCAGGTGGCCTACAGATCAGATTAATGATGGGAATTGGGTGCTAATTACCACACTGTGACGCCACACAGCCACAGCAGGCGGCGTGGGATCATCACACAGGTTCTCTTCTCTAGTTCATATTTGCCATGGAATTATTCCTGTTTCACTGATATGAAGAGAAAGGGATCAAATTTATCTCATTAATAGGCTAGAGAGTAGGGATGTGATTATTCAAGTTTGCTTCTTCTTTTCTTCTTTTTGGTGCTTTCTCCCTCTCTCTCCCTCTCTCCCTCCCTCCCTTTCCCCTGTGTCAGTACTGGGGCTTAAACTGAAAGCTTGGGTGTTGTCCTATAGCTTTTTTGCTCAAGGGTGCTCTTCCAATTGAGTCACACCTCTACTTCTGGCTTTTTTGGGGTAGTTATTTAGAGATAACAATCTCACAAACTTTCCTGCTTGGGCTAGCTTGGAACTGTGATCCTCAGATCTGAGTCTTCTGGTTAGCTAGGATTACAAGCATGGGCCATCAGTGTCTGAATTTGTTTCTTGACTATATCTCCTTCTGATTTATCTCTGCCACTTGGTTGGGGAGAGAAAGGATGAAAATGGCTCTTCTTGATGGTCTCCCATGTGGGAGCTACTCTATGCCAATTTGTTTAATTAAGAACATTTGGCTGGGCACCAGTGGCTCACATCTGAAATCTTAGCTACTAAGAAGGCTGAATTCTGAGAATACTGGTTCAAGGTGCCCCTAAGCAGGAAAAGTCCATGGCTCTCTTATCTCCATCACCAAAGTCTAGAAATGGAGGTGTGGCTCAAATGGTTAGAGCACTAGCCTTGAACAAAAAGATAAAGATAGCACCCAGGCTCTTAGTTTGAGCCCCAGTTCCAGCAAACACACACACATACACACATGCACACATACGCATACACACAATATTTGTGAAGACACTAAGAAGCAGGGAAGTTGATAAGCCTGATGTTGCGCCCCGCAGAAAGAGGTACCTTACAAGTCTTCCTATGATGTCCCTAGATACTCTTGGGCTCTGAGATATGGCCACATTCTTATGAATTATATCCTTCCTGGGTTCAAACATGAATTCTGTACATTTGTGCCTCGCAGGAGACTCTGTCTTTATTTCAGCCAGTCCCATCTGCAAAGCCTGGGGCTTGAAATCAGTGCCTGATTGCTATCCCTGAGTGTTCTTTTTCTTTTCTCCTCAAGCTAGCATGCTACCACGGGGACCACAGATCCACTTCCAGCTTGTTTTCTTGGTTTATTGATGATAAAAGTCTTGCAGCTCTTCCTGCCCATGCTGGCTTTGAACTGTGATCCTCAGATCTCTTATGTAGCTAGGATCACAGGTGTGAGCACCTGGATGTCATGACTGCAGGCTTTTCAGGGTGAAGAGGATCATGCCATAGGCCAGGAACTGCCCTGCAGGGTCTGTGCCAGGCTATCGTTACCTAGTTTTGATCAGAAAATCTAGCAGCTAATGGGAGTTTCTCAGCCTTCCTCTGTCCGGGAGTCCATCTTCTAACACTGGGAGGGAAAAAGTGAGGA
Organism: Megascapheus bottae; assembly: GCF_031878675.1. Lineage (NCBI taxonomy): Eukaryota > Metazoa > Chordata > Mammalia > Rodentia > Geomyidae > Megascapheus > Megascapheus bottae. The sequence goes on from NC_143535.1 coordinate 22,491,551, forward strand.
ATTTAATTTGGTATCTTCTAGGGTCTTATCTCCCAGACTGCTAAGGTTTTAGTTTGTCCTTAAGGTCACTGGGCGACTGCATGAGATTGTCCAAAAATTGCTAATGAATAAGCAGATGTAGACATGAGCGATACATCGACTGGCTGATAGAAAGTCAAAGAACGGCTGGGCACAGATGGCTCATGCCTCTAATCCTAGTTACTTAGAAGGCTGAGATCTGAGGATTATGGTGCTAGAAGTGGCACTGTGGCTCAAGTGGTAAGATGGCTAGCTTTGAGCACAAAGAAGCCCAGGGACAGGGCCTGAATTCAAGGACCAGCAAAAAACACAAAGAAAAGAAAAAAAGAAATTCAGAGAACAGGGAAGTTTCAGGAGTTATCTGGTTTAACCTGTTCACTTCTCAGGCATAAAACAAGCAAGCTGAGTGTCTCCTTATGCAGCAGATGGGCAGGTGGCCAACAGGACTCATTCCCAGGTGGTTCTTTTTTCTTATTTTCTAATTATGCCTTGATAGTGCTATGTTCTATATCCTATTTCTCATCTTCATTTTGGACCGATTTGCTAAATTAATTCAGATCAAAATGTTCATTTGGGCTGTAAATTAGCTGAATAATTGCTGTGTGGGTTTCACACCAGTAGCTTTCTCAGAGGTCCCACAGGTTGGGGGAGCTATGAAGCCAGCCTGGGCACAGCTCTGCCTGCAGGGGGAGAGAACCCTGCTGGCAAGGCAGAGACACATCTGCAGGAGGATCCTGCACTCATGTGCCACCCAAACAACATCCACCACTGGCAGAAAGAGCGAGGGAAAGGATTCATGAGATCAGTTTGTATTAACATTTATATTTACAATTTTTAAGTTCATCTGGGAAAAGTGCATAAGTAAAAATATCTAAAAGTTATGAGAGGCAAATTGAGTGAGTGAGGTTTGTTTTACCATATAAGAGAGAGTACTATAAACCTTGATTGATTAATTGCTTGGTTGACTGATTGGCAGTAGTGAGTTTGAACTGAGGGCCTTTTACTTGCTAGTGTGGCACTCTGATACTTAAACCATACCCTCAGCCATGGTTTTTTTTTGTTTTTGTTTTTGTTTTTTTTTGGTCAGGCCTGGGACTTGAACTCTGTGCCTGGACATTATTCCTGAGCTCTTCAGCTCAAGGTTACTGCCTTATCCCTTGAGCCACATCACCACTTCTGGTTTTTTGGAGATTAATTGGAGATAAGAGTCTCACAGATTTTAGTGCCAAGGCTGGTTTTGAACCACCATCTTCAGATATCAGCCTCCTGAGTAACTAGGATTATGGGCATGATCCACTGCGCCCAGCTTCTAACCATGCTTTTAGCTGGTTATTTTGGAGACAGAGTCAATCAAACTCTTCCATCTGGGTTATCTTTGAACTTCGGTCCCGTAGACCTCAGTCTTCTGAATAGCTAGGATTACAGGCATGAGTAATGAGTGCTCAGCCAAAAATCATTATTTAATAAGACCACTGTCTTATTTCAGATATAGACTCGTTAAAGATAGAACCTCGTTGCATGGGATACCTGAATAAAGATTCTACATACCGGCATGTAGAATCCTCAGAGTGGGAGGGGTGAGTCATTGCAGAAAACTGACCTGTTTGGGGGGGGATAAAATAAAATAGAACCCCACTGTATTCTACATATCAAAAGGGATAAATATTAATGAAAAAAATAAAATTGTGTTAAGATTGTAGGCTAGTGCTTGTTTCAAAAATTGGGTGATACTCTAGGCATAAAAGTAGAATAAGTAGGAGTTGGGGATTTAACTCAGTGGAAGAACACTTGCCTAGCACATGTAAATGCCCAGAGTTCAGTCGTCAGTACTACAAAACAAATAAATAAATAAATGAGGGATAAATAATAACAAGGTTGGTTTATTATTTTGAAAGAGCTTCAGTATTTTTAAGCTCAAAAGTAGTGTACCATGAAAAAGCTAATATTACAACAATCAAAGTCAAAGCACAAATGATCTGAAAAATTCATTCCAGTATTTCAATGAAAGGTATTTAGATTCTGCTAGGAAAATGTACAAAGATTGTAAATAGACAATTTAAAGTATCAATGATGAAGAAGCATGCTTTATCTGTTAATTCTTTCCAGAAATGAAATAAATGCAAATTAACAAACACATGAATCTATTTCTACTTGCCTTATTGACAAAGATTTAAAGGGGATATTTTAAATGTGTTGAGTATATACTAATAGATTTCTTACATGGTGATTGCTGGTTGAAGAATAACATTAGTAGTACCTTTAACTAAGACAATATGCGCATACATATTAGAAGCCTGTACGTGGGCTCAGACATTGCTGGTCAATACTCTGTGTTTAAGAGTCATTTGCAAGAGTGCTTATCCCAGTGTTATAGTAGCAACTATAGTTTATAGTGGCAACATGTTAGGGAACAACCCACACAGTCATTTATTCTTTTATTCAATAACTATTGAAATCTATTAAATGTTCTAAGTACTATTTTAAACCATTGGGGACACTGGAGAAAGGAAATCACATGGTTTCTGGTTTCTGTGGAGCTTAGAAAACCAGTTTATTCTTCCCAGATTAATTGGGAAAGATAAACAATAAATGAGTTAACCAATAATAATTATCTAATAGTTATGGTTGATAGTAGTATTATTATTTAACATCTTAAATTATAACATGTCTTTAAAATGTTATGTAATCATTAAAAATAATGATCCATCCATCCATCCATCCATCCATCCATCCATCCAATTAGCCATCCAATCAAGAATCCTGTTCCTCCCTCCATCCCCTTCTCCCCCTCCCTTCCCTAGGCATCAGGATCTGTGGAGGTCTGGAGGACCCAATTGTCAAAACACATACAATTCCTGTGCTCAATCTCCTCATACAGAGCTGGGAGTGTGGCCTAGTGGTAGAGTGCTTTCCTAGCATGCATGAAGCCTTAGGTTTGATTCCTTGGTATCACATACACAGAATAAGCCAGAAATGGTCCTGTGGCTGAAGTGGTAGAGCGCTAGCCTTGAGAAAGTTCAAGAACAATGCCCAGATCCTGAATTCAAGCCCCCAGGATTGGCAAAAAAAATCCCACAAAAAAAACCATTCACAAACTCAATAAATTATGATGCTGGGTGAGAATGACTAGGATGCATTGTAAATGTGTGTGGAAATACCACAATGAAATTACTCTTGTATAAAAATGTGTGCTAATAAAAAGAAAGAAATTACGATGTTTTTAATTAGGACTGCAGTAGGAGTAGATACCTACAATAGCCTATAAGGAGGCATGTGTGGGTAGTCAGAGAAATCTCCCTGGAGGAAATCTCATCTTTAGGATGTTGTTTACCATTCAGTGACAAAATAACCTGGGCTAGATACATGTGAGAAAAAAGACTTACTAAGCTCATACTTCTGGAGGATGCATGTCAAAATTGAATGGTTCTGGTGAAAATGGAATGATGGGCAGTATCAAGAATCATGGGCATATGTGAGACAAGAGATAATACAAAGCAAAGGAAGACTGTAGAGGGACTGGTTTTGTGTTTTTCTAACAATCCTCTTGGTTTTTTTTTGCCAGTCTTGGGCCTTGAACTCAGGGCCTGGACACTGTCCTTGGGCTTTCTCAAGGCTAGGGCTCTACCACTAGGCCAAACTCCTGGTCCCTCTAATAATCCTCTTACAGAAATTTACTCTATAAGACTGATATTAAATTGTTCATATAGAAGTGCTCTTAGTGGGGCTTGGAGTGCAGCTCAATGGTCTAGTGTTTGCCTAGCATGTACAAGTCTCTCCAGCACCACAGAAATAAAGAAGGAAGAAAGGGAGGGATGGAGGAAGAGAGAGAGAGCGGGGGGAATACAATAAATAAAATTTTGGACAGTCTGTAAGAAGGAAAGCTGGATGCACAGAGATAGCCTGGTACCAATAACATAAAAATACAAAATGATGTGGCTGGGAATGAGTTGCAGTGGTAGAGCACTTGCCTAGCAGGAACAGAGCCCTGGGTTTGATTTCTAGGTACCACATACATAGAAAAAGCTGGAAGTGGTGCTGTGGCTCAAGTGGTAGAATGCTAACCCTTGAGCAAAAACAGCTCAAGGCCAGTGCTCAGGCCCTGAGTTCAAGCCTGAGGACAGGCAAAACACAACAAAGCAAACCAACTTCAAAAGCATAGGACAAATAAGAGATTTAAAATTATTCAGTATAGTCCCAAATCACAATTAAGACTACCTTTATTAAGCTAACAGCAGATTTATCAGCTGAAATGTGATAAGCCTGGAGGGCTCAAGTACTAAAAAAATCATTGTCAATCAAGATTATCATACCCTTGGCTGGGTGTTGGTGGCTCATACCTTATTCCTAGGTGCCCAGGAAACTGAGATCTGATTGTGATTTGAGCCAGCCCAGGCAGAAAAATCCATGAGGCTCTTATCTCCAAATAAATACCCAGCAAAAAAGCAGGAAGTGAAGGTATGGCTCAAATGGTAGAGCACCAGCCTTGAGTGAACAAACCAAGTGAGAGTTTGAGGCCCTGGGCTCAAGCCCCAATACTGGCACATACACAAAAATCTGAAGACATCCCAAGAAGCAATATAAGACACTAGAGTAGCTGGTAGTGTTATTCATGGGTCTTCATTTCCATCATTTCCTCCTTCATTCCCTTCTGTGAGGTTAAGTCACTGCTCTTGGTACCAGGAGGACAGCAGGCTGTACATACACCTAGCACAAGAGGTAGTCACCTCCTTTCTACAGGCTTCCACTGAAACCACGGCACCTGTCAGCAAAGCACCTAGAGTCTTTGCATTTGTACAGCTTCAAGATCTACTGTATTCAGGAGACATGGAAGTTTGTCTTGTTTTTGGTAGGAAAACAATGAAGCTCTCTAGATAAGAAAGTATCTTCTGCATGGTATGATGCTGGAGGGCTCTGGAGGAAAAATGACTTTAGGAGAGGATAAGTGTTGATGAGAGGGAGTCACTCAAGCCTGGATAGGGGAGGCTAGCTTGCCTTTCCTTGAGGCCACTAGAACCTGCTTTAGACATTAGACAGCTTTTAGTTTCTGCTTTCCACCCCTCTCTTAAACCTAACATCTCAAAGCTGCCTGCCTTTTAAAAAGATTTTTCTCCAAAATTTCATTTATGTATGCATATTTGTATGCATGTATGCATGTACACATGTATGTATGCATGTATGTATTGAATTCAGGGTCTAGACACTGTTCCTGAGCTCTTTTTTGCTCAAAGTCTATCACTTTGAGCCAAGTTCTACTTCTGGGTTTTGAGTGGTAAATTGGATGTAAGAGTCTCCCAGACTTTCCTGCCTGGACTGGCTTTTTAACATTGTTATTATTAAGGTATAGAGGCACTTGTCCACTTTAAGAAAAAAAATCGAATACGGTGGTCACAGGATTCTAATGTCCTTAAACCTAGTTCTTGTGCACCTGGTTTTCTCTGGAATATAGTCCCCTTTCTACAGCAGCTTGAAAAGAATGGGGGACAAAAGCATTCCCCCATCCTATATCTCTCCTGACCACCTCAATTCAAACAGGCATTTTTCTTTAACTTGCCTGACATTTGCTGTCAGAAATGCTCATTTGACATTTATCCTATTTTGTCCCTTCTTGCCAGTTATTTGTTAGTGTGTTTGCAACAGTCTTTCCCATGTGAATGTGGCAGCATTCTCTTTACTTAGAAGGCCACTCTTTTTCTTCTCCATCTGTTGAACTCTAACTCTCTGAGGCTTCGCTCAAAAGTCACTCTCTTACTCGAGCCATCTATTATCTTTTTATGAATCATCATTCATGTTCATTCATTGGAATGATTTTCAGGAAGTGATTTCTAGCTTGCTTTAGCATCTCTCAAGGTGCCTAGCTCAGTGGTAGGGCTGAGAGATGATGTGATTCAATGTTGAGTCACTGGACACGAGCCTCTGAGGGTAAGGGAGAAGATGGAAATGGATGGAGCTGAAGGACTGTTTGGATGTGTCATCGATTATATATTGCTTTTTTGCTCTATATTGTACAGAGCATACTAGGCATGCAGCGGGTACTTGACAATATGAATTAGTGTACTTGCATTGACAAATGCATCACTATCAGCATTCCACCCATTTAATGTTGCTATGCTTTATGCTTTCGATCTCAACAACTCTCAAGGAGAAGTATGGCACAGAGATAATTATTTTTTTGAAACAATTATTTTTTAACGATAATGAGGTAGCTGGACACTGGTGGCTCTCAACCATAATCCTAACAACTCAGGAGGCTGAAATCTGATAATGCTTTGAATCCAAATAGGGGAAGGAAAGTCTATGAAAGTCTTATCTTCAATAAACTACTTAGAAAAAAACTGGACGTGGAGCTGTGGCTCAAGTAGAACACTAGCCTTGAGCACAAAAAGGCTTAGGGACAGTGCTCAGGACCAGACTTTAAGCCTCAATACTGACAAAAAAAAAAAATCACTGCAATGGAGAATTTTCTCCTCCTCCTCCTTCTCCTCTTCTCCCTCCCCCTCCTCTCCCCCCCACTTCTCCCTCCCCTTCCTCCCCTCCTCCTCCTCCTTCTCTTCTCCCTCCCCCTCCCTTCTTCCTCCTCCTCCTCCTCTTTCTCCTTCTCTTCCCTCCCTATTTCTCCCTTTGTGCCAATACTGGGGCTTGAACTCAGGGCTGATGTGTCATCCCATAGCATTTTTTGCTCAAGCCTAGTGCTTTATCTACTCCATTAGCCACAGCTCTACTTCGGGCCTGCCTGCCTGCCTACCCTCCCTCCCTTTCTCCCTCCCTCCCTTCCTCCTTCCCTCCCTCCCTTCGTTCCTTCCTTCTTTCCTTCCTCTTTTTTTTTTCTTTTTTTTCTTTTTTTTCTTTTTTTTTGCCAGGCCTGGGCTTAAGCTCAGGGCCTGAGCACTGTCCTTGGGCTTTCTTCAAGGCTAGTGTTCTACCCTGAGCCACCGCACCATTTCTGGCTTTTTCTACATATGTGGTACTGAGGAATCAAAATCAGGTCTTCGTGCATGCTAGGCAGGCACTCTACCACTAGGCCAAACTCCCAGCCCCTCCTTCCTCTTTCTTTTTGTGTTAAATAGAGTGAAGAGTTTTATGTCCTTTCAAAGGTACTTGATTCATTGACCTCTCATCCTTGAAAGAGATCTTCCTTCTGGATCTATTCTGTTGCATGAAGGAAACCCTTGTATTTGGTATAAGAAGCAGCCACCTTTAGATGACAGCCACTGGGACAGGATCCTGATGCTGCATTCAGCTGCTGTCACAGATGGGAGACTTCGTAGATGGGAGTATGATTCCATCCAGGCCATTGTGTTGTATGAAGGCCTCAGCTGAAAGCAGCCTGCTCCTGTATCTTCTTCCAGTGTAACTGCATGTAACATCCATCCACGTCCCAAGGAACTGTAGCTGGGATGGCAATCAAAATACCTGACTACTTAACTTTGGAGCATAGAACCCATTCCCACTTTGGATTTCCCACTTACCCCGTTGCTTTCAGGCTGTGGGGCTGGGTCCAATTTCAACTGTAGTGTTTTTTTTTTTTTTTTTTTTTTTTTTTTGCCAGTCCTGGGCTTCAGCTCAGGGCCTGAGCACTGTCCTTGGACTTTCTCAAGGCTAGAGCTCTACCACTTGAGCCTCAGCACCACTTCCGGCTTTTTTCTATGTATGTGGTACCGAGGAATCGAACCCGGGTCTTCATGCATGCTAGGCAAGCACTTTAACCACTAGGCCAAACTCCCGGCCCCAACTGTAGTGGTTTTTATCAACACACTGCAGCCCGAAGCTGATGGCTCCCCTTCCTCCCCCTGCAGAGAGGAGCAGCCTATGCCTCACAGTAGTTCCACTAAGCATCTTAGCAAAGAGAAAAGAAAGAAAACAAAACAAAACCTCAAAACTCCAGCTCAGCAGAGCCATGCTATTCAACTGGCTGTATTTATCCTGACAATTTCAGTTCCTTGTTCTTTCCCCGTGAGTGAAGCTGTTCTTTTGATCCCAACGACTCTGAGGGAAAAGCTTGGCACAAAGATAATTATTTTTTAAAGTTGCTGAGGCATCACAGTCACAGAGAACCCTGTGCCTCTAAGAGTAGTTCTTGCTGAGAGAAAGTCTTCTAAGTCTTTGGCTTTGCCCTTGGGGCCTGAAGCCTTGGCTATGTACCTGGTCACAAGGTAGATAGGACATGGGCACAGATACCCATGGTTCCAGGACTTGGTGTGTACACCACACAATGGGCTTGAGTCAGCCTATTCCCTCAGAGCACTTTGTTGGGTGACGAGCTTCTAAAGGAGCCATTGATATATCCAGGCCACAGAGAAGGGATTGCTTCTTAAATCACATCTGTCACCTGGAAAGGAAGGCAGATGATGAAGTCCATTTGGGATCAGGGAAGATTCTGAGTAGTCCCGATGAATGGCTCCTTTTTATTCTTGGTGATGCCAGGCTGATTCTGGAATCAGGCTTGTGATGAGAGAAACTTACTGGGGCCGGGAGTTTGGCCTAGTGGTTAAAGTGCTTGCCTAGCATGCATGAAGACCCGGGTTCGATTCCTCGGTACCACATACATAGAAAAAAGCCGGAAGTGGTGCTGAGGCTCAAGTGGAGCTCAAGCCCAGGACTGGCAAAAAAAAAAAAAAAAAAAAGAGAGAAACTTACTTTCCTTGACCTTCATTGAGATCTAGCTGCCGTAGCCATCTCTGAGGGGGCAGAGATCTGTAGCCTCCATGATGTTTCCAAAGCAGGACTAACTCTACTGGGTTAACTCTTCAGAGGAATGGTCCCCTCCTCTGTGCCTGAGTGGCTCTTACCCCATTCAGGTTTCAATAGCCCTCAGGCAGGTCTTCAATAGGATGCTTGTCCCTTGTGTCCCAAGGTGGTTCTTTAATTTCTCTGAGGTCCTCAATGGAGGGGTGATGAGTTCTTTATGTCCCATTTCTGGAAGTCATCCTATGTCCTCCCTGAGCAGTGTGGTCCTGCTGTCCTGTCCTGGCACATACCTGACCCCCAGGAAGCAGAGAAAGTTTCCATTCACATTTTCTAAGACATACCTGTGATTCTGAGAGTAGAAAGAACAGTCTTGCTTTAATTCTCAGGACTTGTCTGGGCCCTGGGTTGTGAGGCAGGATGGGTGTAGAGGCCTGGGATGGACAAAACCAAGCACAGGTACTCCTTAGCTCAGCAACTTGGATGCACTTGGCCCAGATGGTCCAGCTTCTAAAATCCCAGGGGTTTAAACTTCTACCCACAGTCAAGCAGCAGCTTTCTCAAATCACCCAGAGATAAGAAAGCTTCGATCTAATCGCCCTCTGAATTTTCCCCAAGGCTTTTGCTGCTCTTTTCTGTAGTCCCAAAGCCGTATTAGTGTGAGCCAAAGTGCCTTTATAAATGGGCTGTGACTTCAGAGGTCTACCCACTGATGGAGCCATTTATTTCAAGGGATCGAGGGTGGAGGGGGCACTTTAGAAGCTTCTAGAAAACTCCTGAAGTGTCTATCTGTGTTTTTCTGTCCCTCTGTCCATCTGCTTGTCCGTCTCTCCATTTCTTATCTCAACAATCCAATCAATAGATTAGACAGCTCTTAATCAGGGTAAAAGACCCACAGAAGGAAGCAGTTTCTTGAATGGGTCATTGGAGTCACAGGGCAATTGGTGAATCCTGTTATAGGTCCACGTGCCAGCTTAGTCCATGGCAAAAGCCTGTGGCAGGTGCAGATGGTATCAGACAGCAATTCTCACTTCTCCTGTTAATCCTTTGACAAAGGACCACATTGTCTTGCAGCTTCTTGGCTCCCCATGCACAGTCCTCCCTCCCCCCCATGTCCTTCCAGTGTCCACTGGAGAGTTGGAGAGGTGAGGCCAGACCCCACCCTTGGACTCCTTGAAGACTGCAGCCAGATTAATGGTCCCAAGGCTTTGCTTTGATGATATCACTTTTATAGACACATAAAAAGAAGCGCTTAGGCAGTCAGTCATGCTAAATCTTAACCATCTTTACAGACATTTTAGTGCAGCCTATCAAAATTGTCACCAGCCCTAAAGGTCCACATTTATGGCGTCTATGGTAGTCCCTCCTACGCAGGAGGCAGCAGGGACTTGGAATTGCAGGACACCGAGCTTGCACTGCAGGACACTCCTTGCCCATGTCTGTGTCATGTGACTGCAGCCATTTCTGACGCAGTCCTAGCTCAGCTCCTGTGGATGCTGCCTGGAACCTGTAAGTCACCTCTTACCTCTTCCACTCAGGAATCGTTAGCCCTCCCTCTGGATGCCATTGGCCTTCGTCTGTATGTCCCAGTACCTACAGGCACAACTGTTGGGGATTAGAGGTTAGATGCTGAGTAGAACTGGAATTGGCAGGCTTCAGCATCAGCTATGAACATCAATTGGAGTAATTATGCTGAGTCAGTGATAGGCATTAGATTTTCTCTGACTTAGAAGGGTTTCCCTTATGGCTTGGCGGCTCTGCAATGGTGTGAAACCCATATGAGTAGAGGAGAAACCATGAGTTGAATTTGCACTTTTCTTTTGGACTAATAGCATGTTGGACAGATGACTGACACTCAAAATGCTGGCCAGCAATGAGTCCTGACTTGCTGTCAGCACGTAGCTATGAGTTAAACAGCATACGTTCCATTGTGTGCTGTGTCACTGAGCTAGGATCTTCTACTATAAGTTAGGTGCATTAAACATCTTTGCAACTTACCTCTGTTTAGCACAGAGGTATTAGGGAATTTGGAATTTATTACCTTAAAAGTTAAAGTTTGGAGACTTGTATTAGAGATTTAAATGTAAATTTGTTTACTAATGTCAGAAACTTTGCCTATCTGTCTTGCAGACTGACACGGGAAATCTGATGATAAAATGTGGATAATATAAATGTTTAAAGGTTTATCTCCTTATGATTTGGTTTCATACTACCTCACAATTGGGTGTATTTAAAAAAAAAAGCCTCTTCTAAAAGGCAAGGGGAGTGTCTTGAGCCCTAGGGGGCCTGGAGACAAAAGGAGTTCTTTGTGCCCTTAAAGGTTTTTCAATTGCAAATAAAGGCTGAGGTGTTAATTGTTTAAGCCGGTATCAGTAAAAGTTTTTAAGAACATTGGAAATGGGTTTCTAAACAATATTTGAAAGTAAAGTTGTCTTAAATGTTTGTTTGAAGAAAGAGAAAAAAGGAAAACTAGGACTACCAAAATGATTGCTTAATTGCTATTTAGCTTGCTCTTGTAAGTTACTTTATAGCAATTTCCAGCAGGCCCATGGAGAAGGACAGCAGATCCTCATTCAGATGTAATTTTGGCCCTCACCAAGTTCCAGGTAAAATCATGCCTAGAGACTATTTCTGTGTTGACCACCTTGTTGATTTAATTGGAGTAACGTGGGACTCATTGATCTGAAAGCTGCAGTTTCCAGCCAGCCCCGGCAAAGCAAAGTCCCTGTGAGACTATGGTGTCTAATCTGGCAGCAGAGTGCTATTGAGGCAGAGTTGCTTTGGAGCTCCAAGTGGCAGAGTGCTAGCTCTGAGCTGAAAAGCTGGGGGACAGCACTCAAACACCAAGCTTGGGACTCACAGTGGCAGAGTGCTAGCCTTGAGCTGGAGAGCTGAGAGACAGCACCCAGACCCTGAGTTCAAGTCCAGCAACCAACAAAGTGAAATGCCAATGGGATGTTTATCCCGGTGTGAAGAGACACTATTGGGACAAAAGCAATGAAGCATCCAGATGCAGTAAGCCACTGCTTGGATGGCAGAGTTGGTGTCAGATCCTAGAGTCACTCGTGCTTGGCCATTCAATATTTATCAGAGCCGGGAGGTCATAGAATAGTTTGTAAGCATGCCTTACTAATGCCCATACCTTTCATAACTGGGCAGGAACTTGTCAATCTTCTGTGATAGTGGGTAGTTTAAAGTCCTAACTGAGCGAATTTTTTATTTGACACCAGCCACAAATTCAGGAAAGTTTGTGGATCTGGGGCTTGTGTCTCTATTAATCTGTTTAGATCTGGCAACTAAAGCATTGTTGAGGTTGCAGGGATTAAGTTCCTCAGACAATCAAGAAAATGCCTTTGCAAATGGGTGCTAAGTAAGCTACTATTGTAGCCAAAGATGGTTTGTGCAGTTGTTAAATGTTAAATATGATCTCTAGTTTGGAGCAAATTATTGTTCTTGATATCTAATCCTTACAACCCCTTGGTAATACAAGCTAGGCTTTTTAAGGTTCCCTGGTAAGTACAGAGACAACACCCCTGAGTCAGCTTGAAGAAGTCACAGAAGCTGAATCTCCGCCCATCAATTCCCTTTAGATGGAGGGACCAGTCATTTTTGGAAAATGACACAGGATAAATTAGAGGTATTGGAAAGAGTAGAAATTGCACTTGTGTTTCTTTTGAAATAAAGACGGGGGGGGGGGGGATATATTGGGAGCCAGAGTGGAATCAAACTGTACTTTGATTTGCATCAGATAATTGCTTTATTGTCTTATTGTTTTTTGGCCTTGTTCTGTTCAAGTGATCTGAGATTTACCATATGAATGTAACCCCCAACAGTTCCCTGATTTACCATCTGGATGTAACACCTGGAAGTTTCCTGGTTTCAAGAAGGGATATAAGCCTTGAGTTTGGAAATAAATAGGGCTGTAGTCTTTACCTGGGCTGCAGACCTCCTGGACCCCATATATTTGTCTCTCTTCTATTTTTTCCAGTCCCTGCCCCCTATTTCAGGAACCCCAATTTGCTGCTGGTAGGCCCTGGCAATAGGTTAGGTGCATTAAACATCTTTGCAACTTAATATGATTTTCAACTTATGATGTGTTTATGAGGACATAGCCTCATTGTAAACAAGGAATATCTATAGGAATCAAAACCCACAGTCTTGCTTTGCGGTGGTTGGTGTGGGTTTCAACCCTGGTGATACTGGTAGGGTAAGTAATAGTAATAGTACTACTACTACTACTACTACTAATACTAATAAAAGTTCCACCTCTGAAGAAATAATTTTTTTTTTTTAGAAAAACAAGAGTCTGGCTTTGAAGCCAGACTCAGCTCAAAACCTGTCTCTCACACTTGGACTGGATTACTTTGGCAGGACCACTTAATTCTTGTGATCTCACTTTTCTCATTTTGAAAATGAGTATAAAATGGCATAACAATGGTAATTGGCACATGATATTGTTGAGTTGAAAAAATGAGTAGGGCCTGAAAGGAGCATAGACAGCACTTGGCACTCAATGAGTTATGTGGGCCACCTGACCTTGAGGCACGTAGGTGTTGTGGCAGGGTGGTGGCACAGTGGTGATGGAGGAGTGGATGAGCTGTGGGGTCGGTGGTGGCACCGTGGTGTTGGGGGAGTGGATGAGATGTGGGGTGGGGATTTTGCTAGTCACTGGCTCTTTGGTGTGTCTTGTTCTGAAGCTGCTTCCTGTCCTTAATTAGCCAGCTGTTTGCCTCTGGCTGGCCACATGGCATAGCACAACTATGCCTCTTCTTTAACCACAGGAATGCCTTACAAAGTCCCAGTTATCCAGCAAGCCTGATCTTACCTCCACGTCCCTGATTGTCTCAGCTTACCATCACTTCGGTGTCACTCAGTCTTTTTCATATGACTTCTTTTACACCTGCTCTGATGACAATATCAGTGAGGTTGTATGCATATGGAACCAGGATTTTACACCCCAGACCCCACGTCCAAGGGTCTCATGTTAGGTCCACCACTTACTGCAACTGCAGAATAAAGAGACATGGAAAAGGGCAGAGAAAGGAGATTTATTATTATGTGGCACCCTGGAAAAGAGAGAGCTGTATTCTGGGTTATAGACACTGACTTCAGATTAAATAGGAAGAGCTGGGAGAAGGGGTGAGAAAGGTATGCAGAGATAAAACAGTCTCAAGTCACAGCTATGGCCTGATTGACCATTAGCTCAGTCTTCATCTCTAGAGAAGTTGTCACTTTACCATTGGAACAGAGCAGGAATAAACTACCTGATGCTTGGCCCTGAGTTTTTGGCTGTTTTCCATAAGATGGTGGGACTCCTATTTGAGCAGTAGTTTGCCTTCCACAAAAGATACTTATGGGTGAATTTTCTCTTCCTGGGGGCCAAGGTTGTTGTGAAGTGACTGCAGCAGAAAATAGCTCATAAAAGGGCACAGATAAAAACTTGGGAGACTTTTAGTTACTTCACAGGGCCCAGGAAAGACTTATTTTAGGCGCCTCTTAAACATTCACATGTTTTCTCAACTACTCTATGAGTTGACTATGCTATTCAGTGCTGGATTCTGTCATGTGCGATTATGATGATATGTTAGTGGAGACTTCTGTTTAATTAGTGCTCCCCTGGCCTGTGCATGCTGCCATGTGGTTGGTAGGGACAGAGATGATGTTGGTTTACATGAGGGACTGACCACCAACTTGACATTGGTCTCCCATTATCCCTGCTGAAAGTGCTTGATTTGTGGTAGGATATGAATGAGCAGAGTCCAGTAGGGCTCTTCTGCCTCTCACCTATAGAATTACAGAGGAAGAAGAGCTTTCTGTCATATCCATGTCATAGGCAAAACAAACCCAGCAGTTAATTTGGGCAGAGACAACAGCCGTTCTTAGCTTCACAGGGGTCAGGCACTGATTGATTGCAGGAGGCACAGGCTTCTCCAGGTGTGCACTTGACCTCTGGGCTCCCAAGGGCAATGCAAGGCAATCTGTAGCCTCCTTATTTCTGAAGAGTGCTTGAGAGAAGGCTGGTTCTGCTGTGCACTACAGCCTTGGTCTATGCAAGCAGCTGGCACTTCTATGCTGTTAAATAATTAATCAGCACTACATGGAGTAAAACACACATTGGTCTTGGTAAAAGGCCTCAATTAATTGCTTTCACTTTGTTGTGTATTATGTCTCCAGGAGAAGATGAGAGAGAGAAAGAGAAAGAGAGAGAGAAAGAGAGAGAGAGAGAGAGAGAGAGAGAGAGAGAGAGAGAGAGAGAGAGAGAGAGAGAGAGGTTTGAAGCCAAGCTGAAAAATATTCCAAAAATGTGACAAATGTCACCCCTCTCATTAAGTTGTCTCCTCAGTTATGTAGCTGAAGAGGTGGGGTGGTGGCTCTGGTTGTCTTCCACTGGTTCCTTCTGAGCTGCTGCAGGGGATATGGGGACCCAGCCTTTTGCTGATGGGTGATGTGTGAATGGTTGCCTCAGATGGGATGACCCAGTTTTGTGACAGAAGAGAGACAGCAATATCAGGCTGCTTTTCTGATGCGTGATTGGAAAAAACTCTGAGTCATCACACACCTGATTTCCAGGCCCTGCAGAGGAGGCCTGATGTTTCCTGCAAGAGGCTGTCAAGGCTAGAGACATTCTTAGTGACCTGTCATATCACCGAATATGCAAACTGATGAGGGAAGGCTAGTCTTGCAGCATTTTGTTCTGTTGTTGCACCAGCCTTCCAGAGATTTTCTGTTTCATGAGGATGCCTTTCTGTGCCTCCTATCTTGATCTGATGATAGAGCCCAGGGCCTTACCCATCAGATAGTTTGGTGCATAGACCACAATATACACTAAGCTTCCTAAGGATTTATAATGAAGGACTCTGATAATAGCTGCTAAATGAATGATTGTGAGCACACTGGGATGCAGAAACAGGTCACCAGGGGCCAGGCAGGAAATGAGTGCCAGAGGTTAGACACAGGAAGGGTGACTCTCCAACGGGACACTCAGTAATTACCGTAGGACATAGAGTTTTCCCAAGGGATGATTGGGCAGCCTCTCTAGTTTTCTCTGGCATTCTGGGAAGTGCCATCTTTTTGAGGGCTCAGAGAGAACTTCTCATTACCTTTCTATCTGTCCTTATAGGTGGACTTGCCTGCTTTGTTGTCTCAATTCTACTTCGAGTGGCTTCTTTAATGTGGGTTATCTCTTATTTTTAACCACTCAACACTGAGTTTTATTTTTTTTATCTTTATTCTCCCTCCTTCTGGAAGGTTTCTATGACTGATCAAGTAAAAGTCAATAGCCAGGGAAGCTATTTTCTGATAGGAATGTGTCCTTAACTTTTCACACCCAATGCATTTTTCCCAGTGTGATTGGGCTATTAAGTACACTACTGTTAAGTTCTTTGGTCCATAGCAGGCTGATTCCACTCCTACCCCCTCTCCCCAACTGTGCTCCAGGACTTAACAATTGTTTTTCCATAAATGACCTCTATCGTATCTTTAATTGTGCCCTTGACTCCAGTGTGTTCCTAGAAGGCCATCTATCCATTCATCTATAGATTGAACCGTTTCTCTTTCCATCCACATCCATCAATTTTTACTGTGCCCTCATTGCATGCCAGGCTGTGTCCACAGTGCCTTGGAGGCATTGTTTCTGTCCTCAAGAGGAAAGTATTCTAGTAATTTTAATCCAGCGATGTGAACCACACCCTTTGAACGTTGGCTACTTCACAAGTGGAGAATGTCAGAGAGTCAAAATGTCAGCAAGAGCCTTGAAGGACACCTAGTAAAATCTGCTCATTTTAGAAATGGGAACCCTGGACTGGGAAAGAAATCTGGGATATAGCCCAAGACTTTTTCCAGAATGCTTCCAAATGGATTTGTGGTGGGGTCCCCTTGTGATTTCTGGATTTGGTCCCAGTGCCTTTTGATGGACAACTCCATCAACCAGTTCCAAGACCCTAGCAACATTTGAAGTGAGTGAAACCACTTCCCATCTGTGCCAGGAGACACATGACAGTGGCTGAGCAGGGACATTCTACAGAAGTCTGGGAGGATTGTTCAGAGAGGACAAGGTCAAGCAAGGGAACATAGTCATGCAGATATCCCTCAGACTGGAGTTGAACCCTTACTTCAAGTTCCCTGCCAGAAAATCACTCCTCAGTCTGGTCAGCCTTGGTTGTGCTGCAGCTGCCTATAGCAGGACCTTAGGGCTCACACCTGGTATGCTCTATTCCAGTACCCCTGCTGTCTTCTTGAGCAGAGTTTTTTAGAGAGGAGACAGCAGGGCTGCAGCTGGCCCTGCTCACAGCTTCCATGTCATCATCTACTCAGTACGATACGTTGTCAACACAGACCCAACAAACAGTATTTGAATGGTCATTGGAGCAACTGAAGGAAGTTTGGGGGCCTCTATATGGGGCTTGGCAAACATGTTCATTATATATTTTTACGTTCCTTACCTTGATAAAAAACACATCATTTAAAGAACTATTAGGAAATAAATATTAGTTAACTAATGAAATGTAGTATGTACATTTGTATAAAAATTCTAGAAATCCAGGGAATTAAAAAAATAAAAAAAACAAAGAAAAACAGAGCTAGCTTCCCTGAGTACAATGTGGATTATTTTTTTTTCTTTTTTTTTTTGCCAGTCCTGGGCTTGAGCTCAGGGCCTGAGCACTGTCCTTGGACTTTCTCAAGGCTAGAGCTCTACCACTTAAGCCTCAGCACCACTTTTGGCTTTTTTCTATGTATGTGGTACCGAGGAATCGAACCCGGGTCTTTGTTCATGCTAGGCAAGCACTCAACCACTAGGCCAAACTCCTGGCCTGTGGGTCATTTTTTTTTTTAAATCAGTGTCAGTATTTTTTTAGAAAAGCCAGAATGAAATTTATACATCAGACTTGGTGATCATTTGTTCAAATTCCTAATATGTTACCATTGACTAGAAACTTTGTTCACACAAGTAGGTAATAAAGTTTTAAAGCCAGTTTTTTATGGTCATTCAGAAATTTATAACATTTGAAATTATATTTGAAGCTTCTAACAGTTCTTCCTCTTTCTTTCACTGACAAAAAAGTACAGTTAGGATTTTTTGTGATAATATAACTAGATCTCCTATAAAATATTTGGAAATGCTGAATTTTAACAATCCCTGAAGTTGATGTGTTCCCTATAGATGGCTCTGAGGCTGTCATGTCAGGCAGATATGTCAGACAGATGCCAGCGACAGACACCACCCTTCCCTCATATGAAGGTCCAGAGCACTGGCACTTTACCTGAAGCTAGCACTGCAGGGAACCCCTGCCCAGCCCAGCCTACCCCCCAGCAGGTCATGTGTTCTGGTGAAATCACCCTTGTCCTGTGCTGGCCAGGAGCAGTGGGGTTGCAGCAGGCAGTGGGTCCCTGGTTGTCTTCCCAGCACCACACTAGAGCTTCTACCTCGGCTGTGGTCAAGTCACTCATGAGAAGCTGTGAAGCTAACCTCGACCCCTGACCTGGGGGCTGATGGCTGCTGACTGGCCCCCTGAGCTGTCTCAGCATGCTGTGTAGCATAGGGCATGGAGGCCATTTCCACCCCCTCCTTGTGCCCCAGGACCTCCAGCACTTCCCCATCTGCTGCATTTTGAGATGACGTTTTTTCCCCTACTCTACTGAGAAAGCTGAGATGCTTCGTCTAAGTCCCCATTCCTTTCATTTTGTCTTTCAACTTTTCTATTCCTTACTCCCTTCGCTCTCTCTCCTCCTGTTTGTATTTGTAAATGTGTGCATACCACCCATAGTTGATGTTCATACATTAATTAGGTACTTGGAGAGTGGAGTGGACAAGAAATCCCCAGGTCTCCTCTGGGGACTGCTGGGCCTGGCTTGCAGGTGAGCTGAACTCAGCTGCCATTCTTCAAATATGTCTTCTCACTCTAGCAGCTCTCATATCTCTCTCCTCTGGACTGCATCTGTTGCTGCATTCCCAGGCCCTGTTCCTTTGTCAAATCTCTGATAACCCCCTGTTCTTTGTTCCTTCTTTCCTTCATTCCTTGCCACCTGGTTCATCTGAGAGTGGGTGCTGATTCTCCTTCTCATTTTCCCTGCCCACTCAGCCTTTGACTTTACACCATCTGGATCCTGCACTCACCACACAACAGAAATTGCTTTTTCAAAGGTCACCAGAGACAGAAATACCAACCCGATGGCATTTCCTCAGCTCTCTGTCCCTCAATCTCTGTGTGATCACATACTGCTGATCCCTTTTATGCTCTCAGTTCTCCTCCCCTTCTCACTGAAGCCACATTCCCTTGGCCCCTCCTCTTCCCTCGGGGTCCTTTTTATAATCTCTACTCTAAAGAGATTCAAAGGCCATTTTAGCAGAAGAGAAAGAAGAAGGAAAGTGAGAGAGGCAGGTGTGTGTATGTGTGTGTGGAAATCAAGTTTTCCATGAAGGATTTGAGAATTTCTACTGTATTACCTGTAAAGCTTTGGATGTCTCGTTTAGTGTGTACTTCTTCCCATTACTGGTATTGAGTACCCCAGGTAGACAAAATGGGCTTTGTGTTTGTTTAAGAAACAGCAGGGAATAGGTTAGTGACCAAATCCTTTTTTCTGGATCAGTAATTTGGATTAAATGCAAATCTCCAGAAACTGCTCACAGCCTGGGCTGTCCAGTTCAGCTTCCCAGGCAGAGAAGCTTCACTAATCTGTCTGCTGCCCACTACCCATCATTCTCTCTTAGGGGCTCTCCCCACCGGCCTGGGTTTCTCCAAAAGGCCAAGTAGATATCTTCTCTCTCTCCTGCTCATTCTTCTTTCTTGAGTCTTTACTTCTCTGAACTTAAGAGTCTAAACTGAGGACATTCTAGATTTATTTTCAATCCTGGGACTTGAACTCAGGGCCTGGGCACTGTCCTTGAGTTTTCTCAAGGCTAGCTCTCTACCACTTAGCCACAATATCACTTTTGGCTTTTTTTTTTTTTCTGTGTATGTGGTACCTAGGAGTTAACCTTTACAACTAGGCTACACTCCTGGCCCAACGTTCTAGTTCTTGTTTTACTTTAATCTCCTCCATCTCCTTACCAGGACTCGAAGAAGGGTTTGGACTAGACTATCTAATGGGCAGTGATAACCACTGGGGCTTGGGCTGAGTGTGTCAGGTAAGAAGTTCTTTTCCTTTCCTTTCCTTTCTTTTTCTCTCCTGAGGCAGCCCAGAGAGGGTTTTTTTTTTTTTTTTTAATTTTTTGTCTGTTGTCAGGCTTGAGTTGAGGACATGGGCCCTGTTCCTGAGCCTCTTTCTGCTCAAGGCTAGTGCTTTATCACTTGAGCCTCTGTACCACTTCTGGCTTTTGAGTGGTTAATTCCAGATAAATGTCTCATGGGGAATTTTCTGCCTGGGCTGGCTTCAGACCATGATCCTCAGTTCTCAGCTCCTTAGTAGCTAGGATTATAGACATGATCCATCAGCACCCAGCTTGAGAAGTTTTTTTCTCAAGCTAGGCATTGACTAGCTAGCTACCTGTAGGCTCCAAGGGGTTAAGTGTCTGAATGTCAGATTTACACTTGAATGTCTCCTGAAGGAGGGAGGAAAAAAGTCCGAACTGCCCATGGAACATTAATGTACTTCTAGAATGACCAGAGATTTGGACCTTTCAGCCTCACTCCCTGATTTCTAAGAAGATTCCCGGTATCCTTTCCATGTAACTAACCATTTGCAGAAAGATAGGGTGCCTCAAGTGCGCAGGAGCTCTTCAATCCATTTGCCCCCATTTCATGCTCTGTGTACCTCTCCACCATGTAAATGTAAGCAGAATGTTCTCAGGGTCCTGAGAGCTGTCCCAGCAAGTAGTCATATGAGCTTCCCATGAAGCTGGGTGGCCAGAAGTACAGGTGGAGTGTGGTTGATATGTGCAGTGGGGGTAGAAGTCTTGGGGCCTGAAGTGGACTCCAGGCAGATAGTGTCAGGATGAATTATTTGACATCCAGGTATTACCCAGCGAAGAATTGCTTGCTGTGTGTGGCAACTCTCCACACTGTGGATCACAGGAGTATCATGTGTTTAGTGGGAAGTAGAGAACAAAACTGTTTTATCCTTCAGTGACATGGTCTAGATCCCATGTCCAGTAGCCAGTGTCAGGTCTTCTGTTTCACTCTCTAACTCCCTGGATCACCTGGGTGTGCCATGTGTATGAAGAAGATGGAACAGCTGGTAGGAAAGTGGCTCTCACTGAGGTCACCCAGAAGTCTTGATGTAGTGAGTCTACTGTTCCACATTCAGTGTGCTCAGTCTATTATAGAAGGACAAGAAGTCAGACTAGTGTGGGTTGAGAAAACTGTGGGCCTGCCTGTCAGTGGTGTGCTGAGTCTGTACTCTGGGGAAGCTGGGAAGGAAGCTGCTATGTATCAGTACAGACTGCCGTGAGCTTCTGGAAGAGATACAGATGGGATCAGACATAATGTAGTAAATACAATGCCACAAGAGAGCTTTCAGTAGGCATGATGGGAATTTCTAACTTATCTTCTTCATGAGAAAGTACTAGTGGGTCCTAAACTCCATCTTCTGTCTCCATAGCTGCCATATGTATCCCTGTAGAATACACTATGAATTTTCCATTGGGAAAAGGGTCTTTCCTATCCCCAGTCCATCTGTTATTCTCTCCCTAAGTTCCTCTCTTCCTAAGAAATGAACACCCACACTAGATATTATTATATAGACACCTGGGCTTGAGACCCTACTGGAATATGAAATTGAGCTAACAGAAAATACTCAGAAACTAAAGCAAGACCTTGTCATTTGTGATGTCTGCATTTACATATGTCAATAGAGCCTCTTACCACTCAGAAACCTTGAACACGATCACCAGAACTCATGATCATCACAGGCTTTTGTTCATCCCAAGAGCCCTGTGTATTCTTCAGAGGTGCAGCCTTGGGGTTGGGGAGAGGGGACCTTGTGAATCTCCTTGGGAAAGTGAGAGATAAAATCTCTGTGGTTAGCACATTTTAAAAAGGCTCTGTAAAGCCTTTTGAGACATATTTGCCCAATATCATGTTTAAGACTGATAAAGGTTTCATAGTGTTTCTCCAGGGAAATAAAATGTTTTTATTAGTTGGGATTCGGATTTTTCTTTCTCTATTGTTGATATAGTGTTGTATTATTAGGTATAGGGGCATGTGTGTGCGCGCACACACACACACACCCACACACGTCCTCATGAAAAGACTCCTGGGGCCAGGAGTGTGGCCTAGTGGTAGAGTGCTTGCCTAGCATACATGAAATCCTGGGTTCAATTCCTCAGTACCACATATACAGCAAAAAAGAAGCTAGAAGTGGTGCTGTGGCTCCAGTGATAGAGCACTAGCCTTGAGAAAGCTCAAGGGCAGTGCCCAGGCTCTGAGTTTAAGAGCCAGGACTGGCACAAAAAAAAATACTCCTCTTCTCTAAGAACGAAGATCCAAACCGTACCCAGAGTTTCCCTGCCCACAATGTCAATGTGGCTTTTTCTCAGGGAAGTGTATGCAAAGGCACTCTTAGATGCAAATCCCTTGTTTCATCCTCTAACAGCTCCCACAAGTCAGTGTGGCAGACCTGGCTCTGTTATGGCATAAACCAGTGTATGGGACAGCGCTCTCTGATCACAAATACTCCTTTTTGTTACAAGATTCCTGTTCTCTTCTTGTAGACTTTTCCAGCCCCACCCACCCAGTTCTCCCAGGATTAGAACTCTTCTCACAAAAGCCTTGAAGATGATGCATGTTTTTTTGGAGAAACACAGTGGCTTAGGAAAGAGTAAGCATGTTTCACTAGCCAGACAGCCTTGACCTGTGCCTCATTACAGACATACTGTAAACCAGGGAAACTTACTGGACTTCTCTGATGCTTTTTTATCTGTAGGATGGGGAACATAACAATATCCCCTATATAGGATGGTTTGTAGATTAAATGCAGTAAAGAGTGTTGGGCTTGGAGGAGAGTGATCACCATGTTATCAGAGCTTAGTAATTGCTTGATGTATGTTTCCTTGATTTGAAATGCACATTTTCTCCCCAAATATCAATGCTTTTTCAATAGAAACAGGAAGTGTCCTGATTTCCTATGGTGGCTTCCGCTGGGCATTGTTTATAACAGGGCTCATTGCCAGCACACGATCTGGCACTCAAATCTCTATCCTCAGAACCTGTGGACTGGCATCAGTAGACAGGATCTGAAAGACAATAAAGGTGGATTTTTTAGGCCCATAGGTACCAGATTGGTTTATGGGACAGTATATTAGAATCAAAAGTAGGCTAGCTCTACATAATTACAAAATCCACTTAAGGACTCCCAGTGGCTTTCAGTTCTTATATAGTTTCCTATAAAAATGTTGCATCAGCCGAGCTTGTGATGCACAGAGACAATATTATGTGGAAAAACTTGGACATTACCAGCTTTGAGTCAGAGCTGAGTTGGATCCTTCCAGTGAAGATGGTTTAAGAATATCTTAATTTATTTTACTGATGTTCCTCTTTTCACCTGTAAAAACATACTTTATAATAAAAAATATTGCCAAAGTAAGATTTAACAGGTTCTTAAGTAAACATAACATAAAAATTATATCATGAGATACATTGTGTCCTAATTTTCTTTCCTTTTTTTTGGCCAGTCCTGGGGGTTCAGAGTCTGGTCCTGAGCACTGTCCGTGGGCTTTCCTCAAGGCTAGTGCTCTACCACTTGAGCCACAGCACCACTTCTAGCTTTTTCTGTGTATATGGAACCAAGGAATCGAACCCATGCTAGGCAAACACTCTACCACTGGGCCATGCTCCTGGCTCCTAATAAGTCCAACACTATTAACAGAGTATCATATTCAGCAAGACACAGTATTACGTAATTACTGTTGGTTCCTTTATATAATTTTCATATGGCATGGACTTGTAGGGGAATTTTCTCTCCTTTGAATGATATCAGGTTGATATGCTAATGTTTCATTGTGATAATTAATTTTGTATCAATTGGATAAAGCTATATGGCACAGTTATTAGTCAAACATTAGTTTAAATATTACATTGGAGATACTTTGTAAATGTGAATAACATTGACAATCGGTTGACAATAAAGAAGAAGAAAATAGTTACTTTCTGTAAGGTGACCCTAGAATCATCCAGTTCATTGAGGGTCTTGAGACCAAATGCCAAGATTTCCTGATCAAGAAGAAATTCAGATCTTACCTGAATTTCCAACTTACTGCCCTGCCCGTGTGTTTCTGTTTCCTAGTCTTATAGTCGCTTGAGCCAATATCTTAAAATAATTCTATCTCTCTGGCAAGCCCTAATGTAGTCTTTTAGAATCCATTAAGTAGAATTCCCCCAAATGACTAATTTAAAAACAAAGGGAGAGAGTGGTCTTTGTTTATTGTTGCTTTAGCTAATACAGACTATTTCTGCCGGGACTGTTTGAGTGTCTGGTTGATTGTAACCAATGAGTTCTGCTGCAATCTCCATTTCTTCTCTAAACTTATGTGATTGTTTTGGGCAGAGCATGTACAGGACCTCATATCTATTTCAAGTAACTCCCACTTCACTAAATTTGGCCAATTGCTTTAGGCATCATTTACCACTCAGGGGGGTGTCTTCTAATGCCTCCCCCATTGGGGATGTGTGGGCTGCAGCTGTGTGGCTTGGAAGGACAGGGATCCTGCCCTTGCAGGTGCAAGAATGGAGGCACCAATTATATCTTTACTGCAGACCTCGGAGAGGTCATCTGATCCTTTCACTGAAGCTCAGCCTCTCCAGAGTCAATTGCTCTGGGCTTGGGCTGCATGTGGCAGAAGTGAATGAGTTATATTAATAGTTTCCCTAGCATAATCCATCATCCCCTCAACAATGCATTTCTGGCAGTTAATTAGAATCCACACAGTGGAATAACGAACGTCGTGTTTAGAATTACAATCTATTGCTGAACAACAGATCAAACAGCCCATTGTCTCCCATCACCCAGGATGTCTTAAGTGTCTGCTTTCCTGAGCCTATTTAGCACTCTTTAGCCAATAATTCTGTGAAATGTTTTCAGATGGCTCCATCACATCTGTGGGGTGGAACTTCTACCTGTCTATTGACAGGAGTTACAGGAAGGAGAGAGTAGAGCTCAGCATTTAAATGACTGAAGCTACCATTGCCCAAGATGGCAAAACTGCTGTCTCTTCCATGGGCTCCATCTCTGAGCCTGCATCTAGGAAGATAGGAGGAAGCATTCACAGATCAAAGTTTGAATTAGGGCTCCAGAGATATCAGTCCAGTTCTCCATTCAAAGCCTTAAAGAGGATGGAGCTGTTCTTTTGTTCCCCACCGAGGCCCAGGACTTTGCTGCACCTGAACGTAGGTGATTTTCACCAGGCTTCAGATGCCCTCAGCAATTCTTTTGCTGGCTCAGAGACATGCCTGATGCTCTCAGCATCTCAGGACAGTCAAATGATCAGCAATTTCAGAGTCTTCCAGTCTGGGTTCCCCAATGGTTGATAACTCGTTCCACGAAACAGCTGTGGAAGGAGGTGGCAAACACATGAGAAATATCTCTGGCTCCGACATGGGGAGGCTTTGCTCCTGGCCTTCTGTTGTCACCTTTTTGGACACTTTGCCCACTCCAGGGACTAAGAAAAATGACTGTGTGGCAGGGATTTGGAGAGGGTGACTCTGGGAGAATCAGTGTCTTTAATCAAACTAGTTATCTGTGGCTCCAAAAAGAATTATACTTCATGCTATGGCATGAATGAATCTCTGCTGCTGGGAAATTCAATCCTTAATGACATGGTTGGGAGAAGTGGGTAGGTCAGGGGGACTCTTCCTGATTCCTGTTATTGTAGGTGAGTTACCTGTAGAAGTACTTTCAGCTCTCTGGTGCTCTCTTGCCATGGGTACTCACTGATATGCTATGATCTAGCAAGACTATCCCCCCGAAATGCAGCTCCTTGATCTCGGGCTTCTCAACTTCCAGAACCATAAGACAAAGAACATTTTTTTTTGGTTGGCTCGGGGGCTTGAACTCAGGTTCTGGGCCCTGAGCTCTTCTGCTCAAGGCTGGGACTCTACTACTTTCAGCCACAGCTCCACTTTTGGCTTTTGAGTAGTTAGTTAGAGGTAAGAGTCTCACAGGGACTTTGTTGCCCAGGCTGCCTTTGAACTGCGATCCTCAGATTTCAGCCTCCTGAGTAGCTAGGATTACAGGCTACCAGCAGCTGGCTCAAAGAATGATTTTGTTCATTACAACTTACCATATTCTTCTATTAAAGCACAAAATGAACTACGGTGTTATAGTATTCTGGCCTAGCTTTTTTGAGCACTCCCACATTAGTATGCTCTTGAATAGTTTCCAGGGAGCCCCTGAAATTGGAATCCAACCCCACAGCACCAAATGATCCTAGCAGTTGCTAGCTTCAGACATTGTTAGGCTCTCAGACATTCAGTTTCCTCTTCTATAAAATGGGTCCTTGATTAAGTGTGAAGCATACTCCTGCCTTACATACAGTAAGTGTCCACTCAATATGTGCTCTATGTATGTGCATAAGAGAAAGAGACTTCATTCATGGTTCCACATTATAGGCAGGATGAATTATACTTGAAAAAGATGTTTTTCCCCTTCTTGCCTTCATGGAGGGTGTGGTGGGCCATACATCTAGGCCTCTTTTTACTTAATGGAACCCTCTGCTATGTTGAAGACATGATATATCACAATCAGTTTAAATAGGTGAGACAGTAGAATTCATTATATTCTACTCACTCAGGCTTGCGTTGGGAGTCCTGATATGTTATAAATACTTATAAACTGATAGAAGATGAAAAACCTTAGCATGTAGCTCTGGAAGCTTCATCACTGTCTTTGGATCCAGAGGCCCCAGGTCCAGGGCCACCAGTCCTTCTCATGTGGCCTGGTCTTGCTGTACATGAGGTCCTATGACTTGTGGGTGAACCCTGAGAAGAGTTGGTGAAGAAAAGAGGAGGCTCTGTAGCTCCACAAGTTATACACCCCCAAATTTCCTCAAGATCTTCTCTTTATCCCTGGAACTCTAGAATGAGGACATCTGGGTACATTAGACCAGGATAGTCAAACCTGCTTCTCTGTTTTCTCCATTCCAACAGCTGAAGAGTCATACCCTGCCCCCCAACACAGTATCTCCTCCAAAACACATAGTAACTCCTGTTTGTGAATCATTCTTATTCTGTTTTTCATCTTTTAGAATCTCAAGATTGCCAACGGCCGGTGGCTCACATCTGCAATCGTACCCATTCAGGAGGCTAAGAGCTGGGGATTATGCTTTGAAGCCAGCCTAGGTGACTATTAACCACCAAAAAGCTGGACGTAGAGATATGGCTCAGAGTGCCAGCCTTGAGTGAAAAAGCTCAAGGCACAAACTCGAGCGCCAGTATTGGTGTACACACACACACACACACACACACACACACACACACACACACACACCAGAAATAAAAAGTTCACTCTGAACATAATTGGGGCCCAGGTTTTTGAGGATTGTGAATATCCACTCTCATCCCTGTCTCCCAGGCCAATACATTTTCCCACCCTATTCACATTTTATTATTTTCCAGATACCAACAGGATAAGAAACAGTAAAATTCATTTACTCTAGCCATTTGGGTAGATGTTGTGAGGTGCTGGTAAATACTTCTAGCAAAGGATTTAGTTTATAGTTGCCCTAGTTTCTGTTCTGCTGTTGTAACCCTGACATTTACAAACAGTAGATGTGCATGCGGGACTCCTATCTGGACAATGGAAAGTCCAAGGTGCAGGAGCTACAAGTAGTAAGCATATTCTTCCTGTGTCATAACGTGGCAGAGAGAAAAGTGATATCTCACCAGTAGGATGACTCTGAAAGTTCCCTACACATGAGAGTCAGCCTCTGGATACATGCTCCTGAAACCCTGACTACATTCCCATTTAGTGCATGGATGGCCAATAGAGTATGTATGCATGCAAGAGAGCATTCTTGTTCTGGTTTGAATTGTTGCAGGCAAATAAGACCAGGCTACTTACTTGCTACTGGCTACTACAGGAGCCAGCCCACCAGTTGTTGGAATAAATCAAGGATTGCTGTCATCAGTGACTCGAAACCCTTTCCTGTACCTTTATTTCTGCATCTCTTCCAGCACAAGCTTTGGGCTCTTTCTCTCTCTAGTATAAGTGAGACCTGTATCCCGAGAGGCCTCTGTCTGTTCCTGGCAGCCCCAGAAAAAGCCATCTTTATAACAGCAGCCAGGCAGTGCAATGTTAGGGGTGGAGGGAGAGGCCTTCTAGACATCCAGAAGCAGCTCAGTTTCCATGAGCTTCAGAGTAAGCTGCTTTATCAGTAACTAGGAGGATGGAGGAAAATGTTTCCAAAAGGCAGAGAACAAATGCCCTGGGTAACGAGAGCCAAAAACAAAGTGATAGAAGTTTTAGATGTTCAGGTGCATTTTATACAGCGGGATTCGAACTTGTTCCTCAGCAGCAACCAGGAGTTTTCAACACCAAGTCCTCTGCAGTAGGACTCCGTGGGCTGTAGGGAGGATATCTGCATCAAGACATCTTTACAGAACACAGTTTGGAAATGGCCTGGAAGGAAATTAAAACAGCAGTTTGCTTACACTTTAATCACTACAGGCAGATGAAGATGTTGCTGTGATTATGACAAAGGAATCTATATTTACTGTCTTGTGGGGATTTGTATCCGAGACACAGTGATCTTTCCACAAGGCACCCAATTTATTCGTAAAGCTATAGCAAGGCATTACAAATGCACGCGAGTCCTTCACCTGTCTTTTTCCAGCTTTACAGAGCTAGAAGCAGGGGATGAGCCTGTCCACTCACCAGGATTCTCTGTGTCCAGCTGAGCTAGTGAATTGAGAAAGTGCTGTCAGATAGGGATTAAGAGAGGGAACCAGAACCACTGCAGACACTGTTTTCTGTGAGTACAGACCTGCTGCCTTGAACTATTAAATGCACAAGAATTATAAAAGAGGCCTCAAGTGAGAACCCACAAACACTGAGAGGAAAGACAAAAGCCCTCGCCAGCCAGTGCAAAATTTGGGTAAAGTGCTTCAAAAAGGTCTTTCCTGGCTGCACCCACGTGTGACTCGTGATTGAAATCGTCTGCAATGAGCAGGCATTCATAAAACGCCTACGCCATGCCAGGCTATAGATAAGAAATGGGTGGGAGGGTGGGGAATGCAGCCACAAAAGTGAGTAAAATGCCATCCAGTGGGGGTTGGGGGGGCAAGGCTAGGACAACCAAGTTATGCAGGCACTGGAACTGAAGAACAGACCCAGTAAACCAGCCCAGCCCATATTGGTGCCTGGTCAGACCTGGTGAGACACTTACTAGCAATGGGCAAAAAAAATCATTTCAGCTTTACCTCAGTGGCTACCAATGAGTCAACCCCACTTGTCATTAGTCTGTCACTCCTTGACTGTCTCCAGCAGGCTTGGACCTGAATGTGAAAGCTGTGTGTGCTCATTTTGCCCTCAATTCAGCAAAGCAGCAAATACTGCTGCTGTCCTCTGAACATCCCCTCTCAAACCTCATGTGAGAATTTGATTGCTACCCTGGAAGTACTGAAGAGGTTATGAAGGCTCCACCCTCGTACATGGACCTAGGCCCTTAGCTCTGGAGTGGCTTTACTATAAAAAGCCAGATCTCTCTGTATTAACCATATGCTCTTGATTTCCCTTCTTCTGTGCTAGGACACAACCTGAAGACCCTACCATATACAGCCTCTGACAGTCTTGAACTTCTCAGCAACCAGAACCAAGAGCCCCGTGTATCTCTACTATTTATAAATAAGCCAGTCTGGAGTACTGTATTACAAGAGCAGAAACAGACATGAGGGAACATCAGGCCTAAGGGCTGGACTTCCTTGAGTTTCTGAGGGACAGTATGGGGTTTTTTTGGTAGGTCATGGGGCTTGAACTCTGGGCCTGGGCACTGTTCCTGAGCTCTTCAATTTAAGGCTACTGCCCTACCCCTTGAGCCACAGCACCACTTCTGGTTATCTGATGGTTAATTGGAGGTAAGAATCTCACAGACTTTAGTGCTCAGGCTGGCTTTGAATTGTGTGATCTTCAGATATCAGCCTCCTGAGTAGCTAGGATGGCAGGCATGAGCCACCTCGCCTGGCAGGACATTATGTTTTATCTCTTCTCCAGCTGCCTAGTGGATGCTGTACTACTAAAATGGTTCTGTGATATAGCAGAATATGTATTTGGATTGCATCCTTGTTTTCTAGCAAGTTATTTCTAGAATTCTTGGGAACTCTAAGTAATGGGGATGCATTGTATGCTAATAAGTTGACTGGTGGCTGGGAGCCTTAGGCAGCTTTGGGATGGGGGGAAGCTGATTGTCAAAAAAGATCAAGGCAGGATTAATGGGATTAGCATGGCTGATCTTTGGGGGAGAGAGCGGGTTATCACCGAAACCAATGATTTACTCAGTTGTGAATAATCTAATGCAAGATCCATTAGGCTCTGGAAGGCAAGGTCTGGAGCTTTCAAATAGTTGAGTATGAGAAGGTTTCTGGGGATAATGCATATCCACATCCTTCCTTAACTCTGGCCCCTGTGCATCTCTTCATCTGCATCCTGAAATATCCTTCATAATGAGCCAGGAAACCTCAGTGCATGTGAGGTTTCTAGGCCCAGAAGGATTTATTATTATTATTATTACTATTTTAGTTGTACAAAGGAGTCACCATTCAACAAAGAAGTTTATGTATATGATTTATCTTGAGCAATGTCACCCTTTCCATTGTTCTTACTCATCCCTCTTAATCCTACCCCTTCACTCAGTTTTGTTTTTTGTTTTTTGGGGTTTTTTTTTTGGTCGTGGGGCTTAAACTTTGGGCCTGGGAGCTGTCCCTGAGCTCTTCAGCTCAAGGCTAGTGCTCTACCACTTGAGCCACAGCACTACTTCTAGCTTTTTCTGTGTATGTGGTACCAAGGAATTGAACCCAGGTCTTTGTGCATGCTACTCTACCACTAGGCCATGCTCCTCGTTCAATTTTGTTTTTAATGCTGTAGGATAGACATTGAATTTTCAGATTGAATTCTCACCCTCTTCTTCTTGTCATTTGATCCCACCCCTCCCTTTCCGGTATCCATTTCCTGCTGTCCATTTTGGTGGATCATAAGTTTATTTAGCTAATGATCAGAAGGCCACAACCTACAGGTTGTGACAGGCAGGGAAGTCGTGGTGCAGGGAAGTCTTGGGGACTGAGTTCTAAATTTGTGCTCTAATGCTATCTCTAGATAGGTTGTATCAAAAATGAATTAATTGGCGGACAAAAATGACATTGTTTATTTGCTGGTGTGGGGCAAATCCCATATATTTTGGGGTCATAGGAATAATTTGTGCTGTAAATATTGGGGAAACCAAAATTGAGCTAGTTTGGTTTTCTACACAAATTCCAAATCACAGGTCAAATAAATAATGAGTTAAATCCTCAAACGCATATATCTCCTTATCTTGGAGAACAGCCCTGATGTGCTCCTGTTGCTATGGGCATCCTTTCTGGCTCTACACCCAATTTCCAATGCTTCCTGATTTTATGTTGCAAATGTTCTTTCAATCCATTCATGTCTCTCTGTCCTCAGTGTCACCACTCTGGTTCCAGACACCCTCATTTCTCACCAATTGATTTCAACATCCTGGCAACTGACTCCCTAATTCTAGCTGTATCTTGCTTCAGTCTCTTTACAGCCTTATATGTTTGGAAACTTCAAGCATGTCAATCTGTTCCTGTCGTCCATCTATTCCAAGCCTATTTTTGGCCCCCATGTTGCCTGCAGGATGAAGTTTAAGGCAAACTGGTGGACCCCCTCCACCTCCCAGGCCTCTAGACAAATGAACTTGCTTGTAATTTCCCCAGAGCACCACAGTATCTTTCCTGCTTGGATATTTGCATCATTATTTCCCCTGACTTATCAATTCTCCACATTTCTTACCTTGGCCATCTTCTCACTCTGACAATCATTTGTTCCTGAGGAAGCCCTCATAAACATGTTCATCTAATGACTCACTATTCTCTAGTCTCTGAGCTCCCCTAGGGCCAGAACCCTGGCTGGTCCTGGTGCTTTGAGCAGTGCTGGGCTAAGAGTAGATCTGCAAATACTGTGCAGCAGATTCTCATTTCTAAGCAAAATGTACACTGTGAAATCTATCATCTGCTTGCATTTTTAGGAGGAAATGGACATGCCAAAATATGCCAGTGCATTCCAAATTATTACTTTATTATTATGTTTTTGTCTGGCATTAGAGTTTGAACTCAGAGCCTCCATCTTGCTTTGTTTGCCTGCTCCATTGGTGCTCTCCCATCTGAACCATGTCTCCAGCCCTACATTTTCGTTTGTTATTTTGGAGATGGAATCTCATGAACAGTTTTGCCAAGATTGGTTTTAAACTGTGATTCTTTGGATCTCACTTTCCTGTAGAGCTAGGATTTACAGGTATTAATCACCACTGCCTGGCCCAAATGATTTTTGATTGCTAACATATAACACATTTATTCAAGCCATTGATTGCACCTGCACTTATTTTTCAGTAAGAATAAATTCACTGAGTGACTCTGTCACATTTGTGATAGCAGTGAAGTCTTTTCTACCTGGGCTCTGAAAGGCCACTCTGAAGCCCTAGCATGGCTGCTGTTGTTCTCAGGGCACGTTTTCCATGGGAGGTCACCTGTGTAATTTCAAGAATATTGAAAGATTCCATGATTTCTTCTGCCCTGCTATTTCATTCAGCTCAATTTTTTTATTCTCTCTCTCTGTCTTTCTCTTCTCTTCCCTCCCCCTAGCTGCCATATTGACTTGAACATAGCTAGAAGTGAAACAACCTATCTTAAGAATCAATTTGACACATGTGGCAGATGCTTCTGTGTCCCTGAGGGGGGATCCCTCGAGACTTGTTCACTGGTCCATTCCCCCTCCCAGCTTTGAAAATGCAACCACCTACGTCAGAGGCTCATGGCTTCTAGTACCTGTCAATGCACTGCTAGTAACTGAATGGCTCTCTCTAGGATGTGTGATCATTTTCCTCTAAAAGTCTCTCATAAATTTTTTGAAGAAAATTTAGGGGAAAATATGGATTCCAGTGGAAGGTCAAACTTGCATGACATAACCAAAGCACATAATAATCAAAACACCTACCCTTTCTACATACATTGGCAAAGATGAATTTGGACACTCTATATGTGCTTTTGGATCTCAATTTTAAGACTCCCTTGATTTTATAAATGGTCATCAATTAAACAGTCTTGTATGATCTTAGAGGGAAAGATATTATAAATAAGTAGAAGAACTCTTCTTTTCCCAATCTTTGCTAATGTCTATTAGTCACGGGAATGATCTGTGATCATTTCTATTTGTGCCAGTGCAGGGGTTTGAACTCAAGTTCCTGTGGGTTTTTTTGTTTTGTTTTGCTTTTTTTTGCTTTTTCACTCAAGGGTGATAGTCTACCACTTGAACCACATCTCCATTTCTGGCTTTGTGTTGGTTAATTGAAGATAAGAGTCTCTTGGATTTGTCTGTTTAGGCTGGCTGTGAATCACATCTTTCTATCCCAGCCTCCCAAATAGCTAGGTGTGGATCACTGGTGGCTATCTCTATGAGTTTTATTCCACATATTTTTATTAGCATCAATTAGTTGTATGGAGAGATTTCAGTGTGACATGTCCATATATACATACATGTACCATGATGAGACACACCTCTGTCATGCTCCTGAATGTCCTCCCTCCTTTCCCAATTTCTGAGTTGTGTGCTTCATGTTTCCATATAAATAAGGAGCTCTGCAGAATGAGTGCGCTTACCTCCTTTTAAATTGTTGCTCCCATGCAGCCATGTATAAGGGTTTTTAGGAAGGGGCCCTGTTGAATTTGTCATCAAGGCAGGTATGAAGAGTTGGATTTTTGAGCTGATGTATCAGCAGCTTCCAAGGATGAAGAAAGGTCTTAACCTTCAAATTAACTTCCTTCATTTTCCACGAGGGGTCTTCTGTCTTAGAAGGAAACAAGTTCTGCTGGCTCAGTTTGCCAGTCAGATTTCTATCACTGAACCATATACCTAAGATTATAAATGCATCAAGAGGAAAGCTTCCTTTTGGATAAGAATCTTGGGGGGTCTCAGTTCATGATTGGTTAATCCTATTGCTTTCGGGCCTATGGAGAGGCAGTATTTTATGGCAGGGAAAGGAATAAGAAGGAGCTAAGGTCTCACCTGAAAGAATGTGCCTCCGATCATTAGAAGATCTCCCCCAAAACACATCTTTTAAACATTTTACCACCCTCCTCCCAATAGCTCCAAGCAAAGGATAAAGCCTTTACTGCACTGAGATCATTTTGGCATTTAAGATCTAAACTACAGCACCCAGATGATCCCTTATTTGCATGCTCCCTCACTTTCAGAATCCTTTTATAAGGCTAGAGGGGCCTCTCAATGGCAATTTGGGATGAAATATAGGCATTCCAAGTTTTCTTCAGTGCATGTGGAAGGCAATCCTTCTCACAATATGAGGCATTCTCATAGTCACTGTGACAAGCTGTGCCTCTTCTTCTTTTTCTTTTTCTTTCTGCCAGTCATGAGGCTTGAACTCTGGGCCTGGGCACTATCCTTGAACTCTTCAGCTCAAGGCCACTGCTCTAACACTTGAGCCACGGCGCCACTTCTGATTTTGTGGTGGTTAATTGGAGATAGGAGTCTCACAGACTTTCATGCCCTGGCTGGCTTTGAACCACAGTTCTCAGATCTCAGCCTCCTGGGTAGCTAGGATTAGAGGTGTGAGCCACTAGTACCTGCCCCACTCCTCTTCTTTACCAGGATCTTAACTATAGACTGTGTGGTGCTGTTGATCCTTTTTCCTGTCCCTCTTTGTAGGTCTCTAGTATGTCTATTTTCCAGGTCCCTCCACTTATGAAGAGGCTTAAAGGGGAGGTGAAATCTAGAAAGAGGCTCTGATCTCAAGGACAGGAAAATTATTTAGGGAATAATTTGATTGAAAAACTAAAACAAAAACCAGTGGCTTAGTGCGTCATCAATATGGCCTTTAGATGGCTACTTTTCCTCCTAGGGAGTCCCAGAGCTGTGCACTTGAACCATCTTTGCCTGAGGTCTCTGCAGCTGAGCTCATATCATCTCTGCCTGAAGTCCTGGCATCTAAGCTCTTATATTTCTCTTGCTAGAAAACATAGTAAGGTAGAGCAGCTATATCAATGATTTTAATAACTGTCCAAATTTGAATAATTACTGTCAAATTGCAAAGCACTTTTATTCAGTAGGTTATAACTCTTGGTCATATTTACTTTGTGAGACATTAATTATTATTCGCTTTTTACAACTTATTGATGAGGTTAGTTCACTCATTCTTTTGTGAGTATATTCACTCATCTACTTAAAAAAAATCACTGAATAGGGGCTGGGAGTTTGGCCTGGTGATAGAGTGCTTGCCTAGCATGCATGAAGACCGGGGTTCGATTCCTCGGTATCACATACATAGAAAAAACCCCAGAACTCTACAAATTCAACGCAATACCCATCAATATCCCAATGTCATTTTTTAAAGAAATGGAAAAGGCAATCCAAAATTTCATATGGAATAATAAAAGACTCCACATAGCAAAAACAAGTCTTAGCAGAAAGAACAACGCAGGAGGAATTTCAATATCAAACATTAAACAGAGCTATAGTGACCAAAACAGCTTGGTATTGGCACAAGAACAGGCCTGAGGACCCAGGCCTAAATAGAACTGAAGACCCAGATATTAAACCACAGACCTATGGCCACCTAATCTTTGATAAGGGAGCAAAAAAACATAGAATGGAAGAAAGAGCCTCTTCAACAAGTGGTGCTGGCAGAACTGGTTAAGCACCTGCAGAAAACTAAAGTTGGATCCTTCTTTGTCACCCTGCACCAGGATTAACTCCAAATGGATCAAAGACCTCGAGGTAAAAGCAGATACACTGAAAACTTTACAAGAAGGAATAGGAGATACACTAGGTCTCCTTGACACAGGTCGAAATTTTCTTAATAAGGACCAAGAAACACAACAAATAAGAGAAAGTCTGGATAGGTGGGACTGCATTAAACTGCAGAGCTTCTGTATGGCAAAGGACATAGCTAGCAAATTAATTAGGAAGCCTACAGAGTGAGAAAGAAGATCTTCACTAATCATATAATGGACAAAGGCCTCATATCTAAAATATATCAACAGCTAAAAAATTGAATCACCCCAAAACTAATCTCCAAAGAAACAACCATCCCATTAAAAGATGGGCCAAAGACATAAAAAGAGTCTTCTCTGAAGAAGAAATAAGAATGGCCTATGGACACTTGAAGAAATGCTCGACATCTCTTGCCATAAAAGAAACGCAAATCAAAACAACTCTAAGATTCTACCTCATTCCAGTTAGAATGGCCATGATCAAGAAATCTAATAACAACAGATGCTGGAGGGTATGTGGCCAGGAGGGATCACTATTACACAAGTGGTGGGAGTGCAAACTCATTCAACTACTATGGAAAGCAGTATGGCAGTTCCTCAAAAGACTAAACATAGAACTCCCCTATGACCCAGCAATTCCACTACTGGGCATTTATCCAAAGGTTCAGAAACAAGGACATAGTAAATCCACTAGCACAACGATGTTCATTGCAGCACTATTTACCATAGCAAAGATATGGAACCAACCCATATGCCCCTCAGTTGATGAGTGGATCAACAAGATATGGTATTTATACACAATGGAATTCTATGTTGCTGTCAGAAAGAATGACATTGCCCCATTTGTAAGGAAATGGAAAGACTTAGAAAAAACCATATTAAGTGAAGTAAGCCAGACTCAAAGGAACATAGACTCAACAGTTTCTCTCATTTGGGCTCTCCTAGCAGAGATTTACAATAGAATAAAACCTAGATACATAAGGCCACATAGTATGAACTAAATGAAAGGACCTCCAGGATATAGAAACAAAAGCCATATAACGAATGATTGTTGTACTTAATGTACTATGTTATCTCTCATCTCTTTTGCTGTCCCTTGGTTATCTCATATTGTTATAGTATTTCACCTTGTTTTCTGATATATTATATATATGCTTATTTGGTTATTTGAAATAGGATAGGGAAGGGGAGAAACAAGATGACGGTGGGGGTGGGGGGAGGGAAATGCGGACCAAAACATGAGAAAGTGTATCAATTCTTGTGAAGTAATGCACCTTCTATCTGGTGAATATAATGTAACCCTTCTATTTATTACAATACAAAATATATGGGAAAAAAGCCAGAAGTGGTGCTGAGGCTCAAGTGGTAGAGCTCTAGCCTTGAGAAAGTCCTAGGACAGTGCTTATGCCCTGAGCTCAAGCCCAGGACTGGCAAAAAAAAAATTCACTGAATATATAATAAGTACCAATCATTGAGCTAAATGGTATGAGGAATTTCCTCTTGAGTCACATAATCTAGAATGTTTATATTCCATATATATTTATCTATAAATATATTGACGTATATGTACATCAGCATAGTGATTCATAACTATAATCTTAATTATGCCTGAAATG
The DNA here is from genome assembly GCF_031878675.1 of Megascapheus bottae. Taxonomy (NCBI): domain Eukaryota; kingdom Metazoa; phylum Chordata; class Mammalia; order Rodentia; family Geomyidae; genus Megascapheus; species Megascapheus bottae. Next base: position 22,528,788 of record NC_143535.1, read on the forward strand.
AAGATCATGAATATTGTGATTAAAGGCCAACCCAGACAAAAAGTTTACAAGCCCTCTCTCAACAAATAATCTTGTCATGGTGGGATATACAGTTATGTGGGAGGTTATAGGTAGAGTCTTAGTCTAATTCCAGGCAGCAATACAAATCCCTACCAGATGAATAATGAAACAAAAGGATTAGGGATGTGACTTGAGTGCTGAATAGTGCCTACCTCAAGCAAGCTCAATACCTCAATACCTTAAGTTCAAACCCCAGTACTGTAAAAAAAAAAGCTTTGCATATATGCACATATTTGTATAATATAATAATTGTTATAATCTATCATTATTATATATAATAAAAACATTAAAATTGCTAGGCAAAATGTCCGGTGAGGTCATAGATGAGAATCATCACCATTATTTTCAAAGAATTGCCTGATCAGTACCCCGGGTTTACAGGAAGTTGGTGATGAAGCTTGAAGTTCTCCTGACAATTTAAGAGGTATGAGTATAAAAGGCAATGCAGAAATAGGTATTGCATTTGATGGCAGTAGTGTACCTGAAAGATTGATGATGGACAGTGAGGGTGAAGATCTCCTGTGGCTAGTTCTACAAGATTGGCTTTACAGCCAGCAGATGGTGGGGTACCATTGAAGCCCAACCTCAAACTTCCCACTGAGACAAACTGTCTCTCAGAAGATATTGCTCTTCCTAAGTAGGGGTGAAGGAAATATACAAACCCCCAGAGATCCCCCACCCCTTTTGGAGCTGCGGCAGTGAGATGTAGATAGCCAGTTGTTGGTTTTCATTTTTCCCTGTTCTGAGTGTCAAACACCATGTTGCTGGATACAGATGTGCCTTAGAGAGGGCAGAACCTTCCCAAGAACATTCTGACTCAGGTGCTGGATTCTGAGGTGTACTGCCCTCAGTTGTTCTCTGAGCCTCCTCTCAGGGTAGATTTTTGCAGGAAACCTGAGGAAGCGAGTGATCAAAGGGCTTCCCTCTTGCTCCCAGTCCCCTCTCCTCAGCCTGGTCTATGGGACATTGCCAGGGGCTTGGCCTGTCCCAGGCACTGCAAAGCTCTCCAGGCTTAAAGAAAGTGCTTGTGTTGGAGAGATCTGCCCTTATTCTCCTTGTCGTGTCTGATGTCTATAAGGCAACACTTTTGACTTTAGACTTCCTGCTTTAATTGAATCACTGTCACTCCACTGATAGTAATTTAAACATCAATAATTATAACTGGTGTGACAGGGAGGCACTGGTAACTTGGCTCAAGAACTCCAAATCTCAGGGTCTAGTTAGAAAAGTCACTGATCCCCAGCCACTGGGGTCTCTGAAATGCCATGTAATATTTGGCTGAGGCCAGAGGCTCAGGATGCCAGAGGCTTCCTCTTCTACCCATGAAGCATTTCTGAGCTCAAACTGGATGGAAGAAGGGTGAACCTTTGGGGAGCTTACAGTCTAAAGAGAGAGAGAGAAAAAAAGATAGACACAAATAACAAGGCTGCAAAGGTCAGTTAAAGAGCTGTGCACTCTAGGAGTAAGGAGGCAGACAGCCCCCTTCCACTCAACTGTATTCAAGTGAATTCTACCAGCTGTGCTGAAAAATCCCTGTTTGGAGATGAGCTGGATGTGTGGAAGAGTGAAATCATCACAGATCATGGAACATGAATGAGATGGTCGCTTTCTCTCCCTGTCCTCGCTCTCTCTGACAGCTTTGGCTCTTCTTCATTCATTCAACAAGTACCTATGGTGCTCTTACATACTCCAGGCTATGTGCTTCTCCCTGAGGACTGGAATGGTGAGCTGAACACAAACTCTTGTCTTGTTTTCATGGAATTTACTGAAATGCACAAGGAAAACAACTGCCAGTCAGTAAGCATCCAAGTGTGCAATGAGGAATTGTGTTCAGGAAAGCACAGAGCATTGTTAGTGATGTGAGAGGTTTTTCAGACAGGACAGTGAGCCCTAGGCATTTTGTGCTACAGAATATTGTTGAAGTCAGGGCCTTATTTGCTAGGTAGATGTTCTAACCTTAATTCACACTCCATTTTTTTTTTTAGCCAGTCCTGGGCTTGAGCTCAGGGCCTGAGCACTGTCCTTGGACTTTCTCAAGGCTAGAGCTCTACCACTTGAGCCTCAGTACCACTTCTGGCTTTTTTCTATGTATGTGGTACTGAGGAATCGAACCTGGGTCTTCGTGCATGCTAGGCAAGCACTCTACCACTAGGCCAAACTCCTGGCCCCACTCCAATTTTTTTTTAAAAAATATTTTTTTCCCCAGTTCTGGAGCTTGATCTCAGGGTCTGGGTGCTGTGTCTGAGCTTCTTTTTGCTCAAGACTAGTACTCTACCCCTTGAACCACAGCACCACTTCAGGCTTTTTCTGAGTAGTTTATTGGAGACAGAGTCTCATGGAGTTTTCTGCCTAGGCTGGCTTTGAATCTTGATCCTCAGATTTCAGCCTCCTGAGTGGCTAGGACTACAGGCATGAGCCACCTATGCCAGGGCTAGCTTTTTTTTTTTTTTAACACTGGTTATTTAGATAGAAGGTCTCAAGTTTTGTCCAGTCCATTCCTGAACTGTGATCCTTTTTTTTGTGGGTCATGGGGCTTGAATTCTGGGACTGGGTGCTGTCTCTAAGCTCTTCAGCTCAAGGCTACTGCCCTACCCCTTGAGCCACAGCCCCATTTCCTGGTTTCTAGTGGTGAACTGAAGATAAGAATCTCACATTCTTTAGTGCCTGGGATAGCTTTGAACCTCAATCGTCAGATCTCAACCTCCTGAGAAGCTAGGATTATTGGTATGAGCCACCGCGCCCGACCTGTGATCTTACTATTTTATATTTCTGGCAAAAGCTAAGATGACAGGAGTATACTTTCATGACTAGTTTATTTTGTTGATATAGGGTCTTTTCCTGAGTTGGCCTAATATCCTTTTGATCTCAGACTCCCACACAGATGGAATAACAGATGTATATACAACACTCACCTATTGGTTGAGATGGAGACTTGTGAACCTTTTGCTTGAGCTGTCCTCATATTGTGATTCTTTTGATTTCAGACTCTTTGTAGCTAGAAATACAGGCATGCAGCACTCACCCCACCCTCAGCACATTCTTTATGTGTATATACCTTTATATACATACATACATATACGTAGTTGTAACCAACAACATATAACATCTGGTAAACAGAATCAATTTGTTTTAAAAAGTGGAACATGAACAAAAGATATAAATTCACTTTTAGATGCTGAAAGAATCCAGGACATACTGGAAGAAATGTGGGTGGATATTTGTATAATGTTTGAGTGGCTGAGGCCTTTCAAAAGCATGAAGGAAAAGATTGATAATTGAAATTGCATAAAATGTTAAAGCTTTAGAAAACCATAAACAAAGGAAAAGCCAAGTGGGAAACCAAAAGATGTCAACATCATACATGGTATAGTGTAAGTACTGTAAGGTATGGAGGCCAGGACAATGCTCTGTGTGTTAGAATGATGACAGTCTCCAAAGTGGTTGGTTGGTAAGGAGCTATCCCTGAACCACAGTGACATCCATCTTATCACTGACTCCCCCAGAGGTCCCATTCATTTACTGTGGATATTTACAGATGTATCAGGGCATTGTCTTTAGGATGCCTCTCCAGTAAGACAGCTAATTTCTAGTCTGATTGGTGCTCCTGCCGACCATTGACAAAATATTTGATTTAACCTTGACCTTAACATGACTTTACTAAATACTTCTAAGTGCCAAGCACCTAGAGAGGTGGAATGAGTTAGAACCTGGGTGGTTTGAGTTGATACTGACCACTGAACACTACAGCATCTTCTCAGTTATCAAGCAAATATTAAGAGCCACCCAGTAGGAAGATGGCTACAGAATATGAGCAGGTCATCTGTATACATAAATGAATGCACACACATACACATACACATACACATACACATACACATACACATACACATACACATACACATACACATACACATATATGCGTGTCTATATGCACACACACTAGATTTACCACAAATCTATGCAAAAATGTTCATTTTCACCCACAACCAAGGAACTAAAATAGGAAACAATGAACTATTTTTCTGTTATTATAGTGGAAAAAATGAAAATTCACTGCTAAGATGGAAATTAAGATAATGTGAGGACCAATATAAATGTTTGCCCTTTGAGTCAACTACTCCCCTTGCAGTTTTACTATAAGCTGAAAATTACTGCTGAGCAAATACACAAGGTTGGTCATGAAACAATTGTTTATAATTGCAAAACAGGAAACCAGGTGCCCATCAGTAATGAATTGGAGCAAACTATGGCAGATCTTACACTCTTAACACCGTAACCCTCAGCGAAGATGACTACAGGGAATGAAATAATGTCAGAGATCAGCTGAGGCTGTTTTTTGGGGTGGTGTCTATTCTAGAGCCAGATAAATATAAATGTATATGTGTGAGAAGGATGTTCAGGGATAGTCACTGAGGAGAATAGTAAACATCTCCAGGAGATGTGTGTGTGTGTGTGTGTGTGTGTGTGTGTGTGTGTGTGTGTGTGTGTGTGTGTGTGTGTGTGTGAATTTTCTGTGGGAAAATATATCATTTGAGTTGTTACACTGGAAATGTATCAGTTAGGCTGATTACTGTAGCTCATACCTGTAGTCCTAACTATAGAACAGGCAAAGGTAGAAGAATCATGATCTGAGACTGAGGCCAGCTTTGGGCAAAAATATGAATCTCTATTCAAAAAAATAGCTTGAGCCTACCTAGCAGTTACCAGTGCAACCTGTTGATGTGTTCAAGTCAGAAAAGACTTGGAGACATACTTAGTCCTTAACTTCTTGGCCAATACACTCAATATATTACTAGAAGGTTTAGGGCAGCAAAACAACCTCAGTCTTGGAATCTGGCAAGAAAAGAATTCAGGCCGGGGTGTTGGGGAGAACAAGATGATTGGGTGGGGTTT